>NC_140914.1:27291057-27498557 GCF_045865225.1 Trachurus japonicus | reverse complement strand
GATGTCATTTTACTCAACGAGAGAAAGACGGTAAAACGTGGGTCAGGTAAACAATACGACATCACCATGACAACATATTGTCACGCCTGTATTGTTTTGCCTCATGCTGGCGGACCACTTGTTTACATAGACGCTTGTTTATCCTGTTACATGCAGTGTCTGTTGTCTGTCTGACATCTGCCCGATTTCACATGAATGCAACATCAAGAATACGTTCCAACATGCAACCACACCGCTAGATGAGGGTAATTCCTACAC
The DNA here is from genome assembly GCF_045865225.1 of Trachurus japonicus. NCBI lineage: Eukaryota > Metazoa > Chordata > Actinopteri > Carangiformes > Carangidae > Trachurus > Trachurus japonicus. The sequence goes on along the minus strand of NC_140914.1, from coordinate 27,498,299 downwards.
ATTATACCATTTAAGGTATTTCTACTGTATGTTACAATGTAACAGTTGTGCTCAACTAGAAGTAAAAACAAAAATATGACATTTTTTTCATTTTTAAGACACCTATATCAACTTGTTAACTTGTTACCTTTCAAATGAAGGTTTTCCATTTAAAAAGCAGTAGTACTCTGATGATTATTGATTAGTAAACCAACACAATTCAGGGGTGCAAACTTGTCACCTTTCGGCGAAATTCGCCGTTTTGGATCCCAAATGTATCATTTGTGTGATTCGTGTAAATCCGCAATAAAAAAAATTGAAGGAGGGGGGGGGTCCCGCGAGGCGAGTCAATGCACCTGTCTCTTTAAGTCCCGTACACCTTCTGTCCAGCAATACACACCTGAAGCTTCACTTTTCATACTAACTAACGCGACTGCCACAGTTGTTAGATTTAATCAATGAGACCAACATTGATCTCCTATAAAGAGTTTAACCAGCCAGTGGGAAACCCAGGGCTGTAGGCTACAGTGCGACATCTAAACATGCCTGTGCTAAGAAATAATCTGCCCTGTAGCATGGCTGCTATGGGTAAACAACAAGAAGAAGCAGAGCAGTGTATCAGCTGGGCACTTGTGGAAACGTTTGTGAGCATGGCGAGTGAAAGAGTCGGCGCTAGAAGATGCGCCAGCAGCGTTGTGTAGGTCTGCTGTATGGGACCGCGTGTGTGTGATGGTCGCGATCGCGACCAATTAGCGATTAGCGCGTTTAGCATTTATTAGCGCTCCAGCCCGACCTGAGCAGCAGGAGGAGGAGGAGGAGGAGGTTGACTGACTGTGGCAGGACACCTCTGCCTCTGTTTCACTTATGTTGCTGGTAAATAATGTGGTTGTAAAAGTAGTAGGCTAAAGTTAAATTATTTTGTATGCACTAATTAAAGGGGCAGAGCTTTAAGAGATATTTTAGCTTTTATATCATATAAGATATAATTTTTGTAAGAACCACAATTAATAAATATAGGTTATATATTTCAGTGAATATCTAATTGTTCTTAGCATTTGTTAGATAACTTTCTTTGACCAATAAATTAAAACATGTTGGAACTATCAATGTCTCCTCTCTTGCCGCCAGAATCTCACCTACTTTTAACCTCAGACTGTCACAATGATGGATCAGATGCCAGACTGCCTCATTCTTTCAGTTTTAACCTGAATATACAAGACATGATTGATTTTCCCAACGATCAAAGTATACCAAACCGAACCGAAAACCATGACCACAAAACCGTGAACCAAACCGTTTGCTTGAACATCCTATGGCATTTTTAAGCTTCATGTGTGTTATTGGACAGAAAGAGCAGCGCTGCCTCGGAGCATAGCCTACGTACAGAAAACACATTTACATCAATAAATAAATGTTTCACAATGAACCAATCAGTCTGTATTAAATTTTATTTAGTTTGAAGGCAATTGCAAGGTTCATCTGATGGACATCTAGTGACAGATTCACTAAGGTTTGCACAGCTTTTGCTCATGCTAAACCTGCATAGGCTGAGCAATCTGCCCCTCTGTTTGTCTTTGAAGACCCTCTTCACATGTTTCAAAACCAGAGACAGAATGTGCAGGTTTAACACGAGCAAAAGCTGTGCAAACCTTAGTAAATCTGGACCCTAGTCTCATGCCAAAATTGACTGTAAATTCACCTTTAAAGTTGTTGTTTTTTAAAAATTCTCAGGGGGAGCATGCCCCCGGACCCCTCTAGGCAGAGGCGCAGTTTGTGAACAGGCAAGGCAGGCAACTGCTTGGGGCCCCGAGCCATTAGGGGGCCCCCGAGGGTCGGGGCCATGGATGTATTATATTAACTGGATACCGGACCGGAAAATGGCCGCCGTTCATTTCAATGAAAGTTGCTCGCCTGGCGCATACGCCGAAAAAGTTTCTGACTTCCGGGTTTACTTCCGCGTTATCGGGCCCATAGAGCATGCGCAGTTGAGTCACCCCCCATGATGCTCTGCGGTCTCCCATCATGCCCTGGGGCAATGAGAACGAGCAACCGCCGTTCTAGTTTTGGCGCTGCGCGTTCATGTATGTGTTACTTGTGGATTTAAGGAATGAGTATTAAGACTTTTACAGGACTCACACGGACTTTAAAACAAAGATAATGATTTAAAAAGTAAGACGGCCGGTCGTAGGTTTACTACGGTCGTTTATAGGATCGTTAAATCGTTTTGACAGTTAATTAATATACGATGTTACACTGAAAACAAGTTAGTCCGAACCTGTAAGCTTAAATCACAATGGAAAATAAATCATAATTAACTGTATTTTTGTTAAACATGACAGATGACCCCAGAACACCTCAAATAATGTAATGAGGGCTTTACTCTTACCTTTTTTATATATTTAACTTGCTGCACAGTTCACCAGTTGTTACAGGACGTTGGTGGAGGTATTATAAACTTAGTCACACGTGTTTTGTTTTTATCAACCACAGCTGTGATTAAAGAAAGTTAGAGCTCTTTGGCAAATGCATCTTCCTTTTAATAATTGTCTGTACTGGCTGTGTTCATAGTTTCATCATCATCATCATCATCATTAAGCCTTCAGGTGGATGAGACTCTTTGTAATTCAACAGTTTAACCTTACAATATTTCCACAACACGCAGAATATCAGTGTCCACTAAATACAGCTGTTACAGAACCAGACATTTTAATTAAACACGATGCCTCAGACACAGTTAGATGTTGGATTTGGTAGAAGCAGAAAAAAGTCACAAGCATGTTTGTTTTTTTCCGAACAATTTAATAATATGATTATGAGTTTAAGTGATCATTTAGCATACTGACACTGAACAAACACACACTGACGACGGTGAGGAGGAGGAGGAGGAGGAGGAGGACGTCCACGGTTCTTCCTCCGGCCCCGGTGAAGACGGGGAGCAGCTGCACCGTCAGGACACACACACCACACACCGACCATGGAGGAGATGTCTCGGTTTACCAGCGTGGCATTAATTAAGCCGTAAAATAAATTAACGTGGACGTTGTGAACGGAGCAACAGGTGTTGAACATCAGCCGCGATGAGACACTGTTGACACACGTAACACATACAGACATCATTTGACACACACAGACACATACAGACAGCATAAATGACTTATCAAGCTAAAATTACTGAAAAATGTGAGTTTTACAGGAGCAGTAATGTAAAACAGTCCGGGTTCACGTCAGTAAAAGCAGTCACTACGAGGCGATCTCATCAATTAAAACGTTACGTTTAAGAATACGAGTTGACAAGAGACTAATAACAGACATTAAATATCATAAAGTTGATGTGACCAAACAAAAACTCACCTTTGAGCCGTGTTTTCCACTTTTCTGAGTGATTTTAGCACCGGACAGAGTCTCATTAGTTTCAGGCATCCTCGGTCCCGAGACACACACGACCGCGCACTGCTGGTGCACGGACACAGCCGTGACGTCACGGCCAGAAATGAGACTTTTCTGTGGCTTTTCTGGCCGTTAGAAAACATTTTGACGGATAAAAAGTCCATGACTTAAAAATATGGAATACAAAGATTAGTAATTAACGGAGGTTACAGCCGGAGGTGTCCTGTGAACAGTTTTACAGGCTTCTCTTTTACTATTGCGGTCTATGGGAAAAATCCTTTTTGGGCCCCATGGGATTTTTTGTTGCAGTACCACGGGTGGCCACTGGGAAAAATCGGCGTGCCTGCTGAGAGGATTACAGGGGGGCTGGTCGGGGCCCGAGGGCAGTTTTATCGACAGAAATATCTCAAAATGCGCTACCCGCAGTGACCGCACCCCCCTCCCCGTATCGTCGTAAAGCGTCGATTTGCAATGACATCTCAGTGGGAAACCCCCCTAACGGGGCCCCATGTCATTCCGCCGGACCTGATCCCAGCTAACGTCAACCTGTATGATGCACCAGCACCTTATCACTGGGAGTTTCTAATGAAGCCGAGGGAAAAAGAAGAGTCCACCTGGGAGCAGGACGTGAACAAAAAAGAGGCTGAAGTAAAAAAAGAATGCAAGACAGTGGTGGTAAGTAGAGCAGAGTGTAACGTGAACAGTAAATAACTGTTGAACAAATGCTAATAGTCTAACTGGGAGACACTTGAATAGCAGCTAATGTTAGCTTCAGACCAGTGGTGACCAGGCTACTTCACGTTTACAGTCAGTCAGTCAGTTAGCGAGTGGGACTGCACCTGACTGAGGGACTCGGTGCGTGCGGTTCTGGTGCTCCACTCGGTTACGGTCGGTAAGTGACAAAAAAAAAAAAAAAGCAAGTTAACTTAACGTGGTCTCCTTGGCAGCAAGTAACAACACTATTAACTTGCTAGGTAGCAGGGTGACATACCGGTAGTAAAGTTATGTTACAGTATTGAAGTGAGTAGCCTATTATTATAATAATAATATGAAAGTGTAAAAGTTAACAAGCTATTGGTGCTATGAAAGCTATGCCTAAGGAAAACATTTAAAAATCACTCTCTTATCTCTCCCCAGGATTATTATTAGATTTTCTGACAGCAGCAAAACAGAGGGACAAAGTGCCCCTCCCAGTGCTGACAGTGAAAACTGTAAGTGTATATTGTCATAAAGAATCTTTAGAGGGCATGGTATATTATCAATTAAAGTAAAACTGTCTTTTGTTTTTTTGTCATATCAGTTGAACGTCCACCTCCAGTGAGACAGCAACACCTGCCCATCATGAAGACAACATGTCACCAGCTTACACCATAACTGGACATTTGGAATAAAAAAAGTTTAAATTTCATACATTTTTTGTTGGTGTTCGATTATTTATAAAATGACGGTGATAAACACTGGTTGGAGGGCCCCCTGAGGATTTTTGCTTAGGGCCCCAGCAGACTCTAAAATCGCCTCTGCCTCTAGGGGGTCGGTAATCTTGTCACCTTTTTTACCCCTGATGACTTTGCACCCCTGCAATTGCTTCTCAATTCTATGATTCAATAGATTTTAAGAAGTAAATAGCAATAGACAGGTTAACACATAATGAGCACAATCTTTAGCTGTAGGTCTTGGTGACTAATCCAACCATCTTTTTTTTAATAAATAAATGAAGATTGACAAAAAGTCTGAACTTTGTTTTCTTCTCTGTCTCTTTTCTCCAATAAATAAGATTTTGTAGAACGAGTAATCTTTGATTAAGTAGGATTTTGAATACCATTTTAATTATATGAAGTATTTTACATAATTGTTTTGGTACCTTGATAGTTTGTCCACCACAGAAACCACAGGTTCAAACTAATTTCAGTTTTCAGGGGTTAATGAGCTGAAATAACCGCTTATACCATTCATCAGATGCATAAAAAAACAAAACAAATACTATGTCATAGTAGATTCATAAACACTGCTGTTTTTTTTTTTTTTAAGTTTGTGTCTTAATTGTTTTTGTTTGTTTTATTATGATTGTCAGCAGCAAAGTGCATTAACAATGTGTAATATTAGATAAACATCATAGTTCACTCACAGTGGCCCTCATTTATCAAACTTGCGCAGGATCTGGTGTAGATTCTGGTGTAAATATCAGTGTACGGCAAGTGTCATGTGTGATTTACTAAAAGTGTGTACGCTGCTGATTTCGGCGTAGAACCGGCGTGGTGGTGATAAATCCGGCGGCTGAAAACGAGCGTAATTTAAATGTCACGCCCCGATATATTCCTGCTTTAGAGGCGTCGCCCTGCCCCTTTTACGACATGGAGACACGGAAGACGGCCAAGAAGAGGGACTTTACCGACATTACCGCGTTGAACAGGGAGAGGGCGGCAACATTAAATATCTGGACATTGATAGATTGATAGATTTTGTGATTGATAAGCGTCATCCCGGTGGATGGAGGCTGCAGACGCACGTGTCACCGACCACGTCAGGAAAACCAGCGATCTCATGAAATGCTCCTGCAGTTTACTAAACACAAGTGACTGAGGAGAAATCATAGGCATATTACTGCTGCGAACGCTACTTTATGACCATCAGCACCGCTGGCATGGTTCGGCTGATGGAGGGATGTGAAACACCGGCCCGATGTCCTGCTGACAGGTCCCAGTGACGGGAAAAAGAAAAGAAAAGAAAAACACTCCGCGGAGATCAGCTGGACCTGGACAGGTACCCCCCCCCGGACTCCGGTGTCCGGCAGAGAGAGACTGAGGAGCCGTCCGGTCATGCTCTGGTGCAGCAGATGTTGGAAGTTTGTGTGTGTGATCTACAATAACAGGTCTGTCTGTCATTGACTGTTTCTGTTCATTGACTGTTCAGCTGATTAACGAGCATCTGTCACATCGTGGTTTTTAATTCATCTCAGTTGCCCAAAATAAAAGTCGAGTTATATTTTCAACACGGACTTGGTTTTATCGTTTCTTTTTTTTTTTTTTTGGCTACTTTTTATCTTTTTATCAATATAAACAACAACAACAACATGTGGTCCACATCGCTGCGTTATTAGACTATGGTTTAATAATCATTGTGATACAGCAGCACTCGTTCCTGCATGTTCTACGCTGGTTCCAAATGTGCGTACACCTGGTCAGAGCTGGCGTGAGATTTGTGCGTACCGTACGCTCACGCTCAGATTAATAAATGCCGATCCTTGCGGTGAATTTGGTGTACACCCATTTTTTTGGTGTACGCAAGTTTAATAAATGAGGGCCAGTGTGACTGAATGATACAGTAGGAGAGGATGGAGAGCAAATGTTATTCATGTTATTTCTATTGCTAAAAAACCTATTGTTTATATATTTTTTAAATTCCTCAGTGTAGTGAGTGATGGGGACAGCTCTCCATTCCGACACACCTCCACTTCGACACCCCGCTGTTCCGAAATACCCCCACTTCGAAACACCGCTACTCCGACACCCCCTCCTCCCCCCCCGCAGCTGTCCAAGGTGCTGAACCGCGTGACGTTGTTTACATTCTGCTTTGTGGCTTGTCTGTGAAACGTGCTGCTCAGAGACTGGGCAGATCTGTCCCACTTGCTTTCTCCCAGACTCCGTTGTTGGAGATCTCCCACACAGTAATAGAAATACACTTTTTTTCTTTTTCTCCCCCCCTCCTCCGCTCGAGCGCGGCTGAAGCCGGCTTGAGCTCACAGGGGCGCGAGGCTGCTGCAGCCACCGCTCGTGCTGACAGCTGACTGAGGGAGATGCTTTGGTTGGATTTAGGCAATGAAGAAAGGAGTTGGTTAAGTTTAGTAAAAAGACCAGGTAGAGGCTAGACAGGCTAGAAGCATAATGAACATTATAAGTCATTAATACAGTATGAAGTATTTGCTTGTTTTGCAGTTAATTATGCACATGATCCGTTTGACCCCAAAAAGGAAAAAAGGATCACTGCGCACTGCGCACTGCACAGCCTCTGGTTCCTTTCTGATTAGGTCCGTCTGTCCGTTCGGAGTGGGGGGGTTTCCCCCACTGGCCTTTTCGGAGTAGCGGGGTCTTTAGAAAAAATAGAAAACCCCGCTATTACGATGAATGGAAGTCTATTGTCGGAAAGGCGGGGCTTCGGAAAGGCGGGGTGTAACCGTGAGTGATCAGTACATTGACTTGCACTGCACTGCTATTCGTGCATTTTTTATTTTTTCATTATAAGTAAGTACTGTACGGAATATGACTTGATCATGATCCCTTACGCCTAGGATCCACTGGCGTCAATGCGATTTCTTGCCGGACGCGACGCCTCCAAAAAAACGGACGCTTCGGTAGGCCGGGAACACAGATCGGCGAGTTAACGGACAGTAGACAAACAGACCCCCGCCCCCCCGAGCTGTTCTCTATCTCGCTCCCCATTGGACAGTGACCCTGCGTCGGACGGATTCATTTGCATAAAGTTGAGCTGCGGTCAACTTTTGGACGCGCCGCTACTGCTCGAACAGACGCGCCGCCTACCCAGAATGCTTTGCGGGCACGTCATTAACGGTTTGACGCATCCCATAGAAAATTAACAGGCAGCCGCATCACGGCGGACGCAACGAACGCCAGTGGATCCCCGGCGTTACATTTTGTTCATATTTACATTAGTAGTATTATGTTTTGTATTTATTTTAAAAAAAACAAAAACAACCTGTAATCAATAATTCTGAGGAATACACATTTCCTAGGTTAGTTCTTTATTAGACCAATGAATAGACTTAAACATTTGCTTGTTTGATCATTGGGAAGATAGAAAACCAATGCAAAATGTTAGAGAATAAATCAAACCCTGAACATTGAACATGTCTGTAAAACTTGATCAATAGACTTAATATTTTTCACTCTATTTTGTCCTGAAATGCAGGACTGATCTTCTTCCCAGTGGAGACAGAAAAGAGCAAATCAGTTTGATCCTAGCCCAGTTTAAAATGAAGGACAGCAGTTTGATCTGCGTCTTGAACAGGTGGTGAGAGGCAGAGGGAGGACCAGAGTATGTGCTAATGCCTTGCTCTCAGCACAGACAATAATAATAACAACAACAAAGTGCAGCGCTCAACGGGCCCCCTTCAACCGTTTCCAAATGTCATTCCAGGCCTGGATGTAATGAGCCTCAGTGCAGAGTTGAATGGTTGGTAATTGCTGAACAGGGGAAATGGTTTGTCACCATAGCTTCCTTTAGTTTCCCAGCTTCCTCTGGGTGTATGTGTGTGTGTGTGTGTGTGTGTGTGTGTGTGTGTGTGTGTGTGTGTGTGTGTGTGTGTGTGTGTGTGTGTGTTCTTTGGTGTGTCCCCAAACTTTGGATCCCTTGACCATATGCATGCTGTAGGGAAGTAGACCAGCGAGGTCACCCTTAAATGATGATGATAAAAAAACAAAGATAAATCTGCAGATCAGGAGATCAGACCACTAGATGTCTGTGTTTTGTTGCAGGTGGCAGAAGCTGAGATTTTTAGATAAGGAGGAAGGACAGAAACAAGGAAGCATAAGTGTGTGAGAAAGCATGGGAAGAAAAAGAAATCTGAACTATGGTGTAGGTATGGTTGTAGTATAATAATTAAGAACTGCAAAACATAAGACTAATGGCACTTTTCCACTAGCGCAGTACGGCACGGCCCGTTTTTTTGATTTTCCACTAGCCCTAGTATACCTCCCTCCAGGATTTTGCGGGCTTTTTGATTGTTGTTGTGGCCTAAAATGCCTGATTTTGCGGCCACATTTTGAAAAAACTGCGGTGCATGTTGCGATGTTTTAAGCGCCTTTGTTGCGACTAAATTGCGGGAGACAGCGAAAGTTGCAAAAAAAAAAGTTCCAATTTTGTTCTGAATAATTAAAAATCAAGGGAAAATTGAAAATTTTGAAATGTCACAAAATAATGTGAGGTCCTGTTATACCAGCAATTTTCCACTTGTTAAGAAAGGCACAGGAAAATTACATAGAGTTGAAAGTTGTTTTACTATTAATTAAAATGTCTGTTTAAAAATCGTGGTAAAACAACTGTTTTAAAATGCCATTAAAACAGTACAGTCTTTGAATAAAAAGGGGAGGGTGGCTACTCAAGTCCAGGGCCAGGGCCTTAGGATGGGGGAAGGGGCTCCTGGCCGCCGGCTGCTCTGCTCCGGCCCTGCGGTGGCGTACTGGATTCCCCCTCGGCGAGTGCTGCGGGGGGGGGGATACAGGCTCGGGCGTTAAACCAGGACAGCTCACACACTCAGCTTGTGTTCCTTTACTTGTGACGTTGTGCACATTGTTGTATCAAGTTTCTTGCCGTCAGCCCAACCACCCCGTTCCTCCGTGGACTCACGGGGGATTGGTTGAATTTGCGTTAATTGTTGCGATCGCAAATTCCTGGAGGGACTGAGGTACTGGTTCTCGGCCCTGGTTCCAAGCGAGCCGAAGCGATACTAAAACGTGAGGTCAGCCGACTGCCCTCCACTGATTGGACAGAGCGTCGTCACTGGAAGAGTGCGAGCGAGACGTTCGACATGAGAAGCAAACCCGGAAATTTCAAAAACAGAGCAGCAACAGCGACTACTGATCTTTACCGAGACTGTTGTTATTCCTTCACCCGAGTCAAATGACTGCTGTGTGGAAAACCACGTGTGGTCCGTAGGCTAATCGAGGAACAGACGAGTGAGTTTGGAGCTGACGAGAAGATCGAAAAAAGAGAGAGGGACAACGCAGCCCCGCGATCGCTAGAGAACTAGCTGTAGTGGAAAAGCACCTTTACCGTGCCGTGCCGTGGCGTGACTGTGGAACTATGGACTATGGAAAAGCGCCATAAGACACTCTGGCCATACAAGCCCTGCCAGGTTAGCAGGGCATGCTAACACAAGCATTCTCACATGTTTAATTAAAGGGATAGTTCACCCAAAATTCAAATTGCACTCATTATCTACTCACCAGGCGCGTAGGCAGGAGTGGGCCTGGCCGGGCCAGTGCCGCCCACACTAATCACTGGCCCGCCCGTCCACGTTTCATAAGAAGAAACATTTTATTGATTAAATTAAATTAACTGCAGTTAATCGACCGTTTTCAATGGGAGTTGTTCTGTGAAATATAAACAAACAAAGCCGATAGATGTAGCGGATCTCTGTTTAAAACGTTGGTGCAGCCAGCAAGGGAGAGAGGAGGTGAAAAGAGACAATGTTACCTGTTGTATAATACTGGACTCAGCCATGTAGCACGGTCGCTAAAACACAGAGACCAGTGAGTAACGAGTCAAAAAGCTGCAGACACTGATAACTGATCACTGCCTGACAGAAGAGTTTGAAAGTAGCCTCTAACTTCATGAACGCAGCTCAAACAGACCCGCTGCAGCACGGTGACGCTTTGATAAATACAGCAGATCTGCGCTGGTTAACCACTCGCGGTGGAGCGGAGTTTCCTCTACTACAGCTGATCAGCTGACATGTGGTCAAGACGCAGCTACAGACCTTTCATAGTCAAAGGTGCATTTCGTTTTTATAGGACTTCAACCTCAAAGCTGTCTGTCCTCAAACTGTCCTGACCTGTCCCTGAACATCACACAGAGACAACATGGAGCTGCCTGTGTGATTGAGTTTTATTGCTTACATAGGTACAGTTAAATACAGTTTATCATCATAGTGGCAGAAAAGATCATTTCATCTGTATGTATCAAATATTGTGTTGGTCAAGAGCTAGTTACAAAAAAAAAAAGAAGAAAAAACTTGTGCAATAAAATGATTGACAATGATGTGCGCTAGATGAAATGCACTGTCCTGAGAAAAGATGGCCCATCCGATTTTGTACTGGCCCACCCAAAATTAAAATTCTGCCTACGCCACTGCTACTCACCCTCATGTCTACTAAGGGCTGGGAGAAGTTTCAGAGGGTTAGGGTTTATCCAATTTGGACGGACCAGGGTCTTCCGCTACAAACAAGCTTGAAATATAGACTTATTTAATTTTTTTCTGAACAATTTCACATTTCAGGGCTTCAATACAAGACGGACATTACATACGAGCAGCATGGAGGTATTTGGATGTTTTTTGGTGTGTCTTTTTGTTACGAAGACAGTTGGTATCCATTTGCAGCCGTTATATGGACATGCAGTGCTACGCCGAGACGCCCTGTAACTCAGAGAAGCCACGGAGGACTCTGAAACGTCTCCCAGCCCTTAGTCGACAAGAGGGTGAGTAGATAATGAGTGCAATTTGAATTTTGGGTGAACTATCCCTTTAATGACAGATTATATGATGTTTAGCATGAAAGTGGCCTCTTGCTCTAGTGTTGCAAAGAGCTATTGTGTAAAGACAACAGGCCATCATACATCTTCTAAACAGTGCTTTTCTTTAGTGCAGACTGGATTCTACAGTGACTCGGTATTGGAAAATTACAAGGCTAGTTAAACTGGCATGCTAACTTCAGAAGAAGAAAAGAAATAGAACAGTTCGATGTTGAACTCATAACATTTCTCCCGGACCGGTGAGGAAACAGCTGTTAATGCTAAGAATGGTGGTGTAGCAATAGCAAAACTTAACCGACAGTAGGCTACAAACAGTTCATTTAGATGTCCTCGTTCAGTAGAGTAGAATCAAACATACCATCCTAATTAGAAGCACAGAAACGACTCTTTCCTTAGCATTAAAGCCAATGTGACTCCATTTGGAAAGTGTGACACGTATTGAGCTGATGACCCAAATAAGTCGTAGGACAGGCAATAGAGGTTCTTGTGTAAACATGAGTAGCATGCAACAGGAAAGCCTAGTATTTATTCCTCAGACTATAGTTCTCCCCTTTCCCCTTTTGGCAGTGGTACAGTCACTTGAAAACAACAGCTGATTCTCTACCTATAACATCTTGTTTATGAGCCAACAAATCTCACCAATTCTTTAACAAACAATTATTGGGTTTTATTAGATCAGCTTTTAAGTTCTGTTGTCAAACACAGCAGGATTTCAATGCACTAACTAGACCTGATAATAGTCATCAGCACCTGGAGTTTGGTAGGTTGACATGGAGATGGCATGTTTTCATAGCAGTTTCAGACTTACATGCACCATAGTTGAAAGCTCTGGAAAGAGTGAGTCAATGGACCTCTGCTTTTCTTTTGAAAACAGAAAGGACTATAGGCCTACATTGAAATATGTCATTACATTAATGATTTAAACTTTTCAAGAGAAGATGTGTGTGTGTTGTAAATTCTGTATGATGTGTGTGCGTATAGCATATAGCCTATCTGGTTATATGAAATAGGAGATGTTCTTGCAAAGAGGAGCAAGGAAGGGAAAAGAGAAATATTTAACCTTAGAACAGAGTTGCGGTATTGTAATGAACTCACCGGGGCGGTGATTTTGTAAAGAGTAATTTCCATGTCATATCTGATCAAATGTGACGTTGTTGAAAAAGTACTTTACCCCACACTCCGTTCTCCAGTGTCTGAGCTGCTGTAAGTTCAGCATAAAGATTTCCCTATAGAAAATCAAACTGATTAGAGATGTGCCAACCATATCCATGCAAAGAACATATTTGGGGAAAAGGGTTTTTGGTTTAATACCCAGAGGATATCCTAGTAAAAGCTAGCGGCTAAACTCCCTGCATGCAGCATACTTATCTATGAGCTGGTAATATGGTCGCACAGTGGTTCACAATATTTCTGTTGCATTTACAGTATGCTGCTGCTCATTTTGACTTTGACTTAAATACAGCATATAATGAGAATGTTAAGCTCACAGCATTTAATATACAGCAGACATGCAATAAATTCTCCATGATGGCTGTAGCAATTTTTTTTAACTGTTTACAGAGGTAGTCATTAAACTGTAGCTATGATGTAATTTGTGGTGCCACTTAACTGTATTGAATTACAGAGTGGTATTTCTGCTTACTTAGCGCTGATCGTCACAAAAGGAGCTTTTGATGACACAATAATCACAACAATACCAGCAATACCACAAAACAGCAACATTGATGATTAACAGGTACAGGCTCCATTTCTCAGAGGATGCATTATTTTCTTGTAAATACAACAGCATTATTTATTATATTTCCAAGTTTGTAACTTTGCTAAATATAACACTTTAACATTTCCACAAACCCGGCAAGCATCGGCCATCAACCTTTTTATTAAGGATACCCAGCTTCCAAAAGGCATATCATTAGTATAACAGGGAACCCATCTGCCTTATCGTCCAAGTAAAATGGGAATCTGAATTGGACTCTCTGATGAACGGTGGAGAAATGCACTTGGTACCATAAATTCATTCTCGTTCTGTGCAACACTCACCCTTATCCAATTTAAATTATACAAAAAGTAGTTCCGACCAAGCAATCTGATTGGTCAATAAGACATTTAGAACGTGCTCAAATCAGCATTACAGCACGGCTGACTTATCACTGAAAATATTACTTCGCCATGTCATGTTGTTTACACATCTCCATGGCAACATGGACTTTTCCCCCTTTTATTTTGAAAAACATAATTTATTACTCGTGAAAATAAATCACAAAGTGCATTGACCTCCTGTAGGTTGTTCCTGACAGCTGCCAAAGTCACATTTATAGAACAATTATGTTATTTTATTTTTTGTTAATATATTGTAAACTTCCCCGTTACAGCCGAGAGGATTGTCTCCCTCCCATGTGTGTAACGTTACAAAGTCGGAGAGACACGAGTTGTGATCGCGGTGAATATGTTTTTTAAAATATGGCCTGGAGCTGAATATTTCATTGGATAAAACGGAGGTGATTACCTGTATGTTTCTCTCTCTCCCTCTCTCTTGCTTGCGCCTTTTGGGCTTTTAAATAATCTGGAGTAATCGTTTGGCTTTCTCTATCAGCTGTGTCGGCGACACGGCGCTATAACTTCATTTACATGCAGAGTTTGCGGTTGTAGAAGCTACATCTGTGAAAGGAAAAAAACGGCATCTTTGTTATAACTTGGGCGAGTTTGTGCAGTGTTGATTTAGTTCGGGAAAGTCCGAGACCGCGTTAAAACATGAACGTCAGCTCAGAGTTCACTCATCTGGGACTAGAAAATAATTTCTGTTGCTAGGTCGTTACTAAGGTTCGGACTATTTGCTGTTGAGGTGAACTAGGTTCCATTACACATAGGAGTCTACTGACGTGACTGATTGTGTTTCAGTTATTAGTCAGACCCCATTTATTTCCATGGAAACGGGAAGCACACTCGCAAAAAACTTTAAATTTTGAGAGCAAAACGTCCATCAACATGAATATTTATTTAATTATACGCTCTATTTTGTTGGTAATTGTTGTATAATCGCAATATTACCCTCGAGGGTGTGCTTAAACGGAATTTGAGCACTTCGGTGATGCGGTCAGGACCGAGGCGCTTCAATGTCATTGAAAAAGACTTCGGTCGAAACGTCTGTCCTGCCTGCCTGTCCTACAATAAAAAGTTAAAAGGAGCTGATTGGAGGGTGCTGGTTTTCTCTTCTCCTCTTATCTATACACCGGCACCACCAGGATTATGGCAGCCAATCAGCGCTGAGCGGCAAACAACTGACGACCAGAGAAATTACGTCAACTTGGGAATTCTCATCTCGAGCAATTTTTCGCTCTGTTGCTCGGAGCACCAGCGATTTTTTGCCTGAGTGATTAATCGCTCAGTCCCCCGTTTGCATTGAATTAATATGTGAACTGAAAAATAAAAGGTCCAGTGTGATCGCACCTAATCATATCATAATCATATGAAAGAAGTGAGAGAAAGTTGTCTTCCCAACTCTGTTGTCACACGACCTACACACAGAAAATTAAAATCAACTTGGTATGTTTCATATAGACTGGTAAGTCAACAGCTTAAAGGGATAGTAGCATTTTTTAAAGTGGGGTTGTATGATCTACAAATAGCCCCTAAGTACTTTAATTTTTCCCAGGTAAAACCTCTTTTAAGCCGCGAAAATAGGGCATTTCTTTGGGTCTGTTAACAACACTGTATATTGTAAATCTCTGGGCAGGGCTATGGGCTAGTGTTGCTAACGAGAGGAGTGCAGAGAGTCTTCTACTGCAATTAAAGTACTTCTGTCAGGACCACTATGTCAAAATAATATTTATTTACTTGCACAAGTTTAATTTGGCGGTATGGTACTGTTCTGGGACCCCCTGCTCTTCCACGCGCTTGCGTGGAAAGCCTGAGGCAGGAAGAGCCTGCCCTTCACGAGCCATCATGAACGGCATAAGCAGGGAGCGCAGCAGCAAAGAAAACCCAGACAGAGCAGAGCAACCAACAAGATACAATGACAGGAGGAGCTGGGGTGGAGGTGGTTTGCAAAAAGCCGGCAGAGGAAGAAGCAGCAGGAAGGGAGGTGACGTCGGGCTAGAGCAGTTTAAATAGCGCGCTCTGAATGCAGTTCCCAAATAGGAAGCGGCCACGGAGAGTCAGCTGAGCCATCAGCTGATCTGCACAGGTGATGACAGTTACGCTGTGCTGATTAAGAGCTTGACGTCATGGCCTGCCAGAACTAACGCTACGCTTAATTTAGGGGCTATTTGTAGATCATACAACCCCACTTTAAAAAAAAATGCTACTAACCTTTTAATGTTGGATACAATAGCAAAACTTGGAAATAACTCATATCAGACACAATATCATCGACGGTGCTTCAGAAAGTACTCAGACCACTACATTTTTTCCACATGTTATTTTTCGGTTTCCAGGAGACCATCTCATAAACTAGCTTAATTAGCTTGCTGGGTACAGCTGACTAAATGTGCTACAGACACTTGTCATTTCAGCCCAGCAAAATCAAATAGCCTACAGCCCAGCCGGAAAAAAAAGAAGCTGTTAAGCTGTGAGAATGACTTACTCATATCCTCCATCCACTACACTGTGTTTGTGTGTCTGACGCTGAGTGTACGTGCGTGTCCTTTTAGACTTTAGCCACCACATCTGGCCCGGTGTGTTATTGCAGGGTCAGGGGTCTACTGGGTCCCTGCAGCTGCTGCTTGTGTGTGAGTGTGTCTGGAGCGGAGCTGCAGGTGAAAGCCACAGGCTATCATAATCACAGGTCAAGGTCGTTAACTCTTTTCTGTGTGTGTGAGACACAGTGGAGGGTGCTTTGAGGGTGAACAGGTGGAGCTCTGGTTTTCAGAGACAGAGGGAGACAGTGTGTTTCAGCGGGGAAAAAAACTTTAACTTTGAAAAAAATCGCCACAATATGATTAATCCTGCTCTATAAACAGTACTTGTTGGACTGTGTTGTTTGTGCATTGCCTTCAAAGGAGAGCACCTCTCATCTTCTATTCTTTAACTCACTTTGACAGTGCTAACTTGCATGCTAACACATGCTAACTTTGGAAAACAGCATAATACTAGATTGCGGCAAAAGTGAGACGCTTAAATGTTTTAGGATAAATTACATTTTTTTTTTTTTTTTTTAAGTACTTTATTTATTCATTTTCAAAACATCCAGGTACATAACAACCCAAACAATTACCCCTTCTTTCCCACCCCCCTCCCCCAAAGTAGGTTAGGGAGAAAAAGAAAGACAGATAAAAGGAAAAAAAAGAAGAAAGAAAAAAAAAAAAAAAGAAGAAAAAAAAGGGTGAAAGTTGTACTCTACTGTATTACAGTTTCTATGGCCATCCATGACTGTATACAATTATATACATTTGTGTAAATTATGGACAAGTAAATACTCAAACATAATCAAGAAATCAAGGTGTCATGAGGGTCCTCTCAGCTGTGTGATGTGATCAAGAAATGGTTGCCATATTTGATGGAATCTGTCTGATTTTCCTAATAACTCAAATCGAATTTTTTCCATATATAAAATATTTGAGAACTCAGTGAGCCAGGCTTCAAAACATGGGGATGTTTCTTTGTTCCAGACTTTAAGAATAATTTTCTTTGCAACAACCATTCCATACTGTATTGATAAGGCTTTCCAGCGACTAAGAGTATCAAGCTGGTGAGACCAGCCAAAGATACCTGTCTCTGGGTCTGGCGTGAGATCATATCCGTAAACCTCAGAGTAGAAATGGAAAACATCATGCCAAAATCTACCAAGTTTGTTACAAAACCAGAACATGTGTGCCAGTGTACCATCAGTCTGTTTACATTTTACACATAATGGTGAAGTGGATGCATAGAATGAATGCAGTTTAACACGTGAATAATGGAGTCTATGTATAACCTTATACTGTATTAGCTGATGTCTTGAATTAACTGAACATGTATGTATGCTATGAAGACATTTATGCCATGCATCTTCTGAAATGGTGGTACCTATATCCTTCTCCCAGGACTCTCTCAGATATTGCGTACTTGGAGCAGTTTGAACTGCAAACGCATTTACAAACATGGACACCAGCTTTTTGGTCTCAGGTTTCTTTGTTACAAGAGAGTAGATTTCATCTGGCGAGTTATAGGTTTCAAAGTTTGAGATGTTTGCTCTAGTATAGTTCCTGATTTGCAAGTATCTGAAAAAATGAGATGCTTGTAAATCAAATTTTCTTTTAAGTTGGTCAAATGAGGCAAAAACATTGTCAATATACAAATCTTTCAGAGTAACCAGACCTTTCCCTCTCCAGGAAGAGAAAACAGAATCTGACTGAGAGGGGCGAAATGCATGATTGTGACAAATGGGGGCAAAAATAGAAGTGTTAGTTAAATTAAATGTTTTTTTAATCTGGTACCACACCTTTAATGAATGTTCTACTATAACCCCAATCCCTTTAAATGGTCCAGGCCTTCTCTTTGCTGTATTGAGTAGTGCTGGGAGGGAGGTACCAGTGACATCCTGTTCTATGGCAAGCCATGATGGTGTAGTAGCATTAAGTTCTGTTGGATAAGGTTGCTGCCAATACACAAGTGCTCGTGCATTAGCTGCCCAATAATAATGTTGAAATAAAGGGAGCGTCAGTCCACCCAGTTCCTTTGGCTTACAGAGGTGCTTCTTACTTATTCGATGTGGTTTGTATCCCCAAACGAAAGGCATAGTGATTGAGTCCAATGTTTTAAAAAAATTTTTAGACAGAAAGATGGGTACATTCTGAAATATGTATAGGAATCTAGGTAAGGTCACCATTTTTATAGCATTAATTCTGCCGCTCATTGACATGGGCAGTGTTCGCCAAAGTTCAATATCAGTTTTAAGTTTATCAATCAGAGCCTTGTAGTTCAGTGTATAGAGCTGATCAAATTGTTTGGGGATTGTAGTGCCAAGATATTTAACATGGGTGGTCTCCTTTACGGGTAGATTTCTGAGAAAGTTGGGATTTAAGTCCTCACTCAGAGGCATAAATTCACATTTCTGCCAGTTCACAGTATATCCTGATAGCTTACCAAAGGTTTTAATTTGATCCAATAAAGCTGGAAAAGATTTTTCAGGCTGCGACAAGAACAGGATCACGTCATCAGCGTACAACGCTATATAATGATCTAATTTACCCAGATGTATAGGGATAATTTTTGGATTACATCTAATACTTATTGCAAGGGGCTCAATACACAAAGCAAACAACAGAGGGCTTAGGGGGCAACCCTGTCTAACACCACGGTGCAGGTTGAAAGGGTGAGATCTGTCTGAGTTGGTAAGGATTGATGCAGTTGGATACGCATAAAGCATCTCTACCCATGAGCTAAAACTTTCACCCAGGCCAAATTCTCTGATTGTTAAAAGCATATATTTCCAATCTACCTGATCAAATGCCTTGTGCGCGTCAAGTGTAAGTATTGCAGATTTTGACTTGTTTTGTTTGCTATATACAATATTCAGTAATCTACGGACATTAAAAAAAGAAAATCTCCTGGGAATAAACCCCACCTGGTCTGGGTGTATAATAGTTGCAACATGTTTATTCAATCTATTAGCTAGGATTTTGGAAAAGACTTTGAGGTCACTCCCGAGAAGAGCAATAGGCCGATAAGACGATGGATCAGTCTGATCTTTATCTTTTTTCAATATTAAAGAGATGTTTGACGTATATAATGAGTCTGGTAGTTTTTTATTCCTTATCGATTCTTTAAACATTCTCAATAATAGAGGGGCCACATCATCAATAAATGCTTTATAAAAGTCAATGCCCAGGCCATCAGGACCAGGTGACTTTCCACTCGGAAAATCCTTTATAGCCGTGATAACCTCCTGTAAAGTAATTTCCGCATTGAGTTCATTTTGTGCATCACAGTCTATTTTAGGAAGCGAAAGGGAGCGCAAGAATTGAAGAGTATCCCCTTCTGTTGCGGAGGTTTGGGATTTATATAAATTTTCATAAAAGTCCCTGAAGCACTTATTAATTTCAACAGGGTCTGTAACAATAGAGCTTGTCTGACTTTTAATTTCGTGAATAGCCCTGCTAGCTTGTGCTCCTCGTAGCTGGCGTGAAAGAAGAGGGCCAGGTTTATCTCCCAATTCAAAATCTTTGTGCCTCACTTTCAACAGCAAAGTATTAATTTGTTGAGAGAGAATACAGTTATATTCATGCTTTAACTTAACGATTTCCTTCAATAAAGGTGAGGATGGAGCCTCTCTATACTGTTTTTCAAGGAGGGTAAGCTGTGGATCTATAACTGATAATCTCTGTCTCCTCTGTTTTTTTTGTGCAGTTTCATAGGATATGACAAAACCTCTTATCACAACCTTAAAGGCCTCCCACAGTGTTGAATATGAAACATCACCTGTATCATTAAAAGCTAAATAGTCCTTTATCGAAAGCGAGCATTTTTCCAAAAATATTTTGTCATTAAGAAGACTTGGATTGAATCGCCAATTATAGTGTGGTTTTTTCCATCCGAAGTCCATGCCTACAGAAACTGGGCTGTGGTCTGAAATTAAGATATTGTGATATTTAGATGACTTAATAAATGCTGTCAACTTAGAATCAAGAAGTAATCAATCCTTGTGTATGTATTGTGAACTTGTGAGAAAAAGGAATATTCTTTCCCTGTGGGATTGTGAATCCTCCAGATATCAAGCAGATTAAGCGACTTCATTAGATTATTCAGCATATTTGTGGAGTCCGAAGGATTAACTGGGCGAAGTGAGGACCTGTCTAAAATGGTGTCTAAGACGCAGTTGAAATCACCACCTGCAATCAAGTTGGTTGTTGCTAGGTCAGGTATCAGCCGGAAAACACCTCGAAAAAACCCAGGGTTGTCAAAGTTTGGTGCATATAAGTTAAGGAGGGTAACGTGAACAGACAAAATTTTGCCAGTCACAATTATGAAACGACCATTTGGATCTGATTTAGTTGAAATGTGTTGGAAGGGAATATTCTTTTTGATTAAAACTGCCACACCACGTGCCTTGGCTGAAAAGGTTGACTGAAATATTTGTCCTATCCAGCTACACCTAAGTTTTGAGGCCTCTGTGTGTCTAATATGTGTCTCTTGCAGAAATAAGATATCAGCATTCAAATCACGTAAATGAGAAAATACCTTGGCTCTCTTTGATGGGTTGTTTAAACCTCTGACATTCCAAGAAGTTAGATTAACAATGTTATTCCTATGATCATTCGTTGGGCCACTCATGACACCGCTACCACATAAAAAAGGAAGATGCCATTGTATTCAAACAAAAAAAATGAGTACAACGTGAACCAAACTGATAGAACATACCCTTCGAACTCCCTACTTTGCTCCCCCCTCCCCCCAAAAAAAGGGTAATATAAACCCCACATGGCAGCGGAGCTGCTGAGAAAGGAGCCTGTACATGCGGTAAAGCACCTAACAAAGCAAACTAACATTATCCCCCATATCAACTCCTTACCACTCTCCTGTAAGTGAATTATAAACCCTCCTTATAAATCAGGTAATATGCATTTTGAAACCTATTTTCAAAAAAAAAAAAAAATTAAGAACAAGAGACAAGAGTAACAAATGTAAGTAACAAAGCAAATTTTAAAGACTGCCTTTTTCCCTTTTTTTTTTTTTTTCCTCAAAAACGCATAATGTCTTTGTAAGATATGAGCCAATCATAGTAGAACTGATAGCAATAACCAAAAGTGACCTTACACATACGTCATAATGTTAAGGCCAACTATGTGAACGTAAAGTCTGAGTCTGAGTGCAAGTATTGCAAAAACACGTTGGCTTTTGCCTCACCGTTAATTTTGTCCATCCATAGTGAGAATATCCACACCTGTGCAGGTAAACCTGGCTCTTGATCCAGTCGCACTGGCGGCATCCGGTCACTCGGCGTTGCCAGCTGCTGAAGGCTGTATGTGTCTGTCAGCGTAGGTGGCTGCCTCTTTTGCTGATTCAAATATCTTGGTTTGACCAGCATGAGTAAAAATCAGGCGTGCAGGAAACAGGAACCCATGGCGGATACCGGCCTCCTTAAGTTTCAGTCGAACTGCATCAAACTCCTTGCGGTCCTTCATCACTTCTGCTGTGAGGTCTGGAAAGATGCTGATGCGCTGCCCCTCGTAGTTTAGCGGACCATCGTTGCGAGCCACTCGGATTATCTTCTCTTTCACGGTGTCGTGATGTATCCTGGCGATCATAATGCGTGGTCGGTTGCTTGGAGTGCCGATGCGGTGGTCACGGTCCACTTTAATCCCCTGGGGGAAATGCGCGGCTCCGAGGAGTTTAGGCAGCAAGTCAGACACAAACGTAGTTGGGGAGCCTCTCTCAATTTTCTCTGGCAGACCCACAATTTTAATATTTTGTCTCCTCGAGCGGCCCTCTAGATCGTTCACTTTGGCTTTCAGGAGTTTGTTTTGTGCACACAGGTCATCGTGGCTTTTTTCCAGCTCGGCCAGGCGTCCATCAAACTCACCGTGCCAGTCTTCCAGGTTTATAATGCGGGAGGTGTTGGAGGCGACGGCAGTTTTAAGCCCAGCGAGAGTTGTCTCCAAGTTGTCAAACCTCGCGTTCATCGAGTTTTCCATCCGTCTAATGGCCCCCAGGATGGGCGACAGAGAGGGCTCCTCGTCTAGTGCATCTGTTATAGCATGCACAGGGCTGGTGGAGCCAGGTGAGCTAGCGTTAGCATTAGCAGGCTCGATCGACGGATTGTCTTCAGTCTCTGAGAGAGACTCTGGTGTTTTTGGAGTCGGTTTCCTGGTTTTAACCATTCTTCGAGATGTTAGAAACGGATTTCACCGTCAAAAAGTGCAGAAAAGGAGAGTTAAATACTTATATCAAGTTGTAGTGGAGGAGCTGGTGGAAAACACAACCTACTACATCGCTGGCTCTCTAGCGCCCCCTCGATAAATTACATTTTTAAATAAGTTGTTTCAAATGTTAAGAGATGCCCCAAAATAAACTACTGAATAGTTGCAATAGCTGCAATGCGTAGGTGCAGTTTTTAAGCTTTAGCCTACCTATGTAGCCACTTCCAATAAAGGCTTTTTTACTTTTTGACCTCTAGAGTGTCTTCGTCATCTTCATTTGTTTGGCTGCTATCACCCCTGTACCAAAGACCACGATGACAGGTTTATTACTCATCCTCCAAAAGAAGCAAAACTACTTTTTCGTTTTTTCTACTCAGCTTTTAGTGTTCTGTGAGTCAGTGATAATAATAGTAGGCTAATTGTGTTTTGACTTAATATTTTACACATTTAAATCACTCTTTTTCAAAAAATTTCTGAGATAATAACATGTTTAATTTCCATACAACATGCTACCTCTTGTGCCTTTAAATTTGTGCACTGAGCATTGGGAGTTATGGTTCCTTTTGGGTCCTTTGTAGTTCCTTGTAATTTCTGAAGCTTACCGTATGAAACACTGACTGTTTGATCCAGCTGTTCAGGCTGTTGTTGATTTGGCGAGGTGAGACACATTCTGCACCAAGGGAACCACATTCAGAGAATTGTTGAAGCTACACAGCTGGGATCACTCTCATCAATTTATTTATCTGGATTATCTAAGAGTGTAATCAACACGTTCCTGTTGGTCCCTTTTATTTGAGTAAGATTGTCCCTCTCATTCAGCTGTGGAGGGCGGGAATAGGAACACCACCATTTTTTTCGGTGCATAGTTCTGACATGGTATTTCTTCACATTGAATGTCTGTCGTTGTCCATCCGAATTTGGTCGTTGTTCCTTGGTTTAGACAATAATAATTGACCATTATAGTGAAATGCTTCATGACTGTCTCCATATATATAACCAGTCATTGTACTTTCTCTTTTGCTACAACTTCTCTTGGATGACCACAAGCACACCTGACAACAACCAGTATGTCAACTAATGTGAAAATAGCTAAGGATGAACATAGTTATAAGAAAATGAAAAAAAGAATCAGGAGTTTCATTTAAGTAGGGTACATTTGTCTTTTTTTTTTGTGGAAACAGTGGATTGCTAACACCTTTTCAGGTTCAAGGGTGAAGAGGGGTCTGCCTTCTATTTTTAGCTCAAAGTCCAAGCAGGCTGACCTTTGTCCACTCTGGCCTGGGGTCAGGTGTCGGGGGTCAAATGTCAGCGGGCTGAAATGACAGTTTATTTTTAGTGTAAACAAGGCTGCTATTTAAGGCTACATAAAGAGGCTGGTCAGATAATTATACCACCGGTTGGTCGGCTGCCATTTATCCACCCACCCTATTGGTCAATTGCAGCCATATGTGGAGAGACTAGGGGGTCTGCCCTGCTGCCACCATCTGTGTGTGTGTATGTGTGTGTGTTTGCATTCATTGTCTCTAGTGTAAATGTTGGCATCTTTCTCTTCCTATGTTTTACTGCTTCTTCTTGTGGATGTGTGTATTGGGACTGAGGGTGATCCTCTTATGTAACCTTGTATCCTAGTGTGTATCTGTGTGTTTGTGTGCGTGTGGTTTCTCTGTATAAATGTTAGTATCTTTTGGTTTCTCAGTTGTTAGTGTGGCTCCAGCTAATCCTCTCTTCAATTTGGCTTCCAAACTCAAAACACGCTGTCCGCCTATGTGCAGACGTCCTCCTCCACCGTGCAGGGAGTCAAATCAAACCCAAACGCCTCTGACAGGTTGTTTACGCCGCGCCCTCTCAAACCACCCAGATGCGTTTGTTACAGCAAGGTAGAGCAGATGAAAGGACAAATGTCCTCCTGTGTGACTGTGGAGCGTGACGACCACATGAAGGAGAGGAAATACTTTGGTGTCAAAATGAAAATAATGACGATTAGAAAAATGCCCCAAAAATGTAACAATGGGGGAAAAAGCAGCGATAGTTGCCATCTGCAGTTTTAATTAGACTATTGTGTGATTATCTGGTTTTAGGCCCAGATAAGGTTAGGGTTGGGTTAAGGAAAAGCTTTGTTAAATTACTCCAAGCTGATATATTAACATGGATGTTATCAGAGATTAACTCTGATTGGTAGTTTCATAAATGTGAATTGTTGTCCAAATGTGTATTATAAATGTGGACACACATCACCTTGTTGTAGTCCAAATGTGTATTCATTATGTATGTATTTACGGACAGTTAGTATGTGTTTGTGTCTACCCTATATTTTATTCCATTGTTGTTCTTTTTAAAGGTTGCCTTGTACAAACTGGCAATGGGACAATCAATGAAAACTAGCTTTTTAAGCTAATTCGAGTGCATTTATACATCAATACAATGTTCATTAATGTGCATTATCCCTTTCAAATAAACTAAACTGAAACTGAACTGAAATAATGAGGTCAAAGGAGACAAATTACTACTTGCTCTAAATATTTGTCATTTGTGACTAAAATACAACTACACACACGTATGCACGCACACACCCATGCCCGTCATCAATACATTATTTGGAAGCTGTCATTGATTTAATGTATTTCCACGGTAACTGTAACCATCACTCACGAGTGAATATCTAACTCGGTGGTTTCCCATCTTCTCAGGCTCATGTGCCACTTGATAATTTCAAAAATGTCAATATAAAAAAGTTATATGCTTATTTTGAGCACTTTCAATTCTAATGAACAACTGAACATACAGTATCGAAATGAAAGCAGGTGAAGCGCAGTTTCGTTTTTGTTTGACAGAGACATCACTTTATGATTCATCATCTTTCTTCTTCTGTTAAAGCCTACCTGGTCCTAACCAACTACTTATTTTGATCATGCAACTTTTGCCATGGATGTAGTCTTTAAAAACTCATTTTAACCCCAAAACAGCCATTAGGGGAGCACAGTCACTTTGACTAAGACGTGCAAAATGAATCATTTATACTTGCCTGTCTGTCTCTTTACCTCACCAGCAAAATATCACTTATTTTATTATTTTACAGACTCCTGCTTCCTTTTTGAGGCTGCACTGGTCA
Source organism: Trachurus japonicus (assembly GCF_045865225.1). Classification (NCBI taxonomy): domain Eukaryota; kingdom Metazoa; phylum Chordata; class Actinopteri; order Carangiformes; family Carangidae; genus Trachurus; species Trachurus japonicus. The sequence continues at coordinate 27,472,724 of NC_140914.1, read as the reverse complement.
GTATTTTTTATACTCATCATGGGACAGACGGCTATATTTCACCTACCGCAGAGCTTTCAGCCTCTTTAAGCTCATTGTTTTGGTTTACTGTTTCAGGTCAAGTCCTCATACACTCAACTTAGTCTGCAGCCACAAAAGGAAACTGCATAAAACTCTGATAAACTCAGTGTAAGTGTAAGGTGTATACAAATATATATATAAGCAATGGGAAATACCTGGTGAAGAAATAAACATGTAAAACACAAAACTCCCTAGAACACCAGAGTCAGTTACTTGAAAAAAAAATCCCATGAGTCTCTGGAGCTGAGTCAGTACTTTCACATCAGTGTCACTGTTTATTCTTGATTGAACTCTATTCTCTGTTGGCTTCTCTTTCATTAGTCTTTTTCAGTTTCAGTATCTATTTTCTCTTCTTCAATTTTTTTATTATTATTTGTTTTCTTGTTTATCTGGTTTACCGTTTTTGTTCTTGACTTCTTGATGTGAGATATGAATCAGGCTCTTATGATAATGCCAACAACGGCTGCTGCTAACTAGAAGATATGGTGGTAGATGAATGCAGTTGATCATTTTAAGGACTTTTTCTCTATTTAATATATAAAACATATTAAATTGTCAACATCTCACTGTTTGACTTTCAGCATTGAATTCAATTACTTTTCACATTTATCAAGCGCTGATGGATCTCATATCACATGTGACCTTGCATTTTATTGACTCCTGCTATGTAAATATAATAGTATCACTTAAATATTGTCTTATTATGTATTTTGAGAAAGTCTGTGTTAGTGTTTAAGAGAGAACTGATCTTAAAACTGCTCATTTCAACTTTATCAGATATTAAACTAGTGTCACTATAGGGACCAAAGAACTGCTCCATTAGTGACCCAGAAAGAAAGGCTTTGAGATATGGCAGTTGGCATTTCCAGGGTCTTGAGGTAATAGAGGCATAACTTTGATCTTTGAACGGCGTAAATGGGGGGGTGTAACCTGACGGCATCGAACGGGGAGCACATGGCGTACTTTCCCCTGTGAAGGACCCCGAGGAAGATCTGAGCAGGTGGCTGCTGGGGGGAAGTGGTGAAACTTTGTTTGCACACAGCGCACGACGGTCACTCAACACACCGGGGAAAACTGATGTTTTCACATGGTCAGCATTATTCTGGAGCAGAGCAGTGTGCAGTTTGTTTAAGGCGGGGGGGTTAAAGTCCTTATTGAAACCAAAACAAGACTCTAGAGCCATGTTCATCATCATCTCCTCATCATCACCACCTACCTTGTACAAAAATAACATTTGCATATGAGGATGAATGAAAAATGTGTCTCTTGTTATGACTCAGTAGCTTGGGCGTGACAATTGTCAGCATAAGGGAAGTCTGAAGGTATAAGAATATCTGCAGTTTTTGAGACTGCAAAAGTGGAACAGGTAAAAAGTAATTGATATTACATTTTTGGGTAACACTTTATTTTAAGGGGTCCTTGTTCCTGTGTATCTACCTAATTAATTAAAGTGTAATTACCTATGTAACCGTATGTAATAACATGTACTTACATTGTAAATACATAGTGTATTTTGGTGTACTTACAGGTCCTTGTTACACTTGTAATAAGAAATGCCAAAGTGGCCTCTCTCTTTGCACAAGCATTTCTTATTATAACCCTAACCCTAACCCATTTTTGTATCATAGCTTCCTTAAGTTACACACCCATCATGCACACAGAAAAGTTATTGTCCTTTACTTGTCCGTGTACTTTGTGGGCAACAATTTTTTGACATTGTATAAAATAGAATATAATAGAATAGAATAGAATAGATCTTTATTGTCCACCAAAGTGGAAAATTGTCTTTGGCTAACCTAAAACCTATAAAATGAGAAAACTAAAGTACTAAATTTCCCGTTTACCGTTTAGAAATAGGGGAACAAAAAACTGAAAACAATCTTTTTCTACATGTTTTTTTGTTTTTGTTTTACAATGTTACTTTTGGGTGACCAGTAAGTTGTAGCTATGATGGCTGCTGGTAGCTTAGGCTGCCTGGAAGTCAGAAGAATTAGCTGCAGTAATTTTGAACCATGATTTGGAGATGGCTGTAAACAAAATGTCTTTGCTGGAGTATATGTGTTTTAGTGAAGAACATAGACTAAATGAGAATTTGTATGGTGATATCATTGCTGCTTTATGCTCTCAGAGATCCAAACATGTACGGTAGTATGATTTGCTGGATTGGCTCATGCTGATTCCCTCTGTGCCAAATAAAATGTGTGCAAATATTTGCTTTGTTCTGTCCCAACAACCCTCAACAGTTTGAAATAGTCAACATGTAACTGTAACAAAATCTGTAACTCCTGATGCACCCATTGCATTCACTGGTTACTAAGCAAAGCTCTAGAGAAGAAGCAGAGTCAGAGGAGCGGGAGGTGGGGAGCTGCTGTGAGGCTGTGAGGAGTTCTAGACTCCACACTCCTTTGCCCACTGATCCCTATCAACCAAAGAGACGATTGGCGCCCAGTAGCTTGGCTTCCGCAGCAATTACCTCCTCCCTAGAGACACACGGGAGAAACTGAGAGCATAGGCAGCTTCACTGTGGGTGTGTGAATGAGTCAGTACAAGTGTGTGTGTGAGGGAGAGTGGGTGGGAAGAAAGTTGCTATGTGTGGGAGTGATGTATGTGCATGCTTACAGTACAGTATGCTATATGTGTGTGTGTGTCCATATCAAATGTGTTTCTGCTCTGAATTGAAGCACCGGTGTGACCATGTCAGAAAACTGAGCTCAACCACGTAACCAAAAAATACTCCTAATCCCTCTGTGTGCCCACATTAGGTATTCAGTTTCCCATTTACAAACAGCCTCCAGCTCCACACCATTTGAAAACTGAAAGATGATCCACTCTGAGGTTAAGCCTGTGAGACAGAGACCAGTGTCAGAAATATCTGATTTGTCATAATCATCCTTTTTTTCCCCCTCCATTAGCTCTATACAGCTGGTGGGGACGACCTGTTAGACCTGCAAGTTAAATTACCTGTGGAGCAGATGGAGTCTCCGTATCCTCAGCACATCTTTGTTGAACACACCAATAGCCTACACTTCCTTGCTGAGCATTTAATAGGAAATTTGACACCTCTGTATGTTTATGTATCCAGCTGTATTGTAGCAAGACTGGAAACTGTTAATGTGGTAGCATGATATCTTATCTGCACAATGTTTTTTCTTGCTTCAACTCTTTGAGATAAACGATGGTATGCCTCACATGTAGCCACGCAGAGCTGAGCTGCAGTTAATGTCACATATGAAAATAATTAACATATTTTCAAACATATACATGGTGTGTAGGTTACTTGGCCGTGTCTTCTGTTGCTGGGAGAGTGTGTGTGGGTGAGCATTCGACATTCAATGATTTCGGTTTGACAAGGGTTTGGACAGTGCACAGTGGCCTTGAAAACAATCTACATTTTGTTTTCCAGTATGTTAAAGAAGCTATGATGTTTGATGGGAGGGAGCTGTATCAAAAACAGACTGGGATTTACAGTGAAAAATTGATGATACAATATGTGTGGTGGCCTGGGAAAACCCTTCACATGGTGGGATTTTGACATTTTCATTTTTTGATATTTCCACAAACTAGAAGTTTTCAGCTATTCATAACTGTTTGAATAACTGAGATAGCCCTTTCAGATCAAAAGTTACGGGCATTTTAATCTATTATGACCAAAAAACTGAAAAGTGAGAAAAATGGCTTTAACTAGAACGTTGATGTTTCAACCCTCTAAAGACGAGTGTTTTACAAAACATTAATACAAATTTTAAAAAAGTTACAACTTCTGAACAGTTTATGATAGAGACGAGCTGTAACCTGTATCTGAATTGTGCGATGTTCTGCTTTCTGAGGGTCCTTGAATGGTGCCTCTATGACAAGAAGGGACTGCATAGGGCGCATGTCATCACGTGGTACGGGAGCAGACGCTAAACTGAGCGTAGCATCGATGCTAAACCAAACGTAGCAGTGATGCTAAACCAAACGTATCATCGACGCTAAACCGAACGTATCATCAGCGCTTAAACATGTTTTACAAAACATCAACAACATATTATAACTTCCGAACCGTTTATGATAAAGACACATATATAATATGGAATCATCAGAGTAGGAACAGAGAGCGGGGGTTTAAAAGTCTGACAATACTTTCTTTTTTTTAAAGTATATTTTTGGGGGCTTTTTCCCCTTTAATGTCAGGACAGTTGAGAGAGTGACAGGAAATGGGAGGCAGAGAGGGGGGGGTTGACACGCAGGATATGGCCGCTCCATGCGGGATTTGAACCGGGGCCGCCTGCAGTGAGGACTAGCCTCAACACATGGAGCGGGTGCTAACTGAGCTAAACACTGCCCCACTACTTTCTTTCTTTCTTTACAGATAGCTAAACGGTTAGTTACAAGTTTAATTCCTCCCAGCCAGTAAGTGTTGCACTCACACTCACACGCTCTCGCTCCAACCTTACTGGTTGCCAGGTATGCCTAGTAACTAAAGCTAAGCTAATGCTAACCGTATTTAACGAGCAGCAACTCCGGTGGTGACAGCGGACTGGAAACACATCTGAATCATTTCACACTAACTCACCTGCAGACGAAACCCGACAAACCCACAGCATCACGCCTGCACCGGAAACGTCACGCCATTTTCTCCACAGAGCTATCACGATCTGGCCCCCACCCCCCCTCCACCCTAAAGTGCATCCCAGGGGCCAGAGCGGGCGACGTTGAGGCTAATCTGAAGCTGCTGGCATGTAAACGTAAGGTTAAATACAGTAAGATTGTAATCCATGTCGGCGCTAATGACACCCGGCTTCGCCAGTCGGAGTTAACTAAGGTTAATATGGCTTCGGTGTGCAACTTTGCAAAGACAATGTCGGACTCCGTAATTTTCTCTGGCCCGCTGCCCAACCTAGTGAGTGACGATATGTTTAGCCGCATGCGTTCATTCCATCACTGGATGTCTAGGTGGTGCTTAGATAACGACGTGGCTTACATAGATAACTGGACCTCCTTCTGGGGAAAGACTGGTCTGATTCGGAGAGATGGCGTCCATCCTACTCTGGATGGCGCATCCCTCCTATCTAGTAACATAGGGAACTTTATTAGCCATGCTAATCCCTGACAAGCACCCAGAGTTCAGACCAGCAGGCAGAGCCGCAGTTTAACACGCCCCTCTGCTGGGTCCTTCGTGTTGTCACCCACCCAGCCTATAGAAACTGTGTCTGCCTCGAGGCTGTCTAAGCCTAAACCCGAATCTAGAGGAGTTGTTTATAGCAACTTAGTTAAAATCAAAACCACTGCTCCAGCAAGCCAAACTAATAGAACTATTAAATGTTGTTTGCTCAACATTCGTTCTCTCCCATCCAAGTCTCTCCTAGTGAATGACTTAATTACAAGTCACCATATTGACATATTAACACTCACTGAGACCTGGTTGCAGCAAGATGAATATGTTAGTTTGAATGAATCTACCCCTCCTAGCTACATTAACTGTCATGTGCCTCGTAACACAGGCCGAGGAGGAGGAGTGGCTGCTATTTATCAGTCAAATCTGACTATCAACCCTAGACATAATAGTTCATATAATACATTTGAAAGCCTTACTGTCAGCCTCTCTCACCCAGACTGGAAAGCAGAAAAAACACTCTTACTTGCTGTAGTGTATCGTCCTCCTGCACCTTATTCTGAGTTTCTAGAAGAATTCCCTGACTTTCTGTCAAATTTAGCAATGAGCTCAGACAAAGTCATTATAGTAGGTGACTTTAACATTCATGTGGACGTTGATGATGATTGTCTGGCTACTGCATTCAAGTCACTTTTGGATTCAGTCGGCTTCTCTCAGAGGGTAAACAAACCCACTCACACTTTTAATCATATCCTTGACTTAGTACTTACTTATGGAATAGAAACTGACCATGTCACAGTTCTTCCTCAGAACCCCGTCTTGTCTGACCATTCTTTAATAACATTTGAATTTACTTTAACAAATTATATCCTACCTGGGAAAAAATTCCGCTACAGTAGATGTCTATCTGACACTGCTGTTTCTAGATTTAAAGAGCTTATTCCAGCAGAGCTTGCTGCCGCATCCTGTAACAATATTATGGGCAGTTATGCTGATTTCACCCCCACACAGGTGGACTATCTTGTGGATAGCACTGCAGCAGCACTCCTTGGGACACTTGATGCTGTAGCTCCCCTGAAAAAGAAAGTTATCAATCAGAAAAGAATAGCTCCCTGGTACAGCCCAAACTTGCGCGCTTTGAAACAGAAGACCAGACAGCTGGAAAGGAAAACACATTCCAGCCAACATGAGGAAGACCGTCAAGCCTGGAAGGATAGTTTATTAATATATAAAAAAGAACTCCGTAATGCTAGAAGCAACTACTATTCATCTCTAATAGAAAAGAATAAGAACAACCCCAGGTTACTTTTCAACACTGTGGCCAGGCTAACCAAGAACCATAGTGTCGTTGAGCCATCCATCCCTCCAACTCTCAGCAGTAACGACTTCCTAACTTTCTTTACCGAAAAGATAGTTAATATTAGAACAAAAATTGCTAGTAATGGACCACAGATTACAGTACCCATAGAAGCACCTCCCAGACTTGGTACACACTTGGACAGCTTCTCTCCCATCGACCTGTCAGACTTAACTTCTGCAATTACTTCTTCCAAGTCAGCCACATGTCTGCTGGATCCAGTTTCGACAAGACTACTTAAGGATGTCTTCCCCTTAATTAACATTTCTTTTCTGAACCAAATCAATCTTTCCTTAGCCACAGCCTACGTGCCACAGGCCTTCAAGGTGGCTGTCATTAACCCTTTACTTAAAAAACCTTCTCTTGACCCAGATGTCCTCGCCAACTATCGGCCTATATCCAACCTTCCTTACATCTCTAAGATCCTCGAGAAGCTTGTCCCGGAGCAGCTACATGAACATCTGCACAGCAACGAGCTCTTTGAAGCTTTCCAATCTGGATTCAGAGAACACCATAGCACTGGAACAGCACTCGTCAAAGTCTCTAATGATCTTCTTATAGCTTCAGACAGAGGTCTCGTCTCTGTTCTTGTACTTTTGGACCTCAGTGCTGCATTCGACACCATCGACCACAGCATCCTGCTGCAGAGACTAGATCATGGAATAGGGATTAAAGGACCTGCCCTAAAATGGTTTAAGTCATACTTATCTGACAGGTTTCAATTTGTTAATGTTAATAACGACCACTCAGAGTATAGCAGAGTTACGTATGGTCAGTGTTGGGTAGTAACGCGTTATTAGTAACGCCGTTACGTAACGCCGTTACTTTTTTCAGTAACTAATAACGTAACGCGTTGTTTTTTTTAAATCAGTAACTCCGTTCCCGTTACCAAACGCTGCGTTACTCCGTTCCTTTCCGTTCTTTTTGTGAGGTTTTACAGCGGCACACAAAATTCCTATAACATTTCAGCGATCAATAAAGTTTCATTGAATTGAAAGAAAGACAGAGCACAGACCTTTTACAGTCTATGGCAGAGACACTAAGCACTAGTTGGTGGCCGCCCTCTAGCGTCCCACACGTAATCAAACGCGCTACATGAAGAGGACTGGGCAGGTCAGAGTGATTCTCTAGGCACGGCATGACGGCGAGCTAAGGTAACTTTGCTAACGCAGCATCCAAGACCGAAGCCGTGTGTCAGTTCAGGCTGCAGTCCCTCAACTGGGACACAGCTCGAGTCACAGCGAGACACACCAGCACCCACTCCACCGAGCAGCAGCAGTTGGAGTCCAACAGACGGACTCGAATTATGACACCTGAAACGGTAAACACAGCTGATCGCTCTGGGTAAACACAGCTGATCGATCGATAAAAAATTACCGCTGGAGTGAATTTACTTCCGTCACTGAAAACAGTCTTAAACGTAACTCGAGATTTTTTTGCAGTTAGGTCAAGCTGCTGCTGACATCATGCAGCATGATGATGATGGTAAAATTGTACAGAATAAACACGTGTTTCTTCATCAGCATCAGTAGGCTACAGAACTGAAATGACGGCTAGAGGGGAATTCAATCAACCTTTATTTAATGGGAGCATTGGAAAAAAACCTTTTAAAGTAACGAAAAAGTTACTTTCTCAGTAACGCATCACTTTTTGGTTTAAGTAACTGAGTTACTAACTGAGTTACTTTTTTATGAAGTAACTAGTAACTGTAACTAGTTACTATTTTTAAGTAACTAGCACAACACTGCGTATGGTGTACCGCAGGGTTCAGTCTTAGGGCCAATCCTCTTCATTCTTTACATTCTCCCATTAGGTGGCATCATCCGGAAGCACTCAATCAATTTTCACTGTTATGCGGATGATACGCAACTCTATTTGTCCATGGAGCCAGATGACAGAAGCCGCCTCATCAATCTGCAAGACTGTCTGAAAGACATTAGATCCTGGATGTCCTCTAACTTCTTGCTACTGAATTCAGATAAAACTGAGGTCATTGTGCTTGGACCTAAACATCTCAGGGACACGTTCTCTAATCAGATCGCTACTCTAGATGGCATCACCCTGACCCCGAGTAAATCCGCGAGGAACCCATGGACCCCCTCCCCACCACCCTCAGCAGAGACTGCCTTCATCAACTCCTACTAACATTTCCATATTTCATTCTGTGACAAACTGTAAACTGTTTTCTTGTCTGTAACAACATCTATTGCACGTCTGTCCGTCCTGGGTGAGGGATCCTTCCTCTGTTGCTCACCCTGAGGTTTCTCCGATTTTTCCCTGTTAAAAGGGTTTCCATGGAGTTTTTCCTCAGTCGATGTGAGGGTCTAAGGACAGAGGATGTTGTTACGATGCCATGTAAAGCCCTTTGAGACAAACTGTTTGTAAAAACGGGCTATACAAATAAAATTGCCTTGCCTTGCCAATTGCCTTGCCTTGCCTGAGCTCTGCCTCAAGTGACATCAACCTACTTATGCTGTTGGCTCAGAGATCATTTCAAGCCGAGGTTGCCAATGTAACCAGATATATTTTGGACCCATCCATCCATCCATCCATCTTCCTCCGCTTCATCTGGATCCGGGATACCAGACTTCCCTGTCCCTGGACACTTCCTCCAACTCTTCCGGGGGACCCCAAGGCGTTCCCAGGCCAGCCGAGTGACATACAGTAGTCACTATATTTTGACCCATCAAAATGTAACATAAAACAATTATTTATACAGCCTACTATAAAAAAAAATTCTGTAAAATTCAACAACTGAACATCAACAAGGAAAAACTAACTCTGTCCACCTGCTGAGGTGTAGTAGGAATTGTGTAATACAGCAGGATGCATCTATAGAATGACTTAAAACAAAGAGAATATGCAACAGCCTGAAGAAAGCTGCTGTCATCAGACATCTTATTTCAAGAATTTTGTAAAATTTTCTGATTATAATAACAAAATCTTATTCTTACTCTCTATGTTTCTACTTTAAAATTCACATGTTCCTTGAAATCATTGAGTTGATGTCATTTAAAAACAGGTTGCATGTGTTAAATTCACATTGAGATTGAGTTTTCGTGCAAATGACTGCAGTTATAAACTCTGAACGGGGTCATTAGACATCATGAATAAATCAGTGCCTTTTCTTTATTAAGTATTTGAGTCGTTCTCAAGTGTTTCAATAAAGATTCAGAGGACTTTTCCACTGCTTGTCACGTGTGTGAAGCTGAGATGTTTTATGTTACTCGTGGTGCTTTAAAGACGGAGATAACCATGTTTACTCTCGCTCTATTGTTTTAGCTGCATGATGGATGACACAGTGAATTGCAAGTGATTAATTGCTCATTGCAGTGTGGTGTGTGAGTGGAAAATGTGGATTTAGGCAAATGTGTTTGTGTGTGTTTGTCTGCAAACGTATTGTATAGTTAATAAAAGTGTGTACGTTCCAATTAAAAACAGTGAAATGTACATGAATGTCTGCATCTAAAGTGTGTTGTTCTTATACTAATTGGAGAGAGCTGGGAGTCAAGGCTCAAGGATAAGATAAGATTGCAGAAACCAAACGCTGCTGTCAGGAAACAACCATGTAACTACAATTTCAGTGTTTTTCTTCCTCAGAGCGGATGTTTCAGCGTGGGTTTGTGCGCAGAGTGAGCCTCATCAACTCTGAGATATTTTGTAAAAAAAAGAAAAGAAAAAAAAATCGGTGAAATTTCAAAACTGCATCATTGCCGTAAGTTAAAGAAGAGAAAAAGAAAGAAGGAAAGGAAAGGGGGGAAAAAAGCATTTCCTTTTCCCGATCCTGGAGGACAGACTGACTTTGTGCAGATACGAGGTTTTTCGGTCCGACAATGGCGAGAAGCATCTGGTAACACTTCTGTGTAATTGCTGCTGTGAAACCCTGAAGATCTGAGAAGAGAAGAAAATTCCAACATGTTTTTCCTTCGTCCTTCTCCTGCCCCGTTCGCCTCGAGTTGGAATTTCACCAGAGTTTAGGCAAAAACAAAAGAGACGGGTGTTCTGTGTGTACAAAGAGAGAGAAAAAAAAACACTTGGATGGGATGAAATACAAGGAGGGTGTGTGTATGTGTGTGTGTGTGTGTGTGTGTGTGTGTGTGTGTGTGTGTGTGTGTGTGTGTGTGTGTGTGTGTGTGTGTGTGTTGAAGGTGTTTTCTAATAGCTGTGTTGAGATCCAAAGTTAAGTTGTGAGGAGAATTAAATGGGAACCAATTTCTTTTGTAACAGGCACTGCTCCTACCAAAAGACAGAGCACTAAGTGAAAACAAATGATTTTTAATGAATAATTGCTCAAACTTGAAGTGGTGCTCCACAAGCTTCTTGTCTTTTTCGACTCTGGTAGCAGTTAAAGCAGACATGGCTGCAGAACATGGCTGCTTCTGCACTTCCACTCCCAGCGATCACCTGTCATTCAGACAGTGAGGGTGGAACCGTCCAATCCCTTTATTGCATTGTTTTGAAAAGAGCAAACTGTGGCTTATTATTCCTGATTAAAATTAATGAAAAATGAAATGACGATTTTTTTTAACGCAAAATAAAATACTAATCATGTCTGTTTAATTGCACCTCTATAAAAAAAAGAAATTAAAATTAATGAATCAGTGTTGAAAAATGTTGATTTTACAATTTTGCACCGCTTGAACCGACACATGGAAGTAATCGAACAGATGTGTTTATCTCACACTTTCCCTATGACAACATAGAGGAAAGGACACAAACGTACGCGCGCCATCAGAGTATGTTTTAACCATTTGATTTCCGCAGAAAGAAAACACCAGAAACAGGCAACTAAAAATCCTCACAGAATTCCTGCTGGAAGTTTTTATTGTTTGTATTGCTGGAGAGAACAAAACATCACAAAGTCAGCACTCATCACGCTCCCATACACACATAACACACATAGTGGATATGTCAGATAGACAGTTGTCTGATTGATTCGCACATGTATTTGTCTGGATACATCAAAGCTGTATCATATGTATTTATATAAATATTTTAAATGAGCTTTTATTTTGAAATTGGGGTGTGATGTTGACCTAAGACCAAAAAAGGAGGTTCCTGCCAGATGTCAAAATCAAATAATAATCATTTTAATTAACACATGAAAGTAAACTGAGATTGTTGCTTTTACCCAGAACAAATGCATTTCATTTTAGAAAAAAAAAGGTTTGTTATTTCAAACCCTCTTCTGCCTTGTCAGGCTCCATTCTTATCTCAACAGTTTTTCAACAGCAATAACTGCAACGGTTGATATAACAGTGCAGAACCTCATATGTATACAATAAGGTCCCCCAAAATGTTGCTTCTGTGGCTTTGGACAGCAGTAAAATTAATCTATGTAGAGTAAACAGCAGCATGAACACCTATACTCACAAACAGTATAATGCAATGCAACACAACAGGCAACAAAAAAAACAAACACTGTGGAGTTTGACTGAAATCTTTGATATAGGCAGCAAACAGTGAATGACATCACAAAATGGAGAGCTTATTAGTACACTATATGGTGGGACTGGGCCTCTGTTATAATCATATAATCCTAAAAACCAAATTAAAGAAACTATCTATCCCACTGTGGTTATATAACACACAGCAGGCATTCATGTTCATTCATTGTTTGAAGGGTCAAACAAAACAGAAAAAGGTTATTATAATAAATACAACTGCTAATTAACAATATGACAATTTGACACAACCATTCTAACTTGTGATTCACTTCCTCTGAGGCCCTGCATGCTAACTCCACACTGTTGGATCTCTGTGAAGAAGAGAGGCTCTCAGTCCCCGAGCCTTTTGCTGACACTAATCAAACACAAAAAACTCTTGCGTTGTAAGTGCAATCTCATGAATATGCAGCTCTCTCATCTCTAAGGTACAGGTATTCTCTTGAGGCCAAGCGAGAAGTTGAGTAAAAAAGAATTTAGTTTTTTGTTGCCTGAAAATCTATTTTATTGTTCTTTATTGTCAGCTCTCTGACTTTATTTCTCTTTAGCTCCTCTGTGCTCTGTAAAGCTTTGAACTGCACTAACCTGTATGAAAAGTGTTTTACTGATGAAGTTTTATTAATTGATTAAGTGATCGCAAAACTGTTAAAACCTTGATAGTAAACCAAACGGAGTAAATAAAAAAACGGAGTAAATTAAAAGAAAAAACATTTAAATAGGAAGCGTCACTTATGTTTAACCAGTATTCCGAAGGTGGATATGTTCTTTTTTTTTTTTTTTTTTCATATGTCCTATTTTGATATATTTGGTTTTCACTGAAAGGCTCAAACAGAGTGAGTGCTTATTTACTATGTAGTAGAATACACAGTGACTGGACCTGATTGCCTGTTTAGTTCAAGTAGTGACATTTTAATTAGGAGATCACATGGATGGACATACAGACTAGACCTGGTTTCAGCGCGCACACGCAAACACAACACAGCGCACACATGCTGACCACACACACACACACATGCTGACCACACACACACACACAGCCCGCTATCACCAAAATAAATACTTTATACCCACACATAACCACATTTCACCAACATACCCAACCACACCAATGAGCCCACCCTGACTCTGGATCCAAATCCGCCGTCCCAACTGGCTCTAATTTAGCGTTTCAAGTCTCTGTGTGGCACCAGGGTGGCAGAGTGGCAGGGTGGCACCGCTGGGGATTTGTGGGTGTCTACGCTGCCAGGGGGGCATGTGCCCACAAGCTGTCTGCCAGGCTTCAAAGAAGCCTCTCATTTTGTTGCTGCATACTGTCACTTCTGCTGAGCACACTCTTCTGAGGATTGCTGTTGTGAAATAGCTTTTTTTTTTTTTTTTGGTTTGTCACTGTAGAAATGCCAGCTTGAAAGGGAGGTATACGGGTGACAACCTCTGTGTTTAGTGGTAGTTTGAACAAAGTTTTCACAGATAACAAGTGCTAATTCTACCAGTAACTCTTTCACACATTTTCTCTTATCAAGTTAAACAAACAGATTCTATGTAACTGATCCCATGTGTATTCTTCTTATGACGTGGTTTTGATAGTATTAAATGTCATTATGTGTTTGTGTATGAGTGTGTATCTGTGTGATTATGAATCATATGGATGCTGGTCTGTTTGCGCGGTGTCTTGTCCAGGGACTGCAAATGGAATTAAGTTTGTATAGCTCAATCCTTTTCTATACAGTAGCTACTCTGTCTTTTTTAAATATTAATCAATTTTGCAAAAGGTCCCTGATATAAATATATAAACTAAAAAAACAAAAATTAAAGTATATATATATATTTTTTTTATATAATTTTTGTACTTTATACTGTCCCTGAAGATTTGTGGTTTTAAAGAAAGAAAAATAACTGTGAAGTTTTATATCTCCTCTCTAAGGTTTCTCTCTGCAGCTGTAGTAGCAACAGGTCAGTGAGCCAATCAGAAGAGAGGAGGCCCAAAGTATCTCCTCTGATTGGCTGAGAGATCTAATAAAACTAAATCAGAGGCAAACATACCAAATTAAGCACTTGGAGAAACTGAATCCTGCAACATAGGATGGTGGGTTCAGGTGGGCAGGGCTTGGGGCATGCCTAAAGGGAGTGGGGGTGGGGGGCTGCTTTGTTGTGACATCACAAAGTTACAAAGTGAGCCTGTTTTAAGGCTCATTTTCTGAATACAGACTGTGTGCATTTCTCTGTGGACTGAGGATATTCTTTCACAGTATTCATATAGAACCCAGACCTGCTTTACAATGATAATAAATACATGGAAATCTCACTAAAGGCTAGAATACGGTCCCTTTTTAAAAAAATGCTTTGTTCATTGCTAGTGCAGATTTTGTGATATCTATCCCTTGGATCTCTGCTGCTCCCCATTCAACCTTAATTTGTGGTGCTCACATCACAGACATAATAAACAAATACCAAGAGCCATGCAAGCACTGTGAATTTAAATGCCCAGGTTAGGATGCTAACATAATAGCAATGCTAACTTGCTACCGTTAAGCAGGCGCGGCGCCAGGATTTCAATTTTGGACGGGCCAGAGTCATTTTGGATGGGCCACTACTTAGGAAAAAATAACACTAACATACATAGAGCTGGAAATTATTCCTGAATGACTCGTTCGTGTCTATATTGCCCTGAAAGCACACACCATTTCTGCTGAGACGAGCTTTGACAGCGCGGTGCGCCGCTCTCTCTCCCGTTAAAAGTTAATCTAGCTCACCCAGCGGACCTCTCTCTCTCCTCGTATCTCTCTCTCTCTCTGCTGTTCCTTGTGTGTTTAACCAAATGCACGAAAAGCCAAATCAAATCAGAAATGCGTAGCCCACTTCTTTTTAACTCACAGACATTTATTTTCATAAAGTAGGCTAATAAATAGGGCTGTCAGAGTTAACGCGTTAATCGCGATTAGATTAATTAAAAAAATTAACGCGATTAAATTTTTTAATCGCGGTTAATCCCGGCCCATTTTGTCCTCTGTCTGCTGGACTGGAGGACTGGAGTGTGGGACCTCCAGTCCAGTAGGTGGCGGTAAGGCACCTTCAAGTTGGTTGCTACACAAATATACACAGTCTAACATATATACACAGCTCTATCCATTGATTTTTTGACGGCTTTGTTGTCAACAAATGCACATGGCCATGTATTGATTTTTTTGACAGCTTCGGTTGTCAACAAATGCACGTGGCTATGTATTGATTTTTTGACGGCTTCTGTTGTCAACAAATGCACATGGCCAGGCAGAGGCGTAGCAAAGTAAAGGGCAATTTCCACTGGATGCAATTCGTTTCAATTCTGTGTGAGTTTCATGCATCATGTGTTATGATTAGGTACTAGGCCTGCTAGGTCTGGTCTAAAAGTTGTTTGTCTAGAGATTATAACACTTTGGAGGGTTGAAAGTCCAAAGCGCCATATATAATATTTTTAATAGAGATTAATCGCGAGTTAACTATGGAAAAAATGCGATTAATCGCGATTAAAAAAATTAATCGTTTGACAGCCCTACTAATAAAATATCTGGACATTTTGCCATCGTTAACATTGAGACAACAGGCTGCAGGTGTAAGAGACATACAGGCTGAAGATAGGCAGCACGGTGTGTGTGTGTGTGTGTGTGTGTGTGTGTGTGTGTGTGTGTGTTGCAGAGTGGGTGGTTCACCTGGGAGTAGGCGTGTGTGCGTGCGTAAGTGTGTGTGCGTAAAGGTGGGCACTCACCGGTGACACAGATGAGAGAGAGAGAGAGAGAGAGAGAGTCAGGGTTGGGAGTAGCCGTAATTTTTGTTGACCACCTACTCATTCATTCATTAATCACCCTTTTTTCCTGTTTAATCCGCCAGTCTCATTTTTACGTTTATCCATCCTTGCTGCGCTGTGATAGCTCTGTGCTGTTTTGTTACAATAAATGCACCAAAAGCATTTTTGGATCTCAGCGTATCTTTATCATAATCTACTATAGCGCGTCACAAATCTACGTACCTGAGGACCCAACCTCATACTCTCAGCGGCTTTAAAGGTTTGTGTTTGGAAGCCGCAACAGCAGGAATGGAAGAAGAATTCGGCAAATCATCTTATCACGCAAAAATGCACAACAAACAGGTTTTGCACAATGGTTTGCACAGATAAGTCTTAAAATATGTGCAACACCTTCTCATCACAATCCATGCCATCTACACAGTTACGTTATCAGCTGTTATTAAAACCCAACTCATCACAGGATCATATGTTATTAGACCACCGCTAACATTACACAACAAACCGTTAACAATTAATCCACACTCAAACCGAAGCAACAATAATGTTAACTGTACTTAACAAGCTGTTATTACAAGGTTTACAACTGATATGACAGACTGGGCCGTGAGTGTGTGTGTAAAGAAGAGAGGGAGGGAGAGAGAAAAAGTAACTACGTAAAACTGTTAGCTACCGTAGCTCAGGCGTCGGTCTCCCGTCAGGTAAAAGCTGCCGTTTATTCCTCAAATGAAGCTCATGAAGTTGTTGAGGCTCTCCGGTACAGTTATCCATCACTGCTGTTGAATTAGCCGCTAAACAGCTGGAAGCTAAAATCAAGGGGGCGTCTGTTTGTTTACAATTCACGAAAGCAACGTGAACGTACGTGCCGCTCACACTCAGTAGAGTTACGCAATGAGGCAGCGTACAACGAGACGGCGAGTGGCTTCTACGGCTGCTGCCTGGCCGGAGGTAAACTCAGTTGAGTCGCGTTTATTAGACTATGAAAATCACCAGAATGCTGACACATTTAAACCTGTGGTAAAGTTATCTGAAATAAAAATATATAATTAAACCTTAGATTAACTAAAGTTATGTTCACCCTGTCATTTTGGATGGGCCAGTTGTACAAGTGGGTGGGCCCAGGCCCGTTAGGCCCACCCATAACGCCGCACCTGCCGTTAAGTAGATACAACATCTAGCCTAGCCAACCATGATCACCTTCCTTCATTTAGTTTGTCACTTGATAAATTAATTTTACCTGTTGATGCTTCAGTTTCAGTTTCAGTTTAGTTGAAAAGGGACAATGCACATTAATAAACATTTGTAGAAAAACACATGCACCCGAGTTAGCTTAAAAAGCTAGTTTTCATCATTTGTCCCTCTGCCAGATTGTACAAGGCAACCTTGAAAAAGAATGACAATGGAATAAAATATAGTACCACATGGGGTAGAACACATTCTATATACATAATAACTGTACATAAATACATAGGCCTACATAATAAATACACATTTGGACGACGATAACGTGATGCATGTCCACGTTAATATACATTTGGAAAACAATAACATCAGTGCTCACATCTTTGGGTGTCTACAAGCCAGTTCTTAACATTTGCTTGGAATGAGTGATGTGATAGAGATTCTCTGATCGATTGTGGCACTGTGTTCCATTAATGTGATGCTTTGAATGAGAACACAGCCTGGCTGAATGTGGTGTTCCTTAACGGGATTATGCAATCTTTTTTTGTCGCACCTCGCGTAGTTCTAGTAGCTTCACGCTAAAATGAGTGCTAATCTGATTTCATGTCAGTAGTGTTGAGACATTTCACTGAAACGTACAAATGTTAACATCACGGAAGGAAGGAAGTCACTCAGGAGGATTCACCATCTGGGGGTCTCACATTAGTGATGCGCGGGTCGGGGTTTTTTCCACCCCGCGGGTCCCGCATAGTCATTTGACCTGCCCCACATCTATTTTCATAACCCGCCCCCCCCAGTATTACGTAAATGGGCATCTTTTATTCAATATAAAAAACAGCTGAGTGACACTTGAAACTGGCGTACATTTATGTAAACTATCAACAATAAAGGAGTAGCCATAGCCAATATTCCGACATTAATACACATTAATAATTTATTTTAAGTCTGTCAAATTTTTATATTGTTTTTTTAATGACCCGTCCCGCCCCGCACCGCAAATAAAGTTTGACCTGCCCCAGCCCGCGCATCACTATCTCACATGTCTGTTAATACCAATCCAATCCAAGTGATAATGTCACAGTTACAACAGAGCAGCAGTGACAGCTTTCATCTGAGCTGTATACTTTTTTTTTAATCCAACGTTACTGAACAGGGAGTGGATATTTTTGTTGGGGACTATTTTGAGTTGCGGATTGCTTCACATTTGGCAATTTAGTGAGTATTTACAGCAGCAGCAGTAGCAGTGGTGTATGTGGGACCGATTTAAAATCAACCACAGTGCCAATATTGATGGTAATGAAAGAGCATGTCACTGAGTAGCTCACTGATGTGTTTTTAAAAGGTTTTTTGTAGGTCTGTGGCGCAGATGAACAAGACATCAAACCGTGGAGACACAGACACGTGTTAGTCCAATCATTGTTCAGCACAAATTGCTTATTTTTTGGCTTGGAAAAAAATGTCATTCTTACTATTTTGTGGTTACATTCTTATCTCAATAGTTTTGTTAATGTATAACTGTTGACCATTAACAGACTGTACAATGTCTATCAGTGCAAACAATGGTTTGACACTGAAATCCCCAACATGTTGCTTCTGATCAGTATTAATTTCATAAATTTCATTTATTAAGTAAATGCTTTGGGCAAAGTTACACTTCAAATTACAATTTACAATAAAACCTTATAACTCATACAAATTTGTTTAGTACATTGCAATACTATTACAGTATTTTGGCTGAATTGTAGAGATTTTTGCATCTGTCTTTTCTTGTCAGAATAAGATGTTTAATTTGAACTCCCTAAAATTATTATAACTAATCTTGAAAAATTCAATTGTTATTTGTATTATATTTGTTTCTTTTTTTTGTCTATGATTAATGTGACTACAGTATGTGTTTGAAACTTTATGTGCTGCCATTCTCTCTTGCAAAAGAGATCTTGGATCTCAATGGGACAAACCATGAAAGGTTATAATAGTAATTTTGCAATTTGAAATTCCACCTCCCTGTCTAACATTCCTTTGAACTTTTAATTAATCACTATTTGATTCAATTTTATGACTATAATTTTTTCTCTCACATCCATATCATAAGGACTCACTTCAGAATCAAAGCGAACGCATGTGCAGAGTTTGAATATCTCTTTTATTGTTGTAGGATGTGGCTGTCTGATAGGCTGTCTGTTTTATTTCTTCTTAAATAGTTCAATACAATATAATGTCTTTCTTATATATCTTTGAACACAACTGTATAATGTCTTTTTTATATTTTATTCCTTACTTTTGCTTGTTTACTTCTCACATGGATTTCCCAAATTGTTGGATCAATAAAAGGTCTTGTGTAAATCTGATAAGAAACACATGAAACCATATGGCACGTAGGTACATGTTTACTGCCCGGTGACGTTTTTGTCATGTGTTTTAAATAAAATAGAAAGAGATATATCACTCTGGCACCCTGTGTTGACAGATTTGTACACACACAAGCTGCTGCCTGTCTAATCAGAGATGCTTCCAAAGCTCTAATTCAATCTGCCCTCTCGCCCTCAGAGGGATGGAGGACCACATACAGTGTGTGATTAAATGACCACCCACACAGACACGCCGGCAGACAGGTAGGAAACAAGTGGAGGGAGCAGGCAGGTGGGAGGAAGACAGTTAAACTTTCTCAGAGGTCAAACAGCAAAAGTCTCAGTCAGCATCATCTGTTGTGGGACGACAGAGATCTCAGTTCTTGTCCTAAAGCAAAGGAGACTTGACCTGTGGAATAAAACCAAGATGTGTGTTAATAATCAGATCCATTATCTGTGATAAAATGTGCAGATTGTTTCACTTACAGAGGAAACAGACTAAATACTTTTTTTTTAAAAATCTTTTGCTAAGGCCAACCAAATAGCTTTCGTGCTTTTGTGCTCTGGCTGTTTCTCTAAAATTACAGCACTTAACTGCACTTTGTCACAATTACTTTTTAGATTTTGACCAGACTCTGTGTTTGCCTTTTCAGAGCAGGTGGGTGGACCTCAGTGATATTCAAACTAAGTCATTGTTGAAGATTCATAAACCCCCAAAGACATAAGCAGATTTTCCCACCAGAGCTGGAAACTGCTTGTTCACGGTGCCCTCAGGAAATCTGATTAATCACGTCTTTCCACTGACTCCAAAATCGACTTAGTGTCCTGTCCTGTCTCGGCAAACGGATCATTAACTCATTGAGTGCCATTGACGTATATATACGTCAATCAAAATCCAACGCTTGAGTGCCATTGACGTATATATACGTCAAATGCAGTTTTCTGCGGCTGGTAAATGGGGACGCTGTTGCGCACACTGTGAGTAATTTTGGGGCTTCTGGGATGTGTAGAACGAAGAAGAATGTAGATCAGAGCAAGAAGTGAAGAGGAAGGAGAAGACGAGCACGATCCGTACAGAGATAAAAAAGTTGGGAAAAGTTTCTATTTCTAGAGAAAAACGACGGGCAGAGCCTGGAACAAGTGTAACGTGGAGCTGGAGGAAGCTTAGCCACGGTGCTATTAGCATAGCTCCAGCATGAAGTGATCAGAGGAGGCAGGAAAGGTAAACTCATCTAGATGATCAGCACCGAAATGCCGAAGCGAAAGCGGATCGCGGAGTCAGTTTCACCAGCTGCTGTAAACCGACGTCGTGACGACGAACCGAGAGATCAGCGCGGTGAGTCGCTGCCGCGGCCGCGTCCAGCAGAGAGGCTGAAGACGCCACGACGTCTCCCTCACTACTGCAGAGACGAGGGGAAGCAGCAGGGGAGAGGGGAGGAGAAGGAGGGGAGGGGGGAGGAGCGGGTTAGGAGAGGGTGAGGGGGCAGCAACTGCAGGAGGAGTAGGAGAGCAGGCATCACTCTGCAGAGTAAGACTCCTACGTGTTGTATTTTAGTTTTTTTTTTTTTTTTGTACAATGAAAAAACATGTGAAATTAAATTTTCAGACGTCTTACATGTTTTTGAAGCCAAAATTAAAACGGATAAATCACTGTTTTTCTTGAGAGACTCTCTTTCACAAAAATGCATTTTTCTCAGCTTTCTAGAAAAAAAGTGGTCTTTTTGGTGCAACCAGGCTCTATTCAACTTAAGATAAATCAAGAATGGAACAAGGTACAAACAAATGTTTTTTTTCCCTAGTTAAATAGAGAGTCTCCTCTTTCCTTTGAGCTGTTTGGTGTTTTCAGAGTCATAGCACAAAATACTCTCTGGGTCTTGACATATTACTCAGAATGCCCCAAAACGCTGGCACCTGGCACTGACCATTTTATAAAAGGTCTGGCACTCAATGAGTTAAACACCTCACAAATATTTAATTTGATATTTTTAAAAAGGGGCTGAATGATCCCCCTGCAACATCTGGCCACAGCAGTTTATGGAGTAAACAGGATTGGTTGGGGATTACCAAACTGCCAGAAGGTCCAGGCACCAGCTCTTTATTCTAAAGGTCAGATATATTGGAAGTTTAATTGTTCCCACTGCTTTTCTAACTTACAGTTTGTAAGCCTTGCAGTTCTTTGGCTCCATTTTAACGAGCTGAACTTGAAGATGCATCCACCCACAGTGAGAATCAGAATCAGTTTTCACATGAGCAATTTGCTTTGGTATACAACAAAGTTAGAAAAGAGAGAATATAGAGAAAGTTAACAAAAAGCAAGTCCTGCAGGGCTGATAACTTAAAGAGAAATTTAACTTCCTTTGACAAGAATATAAAACACATTGATAGCCACATGGTCATTTGAAAATGTTTTATCTAACATCCTATTATGATAAATCTATTGTCATAAGATCCCCAGTTGTTTTAGCAGAAGAAAAAATCTTTTGTAATCACTTTTGTCACATGTTTAAAAAAAAATCTTAAATGATTTCAAGACTCACAGTGAGACTACTTAAATTGATGCACAGTAAATGTCATGTTTGATAAAAGAATGTTGAAAAGCCATCTGAGGCTGGTGTCAGTTCAATAGCAGTTAAAGCTGTTTCAACTTGAACACTCACTCAGCTGTATCATCATATTTTCAGTTTATGTTCACTGTTACGCTGCCGCTCAGTGTTGTCAGTCGAGCGATGGCTGGGCCGGCTTCCAGGGGACTGAGAAGCAGTGACACATGTCCGGGCACGCACACACAAAGACACACACACACAGGCCCTGGTGTCTACTGCCCTCTACTGTTCTTCATATTGTATGCATGTCTGTAGAGAGGAAAAAAAGAGTTTCTTCTGTAAATACATTTTGTAGCTCTGATCTGTATCATTTGAACACATTCAATGGATTTCTCCATGAATAATAAATACTATTAATGAATGAATAATGAACAGACAGTGAAAACGCACACTGCTTTCACCTGGTTGTGGTTTGTGGCATTTTATTTAAAACAAACTGTCCTACATGAGCATGAACATTTGAATATTTGAACCATGGACTCCCTCAGGAGAAGAGACAATTTATTTAGCTATTACCACCTTTTATACCAAATACTACAAAGAAAAATACAAAGCTAATTGCTTATTGAAAATATAAACCTGTCTCTATATAATTAATTCATTCCACATTTGTTATCGTGTGCAACAACTCCTTTGAACTAAACTCCTAATGGAAGACTATCTAAAAAGATACACATTTACAAATGGATAGATAGATAGATAGATAGATAGATAGATAGATAGATAGATAGATAGATAGATAGATAGATAGATAGATAGATAGATAGATAGATAGATTGATTTTTAATTGTCATTAACACACGAGGAACAAGATGCAGTACTCAGTATAGTAATAAAAAATAGATAAACAATAAATAATAACTAACATACAAAATACTCTAGTTAAAGGGATAGTTCACCCTAGAATGATATTTCGCTCATTATCTACTCACCCTCATGTTGACTAAGGGCTGGAAGAAGTTTCAGAGTCCACCGTCCCTTCTCTGAGTTACAGGGGGTCTTGGCGTAGCAGTGCATGTCCATATAACGGTTGCAAAGGGACACCAGAGCTCTTCGTAAAAAAACACACACAAAAAAACATCCAAATACCTCCATGATGCTCGTATGTAATGTCCGTCTTGTGCTGAAGCCCCAAATTGCGTAATTGTCCCGAAAAAAATTAAATAAGTCTATATTTTAAGCTTGTTTGTAGCGGAAGCTTCTCGAAGCTCCTCTTCCTGGTCCGTCCAAATCTCGCGTGATTCGCAGTAACCGCACTGACGCCGGCGCAAATCACGCGAGATTTGGACGGACCAGGAAGAGGAGCTTCGAGAAGCTTCCGCTACAAACAAGCTTAAAATATAGACTTATTTAATTTTTTTCGGGACAATTACGCAATTTGGAGCTTCAGCACAAGACGGACATTACATACGAGCATCATGGAGGTATTTGGATGTTTTTTTGTGTGTGTTTTTTTACGAAGAGCTCTGGTGTCCCTTTGCAACCGTTATATGGACATGCACTGCTACGCCAAGACCCCCTGTAACTCAGAGAAGGGACGGTGGACTCTGAAACTTCTTCCAGCCCTTAGTCAACATGAGGGTGAGTAGATAATGAGCGAAATATCATTCTAGGGTGAACTATCCCTTTAAGTAAAAGTGAGTAAAAATATATTACATTTATCAGAAAGTGCTAGATCTAAGTGTAAATGTTCTCTTACCAATAAAATGCCTGCTGTTAAGATGTGTAAAACATGCTCCACCAATACCGTGATAATAGATGAGTTTCCACACAAATATACTGAAAATCTTAACCACAGTTTCAGGATATGTCTACAAAAGACACAACTATGTGTTTCCTTCCAACACTTGTACTGTAGGAGTTGGCTGACTGAGATAAGTAGGAGATAACAGTAATTCTGCCATCAGGTGCCAATCTAACCACTACAGAGGAACAAGGTGTAGAGAGATGACTTCATCAAAAGACATCAGTCAACCCTCGAATAAAGGAAAACCATGAAACAGATTGACCAGGAGCATGGTGGACAATAGAAATCATTTAGTTTTTGTTTTCTTTCTGTATCATTTGTGAATGTCTCATTGGTTCACGGCTGCCAAATGTTTTTGTTTGTCACCATTAATGTCTCTCATGGAGCAGAGGTTGTGATTTCTGAGTGTCAG
Organism: Trachurus japonicus; assembly: GCF_045865225.1. NCBI lineage: Eukaryota > Metazoa > Chordata > Actinopteri > Carangiformes > Carangidae > Trachurus > Trachurus japonicus. The sequence goes on along the minus strand of NC_140914.1, from coordinate 27,448,698 downwards.
TGCACTTATACTCACATTTCTCCCCCTCTAAAAGAATTAACCCACAATGCAATTGCCCAACTACATAAATGGCTAGTGTGTAAAAGGAGGGTATACTCTGTGAAATTTAGTTGTAAGCCAGTGTATAAAGAGTCATGTTCTAGTAATGTCCACATACCATAAACACTGAAGTAGATTAGTAACTTGGTTTAGCGACTTTCACCAGAGCTCTTCTCAAATTATGTAACTTTTTCAAATTCAGTTACATTTGAGGTGAGTTGCACCCAGGTTGGTTAGCTCATGACATGATTTTTTATTAAAAAATGTATCCCCTTTTTGGTAGCAAACATTTTTCCTGTCCCTTGAACACTTACACTCATGGGTTACCCTGCCCTTAAGGGGAAAGCTGGGTTAACTATTATTTAATGTGTATTTTGCTTGTTCAATGGCCCTTTTCAATTGCGTATGTATAATACAGTAAAAGCTGTCTGAGTGGAAGTTGTGTGTGTCGAGGCAGTCAGAGTTAAACATGAGCAAGCTTTTCTGTCTCTCCAGCCCCAAGGGGACATGGAGGGAGGAATGTTTTCCCGTCGCACAAAAACCTTTGATCTCAAACCCCCTAATCACTTCCTGAAGATTATACAGTACGTGCACCTCTGCACAGCCCTCACGGAGTGTGTGTGTGTGTGTGTGTGTGTGTGTGTGTGTGTGTGTGTGTGTGTGTGTGTGTGTGTGTGTGTGTGTGTGTGTGTGTGTGTGTGTGTGTGTGTTTGTGTGTGTGTGTGTGTGTGTGTGTGTTTGTGAGAGGGAGACACAGAGGGAGTGTGTGATTGCCTGAGGGCAGTCAGGGCAGATGTGGTCCACTGTATCCAGCCTGATGACAGACAGAGATAGGGAAGGAACAGAGACAGGAGCATGATGTCATCAAACAGCGGTGACCAAATGAGTTAAAAATACATTTTGGCTTCACACTGAAAGAATATAAACTGATCCAAAAAGAGCAGGGATAATGTATTTTTGTCAGGTCAAAACAGATGATAGTGTAACACTGTTGTGGGGTCACCTTCACATTGATCTGAAGGATCTGTGGGTCGTAGGTGAAGAACAGCACGAAACTACTTCTCCGGATGAACTCAATAACTCTTTATTAGCCACAGGACCAGAACAAAAACAAAATCGAGGGCCACCAGTCACTCTCTCTCTCCTCAACTGTCACCTCACATCACACTCACGTCACACTTCTCTTCAGGCGAACTGATTATTTAGCCCTCAGTTCTAACCACACAACATAAAATAGTTCCTAGTAACAAAGACATAAGACTCTTTATTGATCCCACATGTGGGAAATTATCTTGTTACAGTAGCAAAGATGCGTTATAATGTGTAGGAATTATCCCCATCTAGCGGTGCGGTTGCATATCGGAACGTATTCTTGATGTTGCATTTACATGAAATCGGGCAGACATCAGGCAGACAACAGATGCTGCATGTAACAGGATAAACAAGTGGTCTGCCAGCACGAGGCAAAACAATACAGGCCTGATAATATGTTGTCATGGTGATGTCGTAAAGTGAAATACGTATTTATGAAAGCAATATTTGATTTTTGCTAATAAAAAGCCAAATAAGTTACATACTGGGGCTTTAAGAAATAAGGAATAAAATATAAAGTATTTACTATGTACAAGAATATAAACTAGAAAATTTCCTCTCGGGAAATTTTGAATGGGCCACGGGGCTACTGCCGATTTTGCCATCTCTGTCAACATGGGAATCAAACCCACGATCTTAAGGTCAAGACAGAGCTGATCAGACAGACACATGATCATCTTTCTATAAGCACTGATATGGAGGAGCTGTAACCACATTAGGTTAACTGTGTGTGTGTGTGTGTGTGTGTGTGTGTGTGTGTGTGTGTGTGTGTGTGTGTGTGTGTGTGTGTGTGTGTGTGTGTGTGTGTTTATCTTGTGTAATAGGGCCAGGACTCAATTAAAACAATTAATCTAATTAATTAGAGGCTTTGTCAGTGGCGCCGCCAGGATTCAATTTCAATGTACGCACAGAAACGGCAAATAGGCTGCAACAATTTTTTTTTCGGGGGGGGGGAGGGTCGCTGTGCCCATCATGCCACGTAGCAATGGGACTTGTCATAATATACTGCACAACTGAAAATATTGTTGCGACCCCGCAGTAATGTTGTTGTGATGTTTAAGTTGTGTGATTCCTGACTGACTGTGAATGTGTACGGGCAGGTAGGGTATGGTTGGATGAGAAGCTGAGGGGCCGGGGTGAGTGTGAGGAAGACAGTGTGTGTAGGTGAGTGAGGAGGAGCAGAGGAAAAAGTGAGAGAGCTGTCAGATAAGTTTGTGTTATGTTGTTGTAGTTACGTCGGGTCGGACGCTACAATATCAATAACAACATGTGCTTAACATAGACGTCGGACGCGAAATAGCCGCGGAGCGGAGCCAGTTTCCTTTCGGTGCCGTTAACCGACTGTGCCAGATGCGCCAGAGCGCGCACCTCTGTGCCAGGCTCGCGCTCTGCAGCGGTTTGTGTTGATTCATCTTAACAGAGCGCGTGAGAGATTAACACACACAGGCTACACACATACGGGTTACACATACCCACAGACACACAGCTGATGGGCCGAGGCTCCCCCAGTGGGGGCTCAACCTGGAATCGGCACTTATGAGTCCATAATCGCGGTGCAGACGAGTGAGTTTGGAGCTAGAGAGGAGAGACCTTCATTATCGCTGCTCTGCTGCGTGTTTGTGATCGTGGGTTTGGATCTCTCTTTTTTTTTTTTAAATGCCTGGAAAAGGCTCAACTGTCTTTTTGACATTTCTATACTGGACCGGGCGTAATCATCACATAGCGGTAGTGTAATAGGCGCCAGAAATCAAAAAGAGACAGATGACATGATGTAAACGACAATCACTGGCTTTTACGTTAGGCTTCCACTGATTGGTTTAACAATCAATGAACTCAGCACGTTTAGCCTGTTACAAACAACAAGCGTCTTTATCACACCCGCTCAAAATAAACAAAATTGCTTCTTTTTTTTTCCACCTATGAAAAAAATTGTACGCACAGTGCGTACAGGATTCCGGCTGGCGGCGCCACTGGGCTTTGTAATTAATTAATCGCAATTAATTGCATTTTAATCGCATATAAATATTTGACCTGAGAACAGTGAGAAGCATTTTTTTCACATGGATTTTAGTATACCATTGAATGGTATACTTAGCTTAAGCAACAAAACATTGTTTTTTTTTTCAAGGTGGTACTTAACCAAGACCAACATGCAAATTATCGATTAACTCATTAATCGATATTTGATACAGATTTAAATGGTCTTTCCTGCCAATACACTATGATGATTACTGTAGTATTTAACTAGGCTACATAAATCACAGTAGCATAAACTGATTTGTTGAACGGACCAGGTGATGGGCTGACTGGTCCTGTCTAACTTCTGTGTACTGGGTGCCATTGTGCAGGGTGTTAAGGCAGCCTTCCTCCACTGCAGTCCCTATGGTCCTGGACCCTCTGGCTGGTGGGGTGGGCTGCTTTCAGCTGGGGGGGACTCTATCAGCTGCTCCCACGAGAGGCATTTGACGCATTTGACACCAACAAGGTTTAACTTTAAAACCAGATTAAATCATGGTTTAAGTCTGGGGCGGTGTTTAGCTCAGTTGGTAGAGCACCCGCCCCATGAGTAGAGGCTATAGTCCTCGCTGCAGGCGGCCCCGGTTCGAGTCCCGCGTTGGACGGCTCTATCCTACATGTCATTCCCCCCTCTCTGCCTCCCGTTTCCTGTGACACTCTGAACTGTCCTATCTAATAAAGGCATGAAAAGCCAAAAAGTATACTTAAAAAAAAAAAATCATGGTTTAAGTTTAAATTCTGTTGCACGTTAACTGTGTTTTAATCACATGAAGGTGTGTGTGTGTTTCTGTGTGTGTGTGTGTGTGTGTGTGTGTGTGTGTGTGTGACTGTAATCACATGAAGCTGGCTCTAGAGTCTGTGTGTGTGTGTGTGTGACTGACTTGACACATAGTTAGTTAGTAGCTGCATCCTGTGTCAGTCTGATTTAGCTGTGTCTCTGTTTATAAACATTTAAACGAGCGCCAGGTGGATTGTTTATGAAGTTAACGAGCTCTGGCCTGAGGATCAAAGAGGTTACCACGGCGATAGGGGCCCCCGCAGGCTGAGACAGACAGAAACGTGGAGAAAAAGAGCCATTTTCTGCCTCTGCACCGGTCTCACATTTAGGCTTGGGTGAGAAAACGGTAACTCCTATCAGAACAAAACACAGAACACGTTGCTCTAAGGACTTACTGAAAATTTTGGTACGATTTGGTGTTTCTACAGTAAATATTTTGGCGACGCTGGCAGTTTTAAAACATCAGGCCGTTCTGCTTCTCTCAGAAAATATTTGTATTGGACTCAATGAGGAGCAGAGCCAGACGTGGCCGCACTTAGAGGCTCAGAGTTTAAATTCTGTAAGTCTCTCTGATATTTTGAGCAGATTAAGAGATCAGGGATGAGCTCGTCTACAACCGTGGCCGAAGAGTTTTTCTGGCATCTCTCCCACTCTAACCGATGATGTCACCCACTCTGACACGAACATTCCGTGCAATACACACCCATTATAATCTCATAATTTCTCCAAAAATGATCATGGTCATTGATCATGGATTGATCAAAAACTATATGACCTATCAAAACGTGGAGTAATACGACAATACACAAGACTTGTGTCTACTGTTTAAAGTTTAAATGGAGTCTCTAGGTGAAAGTATGCCTGAGCAGTAGACGTTTGTTAAACTCCAATGATTGGTCTTTTTCGCTCTTTTTTTCCCATCCGTCCCATTGACTTCAAGGCAAAATTTTGCGCAGTTTTTCGCGACATACGTCGCGAAAAATTCGTACAATGTTGAGAAAAGTAATAGCACACCGATCCCAATCAAGACGCACGTTTTGATATATAATTTGGCCTGCAACTCGAAGTAGCGAATCGAAAATCGTCCGGAAGAGGACGAAGAATAACTAGAAAAAACATTTCCAAGAATGGAAATGGTGTGAATGCTGAAAGCAATGCTGAATGAGCTGAAGAAATTGTTGAAACAATGCTAAATGAGCTGAAGAAAGAAAGAAAGAAAGAAAGAAAGAAAGAAAGAAAGAAAGAAAGAAAGAAAGAAAGAAAGAAGAGAGAAAAAAGAAAAGGACAGAAGGAAAGAAAGAAAATCGGAAGGGTAGATGGAGAAAGAAAGAAAGAAAGAACAAAAGGACAGAAAGAAAGAAAAAGACGCCCACTGAGCAATTTTGCACGTCTAATTTTGGTCCCCTGAAGGTGCAGACTGTTACTCCAGACGACGTCTTTTTCCGACGTCTACTGAACATCCAGTATTGACGTCCACAGGACCGCCGTATAAGGGCTATTTGTTGTCCAAATGTGGTCATTATAGACGTCTTTTCTGCGTCAAAATTTAAACCGACATCTACTGAACGTCCACAGGACCGCCGCATGAGGGCTATTTGACGTCCAAATGTGGTCGTTTCGACGTCTTTTTTGCATCAAATTTAAACTAATTTTAGACATTGTTTTTATACTGCTTCTAGGCTCTGTGCATAACTGTAGTCCCATTTCAGAAGGTGTCAGACTGTTCCAGTTCACTTTCCTATAGCTTCATTTGGTTTTCTCAGCAGCAGATTACCTGGAAACGCATGCAAAGGTGTAATGCATTTCCAGTTCAAACCTGCTGCTGAGCCAGATGAAGCTACAGGAAAGTTAACAGGAAACAGATCCTCCACAACATATGGGACTGCAGTTATACACAGGTTTACCAATAAATCACAATTCAATCCCCATTCATTTATTTCCATCTTTATTTTCTTAATCACTGGCACAAACATGTCATTCGAATAAAGTTATTGCTATCTGTTGAAATTAATACTGCTGGTAAAATACTAATAAATACATAAAGTTACACAGCCCACCTTGCGTCTGTGGCACAACAACAAATAGGCCTGGCTATAACACAATAAAAATTAAAGTGATAAACTCAATGTGTTTTGAGGAGAATTACAAATCAGAACCAACTACTGCATACTTAACACAGAAAAGACATGTACAAAAGTAATACAAAACTGTGACAAGATTCTCCACAATGGATAATCAGTCCTGGGTGACTGCTGTGCATCCCTCTCCTCCAGCATGTGTCTTTATGGAGTCCTCTGTGGCTGTGTCATCAAAATGTATGGCTCCATCTGCACAAGAAGAAGAAGACAAATAATTAGAAATATGCAAAGACAACCTGCAGCCCGTCATACATATTTGTAAGCAAACCACTACCAATACTGGATTCATACAAAACCATCTCAGCAAATGTTAAGATATGACATATGGGCTTACCTTGTATTGCTCTATAAACCTTTGTCTTCTCCCTTCATATTAGATGTCACCATCAGGGCATTATTAGTGAAGAGCCTAGGGGAAAAAAACATTTATAAATAAATGTGAATGATACAGCTTTGCAAAGGTATTCATACACCTTGAACTTTTACTTACACATTTTGTCATGTAACAACAGCTTTAATGTATTTTGTTGGGATTTTATGTGATAGACCAACACAAAGTAGTGCATAGTAATTGTTAAGTGGATGAAAAATACATGTAGTGTTACAGATTTTTTTTTTTTATACATGCAAAACTCTGGTGGAAACTGCACAACACACTATCCTCACTGTGAAACAGAACCCAGGAAGAGTAGCTAGTGGCAGCTTGTGTGTATGACAGAGCCCAGGAGGAGCTCCGTACAGCAGAGTATAGGAGGGCTGTTAGCACTGTTAGCTGTCCTGGATGCTAGTGAGTGCAAGCAGTGGATGCTATCCGCTAGCCCGATGCTAATTTCCGCTAGCACGATGCTAACTTCCGCTAGCCCGATGCTAACTAGCGGTGGCGGCCGTGGCGGCTAGCATCCGCGACTACCACTCACATCCCCGTTTACCACAACAGTCCTCATAGCTACTCATTACAGCAAATAGACCAGACACCGGGGCCGTGAAGGTGCACGCCGCAGCGCGTCTTGTGTGAATGACACATTGAAATGGGCGCCGGAAAAAAACTGACACTATAAATGCATACAGTAAACATAAAATCAACTAAACCAAGCAAACTTACCTTCCACTTAGTGGAAAACGATGTTGTTGTAACCAAAGCGTTGCGTTGACCACAGCCTGCTTCTGCAGTAGGGAAGAAACGCGCCAGTTGCTTGGTGTATTTCCTCAGCCAATCAGAGTGGCGTTTGCTGGTGCCTCAGCCAATCAGAGTGCCTTTGACTAGTTTAAATAATAAAGGCTCTTATCAAAGACTGTTCAGAATTATATTTACTTCTCCCTATTTTATGAACCATGATCAGGTGAAATTATAAATTATTATATTATATTATATAAATTAAAATATATTAATTAATTAAAATAAAATGAAATGAAATTGAGAAAAAAAAAACAGTAGGAAAAACAAAGATGTAAAATAACAAAATATCACACGTACTCAAGAACAACAATGTCTTAAATGAGTTTAAATTGAACATAGAAAAGATGTCTACAATGCCCACATTTGGACGTCATCTGGAGTAACAGTCTGCACCTTCAGGGGACCAAAATTAGACATATAAAAATGACGTAGACAAGACGTTGTTTGGACGTCTCTTATAATGTTTAATCACAAACAATATATATTCGTATTTATTAATCATGTTGATAACAATATTGTTATTTGTCCACTACTAGTATTCCTAAAACTACTACAATCATTAATCATGTCAATTTCCTGCACCTGTCCTCGACGTCCAAAAAAAGTGACCAAGCCTGACGTCCAAATGTTTAACTGCATATTGACGTCCAAGTGGGGTCATGATTAGACGTCCAAATAGTGGACCTAGTTTGGACGTCGATTAGGCGTCCAGAATTGGTCTTGGACCGACGGACGCAATATAGAAATGATCTGCACGTCCAACAGACGTCCAATGTTTGGTGGGAGGGAAAGAGAAAAGGAGTAGAAAGAAAGAAAGAAAGAAAGAAAGAAAGAAAGAAAGAAAGAAAGAAAGAAAAAGATTGGAACAAGAGAGAAAAAGAAAAGGACAGAAGGAAAGAAAGAAAATGGGAAGGGTAGATGGAGAAAGAAAGAACAGAAAGAAAGAAAAAGACAGAGAGAAGGGTAGATAGAGAAAGACAAAGGAAAGAAAAACAGAAAGATAGAAGATAAAGAGAATAGAGAATGAATGAAAGAGACAGAGGGGTAGTATGAAAGAAGGAAAGAAATTGGGGTGGATAAATGAAAGAGAGAGATATACGGAGAGCGGTAGAAAGAAAGAAAGAAAGAAATGGGGTAGAAACAAAGAAAGAGAAAAGGAGTAGAAAGAAACAAAGAAGTAAAAAGAAATGGGGTAGAAGAAAGAAAGAAAGAAAGAAAGAAAGAAAGAAAGAAAGAAAGAAAGAAAGAAAGAAAGAAAGAAAGAAAGAAAGAAAGAAAGAAGAAAAAGAGAGAGGGGGATGATAGATAGAACGAAGTGGATGGATGGATGGATGGATGGAGAGGGAAATATAGAAATAAGTGGAGTTATAAAGAAGAGAGGTTGAGACTTTGATGAATGTGAGATTTTTCAATGATGCTTAACATAAAAAGAAATGAGTATAGATTAGCCACACCAAGTAAGGAGAGGACTTTTTTGTGACCTGTGACTATTTTTTGGTGAATTAAAATGAATTAAAAAGCACTTAACAGCAAGTTACAAAAAACAGACGGAGTAGAGAGACGGAGACTGTCAGACGTGTGTGTCAGTACTCCTGCGTCTAGCTCACTTTTAGTTGTTTTTAAGGGGCTTTTATTCCAGTATCTTAGCAGATTTTAGTTGCTTTTAGTCTTTTTATACTCACAGTTACCATACTGTGTGTTTTTAAGACGATCAGTGGCTATTTTATCTGCTTTTACTGGATACACCGACAGCCGGCGACCTACAAGCTACAGCCAAGCTAGGCTAAGCTAGGCTAAGCTAAATGGCTACCTCCATGTCCCCGGGGGATCACAAACAACTAAGGAAAGCCCACAAAAAGATTGCTGACCTGAAAGATGATGTTCGCCGACTTTCCCAGGAGCTGAGAAGGAAAGAGGACCTGCTCCAGCAGTCCCTGGACGTAGCTCACGAGCAGTGATCTCGTCGCTGTCAGCGGCCCTCCAGGACACGGTGCCCTGGGATCCCACCGGCCCGCGGCCGTCCTTCTGCTCCACCCCCCGCCTCCAGCGATCATGGACTCGGGTTACCCATGGCCGACAGAGGACCCCACCTGGAGCTGTCTCGCCTCCAATCCCACTCTCCAATCACTATGAGGCTCTGTCGCAGCTTGCTGGCGCCCCGTGTGATGGTCGGGGTCCGGGCTCAGCTCCTCCGACCGGATTGCATTGGGCTGAATGAGAGCAGAGAGCTCCCTGGCTGCATTTAAAAAATATTTTAAATTATTATCTAAGTCTCTTTGCATTTTTGACCAGAATTTTAGCCAGAAGACAAGTGTGGCTACAAAACTGGAGAAAATAATTTGTCTAGAGTTTAATTTGTGGCCGTGCTGACAGTTTAGCCAGAAAAACTCTAGAATGTTTTTTTGCCTCTATCCACTCTGACACCACTCTAGCTCTGCTCGTTAGACGCAATACACACCCATTATAAAGCTGAAAAAAATCAGAAAAAGTTAAATATTTGAAAAAGTATAAATAGTTAAAAAGAGAAAAGTAATGCCGATAAAGTTCAAAAAAAGCTGCACGTTTTGATATATGAATTGTTGAAATAGCACAAAGTATGAAGGACTAGAAGAAGACCGTAAAAAGGCGGAAGAAAATGGCCAAACAGTAGAACAATAGTGTGACTGCTTCAGCAGTCACACTAATAAGTATAAAGATTTGAATAACAATAGTGTGAATGCTTCCAGCATTCACACTATTGTTATAATAATATAATAATAATAATTGTTTAATAATAATAAGTTTAAAGAAACAAAATGGCCGAACAGAATAACAATACTGTGAATGCTTCCAGCATTCACACTAATAAGTATAAAGATTTGAATAACAATCGTGTGAATGCTTCCAGCATTCACACTAATAATAATAACTAGAAAAGGCATTTCCAAGAATGGAAATGGTGTGACTGCTGACAGCAGCTGAATGCTGTTGCAGAATTAGCAAATAGTGCAAGCAGTGATCACCATACAAATGTTTGACCAAGGTCGGAATCGAACCCACAACCTCATGGTCAGTAGACTTCCACTCTGCCTCTAGGCCACAGTGCACACACAGTTGCAGAGACTGTTGTCTGTTGATGAGCTGCACTCTGTCTCACTCTGACATCAAGAAAGCTTGAGAGTCAAGCTTGAATGACTTAGAATGAAAATTTCTGTGAATTTCAGGCTGAGAGCAGCAGTTTCAACATGAAGCAAGTTATCAGAAGTCAACAGAGGACGACTGGGAAAATAATTCACTATAATTGTTATTGAGGCAAGATTTGAACCAGTAACCTTCAGGTCTCCAGCTCAGCAAGCTAACCACTAGGCTACAGGCAGAGACAGTATGTGAGTGGCAAAGAAAACCTTTAATAAGAGGATCACTGGCTCCTGCTTTTAAAAAAAAGGTAAGGAAAGTGCAGAAATTAGCCACACCAAGTAAGACTTAGAATGAAAATTTCTGTGAATTTCAGGCTGAGAGCAGCAGTTTCAACATGAAGCAAGTTATCAGAAGTCAACAGAGGACGACTGGGAAAATAATTCACTATAATTGTTGATGAGGCAAGATTTGGACCAGTAATCGAACCCACGACCTCATGATCACTAAACCTTTACTCTGCCACTTCGCCACAGAGAGCACAGACATAAGCATGTTGCCATTGTAATGTGATGATGTGCAGAGAGCTCCCTGGCTGCATTTAAAAAATATTTTAAATTATTATCTAAGTCTCTTTGCATTTTTGACCAGAATTTTAGCCAGAAGACAAGTGTGGCTACAAAACTGGAGAAAATTATTTGTCTAGAGTTTAATTTGCAAAAAAAGTTAAATATTTTAAAAAGTATTAATAGTTAAAAAGAGAAAAGTAATGCCGATAAAGTTCAAAAAAAGCTTTTGATATATGAATTGTTGAAATAGCACAACACCTAACACACTAACCATATGGCCACAGAGAACCTGAGTTACAATGAGCTTTATACTATGAGGAATCAAAGACTGTCCAATGACAGCTGAATAATTGGAATCAAAAGTCAAGCAATGATGTGAAATGACTAAGGCAGGAATCGAACCCATGACCATATGATCACTAAGCCTTTACTCTGCCACTCGGCTACAGAGAGCAAACTGCTTACAAGACTGTTGTCTTTCATTGTAATGTGATGATGTGCTGCAAACTGGTACGAGTAATCAAGGAGATAACAAACACCTGTAACCAATTGAAGGCGGGGGAGGAGAGCAGAATTCAACATAACATAACAAGAGTTCTTCCCTTGGATTCGAACCAGTGACCTTGGGGTTGGCAAGCAGCCACCCTAACCCCTACACTACAGTGGAGTTATGGAGAAGAGAGGTTGAGACTTTGATGAATGTGAGATTTTTCAATGATGCTTAAAATAAAGAGAAATTAGTATAAATTAGCCACACCACGTAAGAAGAGGACTTTTTTGTGACCTGTGACTATTTTTTGGTGAATTAAAATGAATTAAAAAGCACTTAACGGCAAGTTACAAAGTTGAGCTCCTTCTCCTGCTGTTGTGAAAAAAATGCATTGGGCTGAATGAGAGCAGAGAGCTCCCTGGCTGCATTTAAAAAATATTTTAAATTATTATCTAAGTCTCTTTGCATTTTTGACCAGAATTTTAGCCAGAAGACAAGTGTGGCTACAAAACTGGAGAAAATAATTTGTCTAGAGTTTAATTTGTGGCCGTGCTGACAGTTTAGCCAGAAAAACTCTAGAATGTTTTTTTGCCTCTATCCACTCTGGCACCACTCTAGCTCTGCTCGTTAGACGCAATACACACACATTATAAAGCTGAAAAAAATCAGAAAAAGTTAAATATTTGAAAAAGTATAAATAGTTAAAAAGAGAAAAGTAATGCCGATAAAGTTCAAAAAAAGCTGCACGTTTTGATATATGAATTGTTGAAATAGCACAAAGTATGAAGGACTAGAAGAAGACCGTAAAAAGGCGGAAGAAAATGGCCAAACAGAAGAACAATAGTAAGTATAAAGATTTGAATAAGTATAAAGATTTGAATAACAATAGTGTGAATGCTTCCAGCATTCACACTAATAATAAGAAAAAATCCACACAATAACAGTATGGTCCCTGCAGCTATTTCATAGCTGTAGGGATCAGTGCCCGGTGCGATTGCCCGTGGCCCTAATAAAACAAAGATATGTACTGTTATGTACAAAAAATATTTAAAGCAATACTTAAGAACTTTCATTTTTGGTTGAGTTTAGTGGTGCCAGTCACCAAAGCAGATGCGTCAGGTATTGCTGTAACGTAAACAAACCGGACACATAAAAAAATAAAATAAGAAAAAACGGACACTTGCAGGAACATTTGAGGATGTGATTCTGCGTGGTTGTGTTTCTCGAACAATAAACTGTTGAAATATCGGAAGTTTGGTTTGGTCAACTACTGTTGTGTGTCCGGAGCGTGAGCTGTGCGGACACAGCCTGTGGACTTGGAGTACACAGCCCAAACTGAAGTTTGGAATGCAGGCTGGTGATTTCCTACTTTCGTCAAACATCTTATTGTCAGGAAATAACTATGAAAAGGTTTTACTCCTGTTTAAGTTCATGAACATGGGTATGGTGAACCGAACAACATTCCTCACAATCCAGGACACATATTGTGTTGAATCTATTAAAGACTTCTGGACAGAGAAGAGATCCAAGGCCATCATTGGCCTTCAAGGAAAAGAGGTTGTGCTTCTAGGTGTGTTTAAAATCTGACCATATTGATTGCATTAGGGAAAAGCCTGTAAACGTACATGAAAGCATTAATAACTTTTGTGTAATTTCTGACAGGAGATGGTCGGAATGACTCTCCTGGACATAGTGCACAATACTGCAGTTACACCACTATGGAGCTCAGGGGCGCCGAAAAGGGGGGGTAAAGGAGACGGATTCTAGGGGCCCATGATGGAGGGGGGCCCAAAGAGGCCCCTAATGATGATGAAATGATAATACAGAAAAAATAATATGACGCTAAGTTATTAACTAACATATAATCACAAATATTTTATTTTCAATGTCCTGGTAACAATAACTTTATTTGTTTTGGAAACATCAACGCCTGCAGGGCCCCCCCTTTCCCCCCTCTATTTCTGTAAAATGGTTCAGTCCGCCTGGATCAGCTGCAGGTAGCGCACCGCCACCGGCGCTTTGTCACAGACAGCGCCACAGCAGCAAGGAGGCAGAGATGGCAGTATGCCTCAAAAATCAGGCAGCCAAAAACGAAAAGAAAAGAAATTAAGAGAGAAGGAGTTGAAGGGTCGACAATATGTCACCCAGTATTTCGGAAAAAAGGTGGGTTTGTTAGTTGTTGTGGATAGTTATGGAATATTACCTTTGTCCCTGTCTGTGGTCTATAAGCTAGCTCACTTTTCTCACCACGTTAGCTCAAGAAAACTCTGGATTTTTACATTTCACTGTTATTTTAGTTAAATAATCAATGCAGTCAAACATTTATCAAGCTGTTCTTATTCAATTAGTTGGCCTCCCCTCTGTCAAAATGATGCCTCATTCTGAACAGAGTCAAGGGCAACAGCAGCTGCAGCTGCAGCAGCTGTCTGTCAGCCCACAACTTCCCCTGCCCCTGAACCAGCCCCAGTGCCCCCACATGAGAAAGGAGGTTAGCAGCTGTGTGTGTTGAAATAATAATAATAATAATAATAATACATTTTACTACAGTCTCAAAACAATACAAAGGTGAATCTGTTATGGGAAAGATTCATTAAAATTAATGAAATAAAAATCATGTTGAACAATTTTAATGGTTCAAAAAGCACAAGCCCTTCTAAAAAATTAAAGAACACATGCAGTAAGAACAGAGAAAATCTGTGTGCAGCAGACTGGGGTGACTGCTCTCAGTCCAATCTGAGAAGTTCACATGTTGGTGACTATGCTATTAGTTATATTATAGGAAATACTATATAATTGTATGTAATGTATGTCATGTACACTCTACAGAGCCAGGTCCAGGACCCTCTTCTGGTTTGTCAGGGAGGAATGTGGAGGACGAGATGGAAGAGGGTACAGATGAAAGTGAGAGCGCAGAAACACAGGCGACAGAGAGTGAGGACGAAGATGTTGAAAGTAATTCAGAGGAGGATGGACTGAATGAGTGTACAGAAAGAGTCAGGAAGACAACAGAGAGGCAGGAAGAATAACAAACTGATATTGAGGTATTTGAAAGGGAAGAAGATAATCTGACCCTGGTTTCTGGCCAGCAGATTTTACTGATCATTGTTTATTTCCTAATTAAGAATCAGTGTTGCAGCAAATAAATTAATCAAAATGAATTCTATACATGTCAACTTGTTGTTCTTCTTTCACAAATATGGTAATGATAGTCAAAAATACCATTAAAATGCATAATTGTATGTAAAATAGCATCAAAAAATGTTGCCGCTGTGTTGGGGTCCCTGTAAAGATTATTTTCATGGGGCCCAAAATCCCTAGCGGCGCCATGGAGCTCGAGACAAAGGAAATCATTCATGTAGCTACAGTAACATAGACAAGCGACAAACTTCTTAGAACTCCCGCTTGCACTTAAATCTTGGTTTGCTTTCAGTCTACAGGGAAGGATTGTTTTTGTCACGGATCTGCACATCAGCCCAACATGGCTCCCCTTACCAACAATGATGCCTTGCTCCATTTCCCAGTAATTTAACAATATTAAAGGACAATTCCAGGCGAATTCAACTCGGGTGTATGTTCATATCATTTTAGGTCTAAAAGAATGAATCTGAAGATTTTCAGTTTAATCGCTCCTGTTTTGCAGTAGTTGCGTCTGTCCGCGCATCGTCACGGCAGCAATGAATGGGAGTGGATGTAATGGTGCGTTCCAGGCAACTCGTAACTCGTGTTTTTCCGACCTGTTCCTATGGTTACCCGTTAGGGAACGTACAGTCAAACTCGTAACTTCCCACCTGTGAACTCGTACTAGATCGATCTACTCCCAGTTCCCAGTTCGTAACTCGTAACTTGCCTGGAACGCTACAAACTCGTAACTGGTGACTTGAAGTCGTGACTTACGGGTTAAAAAGCCTGCCTGGAACGCACCATAAGTTCCGCTGTTTAGGCTGTTTCCATCCCTCAAAGCCGCAATTTTTTTCCACAGACAGCATCAGATGGCTACTCAAACATGCACCGATAAGTTTATTTATTTCAAGCAAGCCGACATGTTTGTAAAACTAGATCTAATTCAAAGTCTCCCGGAGTCTCGCGCGAGACCCAGTTGCCGTGCTCGGTGTGTTCAGGTGCAGTGGGAAAAGCTACCGTTTGTGTCATAAACACAGGAATATCAACTCTTTACTTGCTTCAAGTAAAAAAAACTTCTCGGCGCATCTTTGAGTAGCCATCTGACGCTGTCTGTGGAAAAAAATGTACACTTCAAGCAAGTAAAGAGTTGATATTCCTGTGTTTATGACACAAGTGGTAGCTCCTACTGCGCCTGAATACACCAGCACTGCAACTTCGGGCTCGCGCGAGACTCCGGGAGACTTTGAATTAGATCTAGTTTTACAAACATGTCGGCTTGCTTGAAGTAAATAAACTTCTCGGTGCATGTTTGAGTAGCCATCTGATGCTGTCTGTGGAAAAAAATTGCGGCTTTGAGGGCTAGAAACAGCCTAAACAGCGGAACTTACATCCACTCCCATTCATTGCTGCCGTGGCGATGCGCAGACAGACGCAACTACCGCAAAACAGGAGCGATTAAACTGAAAATCTTCAGATTCATTCTTTTAGACCTAAAATGATATGAAAATACACCCCTGAGTTGAATCAAAGTCCTTCTAGGCAAGTCATGCCACTCGGCGGCCATCTTGGCGACGCCACGAAAACCCCAAGGAGACCAGACCCCTATCTAAATGAATGGAGGGGTGGTCAAATCCACCCTTTAACGTGATAGCAGGACGGAAAAAACATACAGACATGCTAGCCAGTGAAATAAGATACAAATAAAAACCAAAAAAACATAAACTTTACCGCAGAATGACGTTTAAATCGCTATTTTTCCACAGGGAGTACTCAACTGCGCATGCGCGTGGATTTACGACACCGCCGTCACTGTACGGCTGTAACGGCTGATCCGTGATCTAGCAGCAGCCCGAGCCGAGAATACCGGTCTGCCCTGCTCTACCTGGAGACATATCGGCATGAGTCTGGAGATTTTTGCCCAAAAATAAACGCTAGACTTTCATGAAATCCGTCTTAATCATCACCTATGGGCTCCTAGTTGTGTGTGTGTTGACTGTGTCTGCTCCCCCCTCCCACGATCCCCACTAATGTTAGCTGTCTCGGATGCTATCGAGTGCTAGTGTAAGATGAATTTTATTTTTGAAATGTCCTCATTTCAAAAATAAAATTCATCTTTAAAGTAAAACAAGAGGCATACAATTATGACCATGTGAATAAAAAAAACATTAGCAATAAGCATATATGTACATCACATAAACTTATATATCACATCAACTTTTTTTTTTCATAAATACTAAACACTTGAAAATTGACAGCTTTAAACATTTTTTTTTTTTTTTTTTTTAAACACAAATCACAATAGTATTCCCACCAATGTATGTACCAGTCCACACTAAACAGTCCATGTTAATCATGTAAGTGGGAAGGAACATGTTATAACCCCAACCGTTGAGGCCTGTGAACAACCCGTCCTGCACGAGTAGTGTATGTGTCATTCGTCCCGACAGGCACTGTATGAGCAGTATCCTGTGTTAGGTTGTCTTGAGATGGGACTTGAGTGACCCGACCTGATGGTCTCCGTAGCAGGGGAACTAAGGGGCAGGCAGGTACAGAAGCCTGTCCAGTGTCAAGTTGTCTCGGATGTAAGGTAAGAGAACCAGATAGTGCTGTGTATGTGGGGAGAGAGTCCTGCTGCCAAGCCAGAGGTCGGTTCACTTGTGCTGTGGATGTGTCCCAGGTGGATCTATATGGTTTTAAACGATCATAGTGAACTACTTTTTGTCCAGCTTGGGGATGTCTCAAATCTGACAGCTTATATAAAAAGTTCCTGATCATTTGATGAGATCACTTCATAGGGGCCAGTCCAGTTAGGGTCAAGTTTCTTTCTCTGTGTAGTTGGATCATCCAGCCACACAAGATCTCCAGATTGATACGGTTTGAATCTCACATGCTGGTTGTAGTAGTGCTCACGCTTTAGTCTCTTTTCTTCACGGTGGGAGTGAACAGCTTGGAAGACTGTGTCAAGCCGTTTCACCAGTTCTGTGCCATAATTCTGTGGCGTCACTGACACAACTGGCGTGGACAGAGTCACAGTAGCAGGCAGACGAGGCTCTCTGCCATGTGCAAGAAAGTAAGGTGAGTACCCAGTGCTAGAATGTGGCATGGAGTTAAATGAGAGGACCACTGCTGGAAGATACTGATCCCATTCACCACCATTCTGATGAATGAGTTTAGCCAACTGCTCTTTTAAAGTTCTGTTGAATCTTTCAACCATCCCATTACCATGGGGATGGTATGGTGATGTTCGTTTCTTTTTGATGTTCAGTCTTTGGCATATTGTCTTGATGATTTCGGATTCATACTGTCTACCCTGATCTGAGAACAGTTCCTCTGGAATGCTGAATTCAGGTATGTAACGTTCACAGAGTAGTTGTGCTACAGTTGTTGCTTTCTGATCTGACATAGGAAATGCACTGACATACTTAGTGAAATGATCTTGGATTACAAGTACATACCTATGTCCCTGTGAAGTTACAGGCAGCTCAGTAATATCTGTACATACAAACTGAAATGGTCTATCTGTCTGTATAGATTGTAAAGGAGCTCTCAGTTGTGGAACAGGCTTTCTATAGGCTTCACATGTGTAACACATCTCACAAAAAGTCTCAATATCAGACCGCATGCTAGGCCAGTAGCACATGGTTAGAGCCTTCTTGAATGTGCGATCAGCACTATAATGACCAGAACAGGGATTACCATGTAAAATGTTCATGGTCTCTGTGATGAGTGTTTTGGGTATCACTACTTGAAATACAACAGGTTTGCCAGGTGCTGTGTGAGCTTTTCGACAGAGTAAATCATTACACAGTACAAGTTTTGAAAACTGCCACCACAATTTTCTTTGCAGCTTCCCTTTAACCTGTCTGAGATAAGGCCTATTGCTTTGTTCTACCCAGGTATATACTTCTGAGAGAATGGGATCAGAAAGTTGTTCAGCTACAATGTCATTTCCCTGACTTGACAATGTCTGCATCAACAAGTCCACACCTGTGTTGTGTTGTATTTGTACAGTAGAATCATCTCTATCTGACACACAAACTTGAGCTGTTGTACTGACCACAGAGGCAAACTGTTCTGGCTTATTCTGCAACACTGGGAGTGGAGAAGGAATTTCCATTTTAGCTGGAAGACTGTGATCCTGCTGTGAACAAGCTGCAGGTGAGTATTCTGTGGCCGCTGGATGTGAGGCGGGGATCCGTGACATAGCGTCTGCATTTGTATGTTTCTTTCCATCCTTATGTGTGATTGTCCACTGATATGGATCCAACTCCAAAGCCCAGCGACCTCGTCGTCCTGTGGGGTCATGTGTCATATCCAGTTTTCTTAGGCTGAGGAGAGGGCGATGGTCAGTGATGATGGTGAATGGATTACAACTCAAATAGTGTCTGAAGTGTCTGACTGACCAAACAATGGCCCACAGTTCTTTGTCATATGTAGACCATCTCCTCTCTGTGTGAGTCAAAACATGACTGGCATATGCAATCACCCGCTCTTTACCATTTTGAACTTGAGCAAGCACTGCTCCAACTGCACAGTTTGATGCATCTGTACTCAGAATAAATGGCTGATGAAAGTTGGGAAAAGCCATAATAGGAGGAGAGGTGAGTGCATCCTTTAATGTTTGAAATGCAGTTGAGCACTCCTCTGTCCATTCAAATGACACATGTTTCTGTGTGAGTCTATGCAAAGGATGAGCGATGAATGCATACTTGTGCACAAAACGTCTGTAGTAAGAACACAAATCCAAAAATGCTCTTACTTCAGTGGGTGACTTTGGGACAGGCCATTCCCATATGCGCTGACTGTTTACTGGGTCTAGTGCCAGTCCATCACGTGAAACAATGTGTCCCATATATTTTACTGCCGGCTTGCAAAAATCACATTTGTTTGGGTTTAACTTGAGCCCAGCCTGTCTGAAACGTGTGAGAATGTCTGTCAGGTTTTTAAGGTGATCATCAAAGTTCTGTCCCATGCAAATAATATCATCAAGATAAATGACACATGTGGTCCAGTGGAGACCTCTTAGAACTAGCTCCATAAGTCTCTGGAAAGATGAATTTTATTTTTGAAATGAGGACATTTCATTTGAAGAGGGGGAAGAATGTAAGATGAATTTTATTTTGTTATAAGAGACTATTTTATGTTGTGTAATTAAAACTGTTATGTTAGAATGTTATAGGGCGGAATGATCTGGTTGGCCTCAGATAGAATGTTGGGGTGTTTATGTCAGTTGAGGAGTAGAGGAGACGAGTGACTGGCAGTTGTCGTTTTGGTCTGGTTGTGTAAATAAACCATCGTCCTTCAACTAATCCGGAGCTCCCGTGCTGTTCCTCATCCACGACCCACGGATCTCTCAGATCGAGGTGACGCTAACAAGGCAGCGTTACACTAGCATGTCGTCTCAGCAGCAGCAGCAGTCAGTTAAAATAAATAAATACAGTCCGAGTGAACCGCTGGAGCCACGGACTGATTACCGACCATCACTGACAACTAAAGCCTCGACCGGTAACAAGTATGAGGGGCGTTCGTTGTGCTGCGCTAGCTCGATGCTAACTTCGACTAGCGGTTAGCATCCGCCGCTAAAAGCAGCTTCTCAGCTCACAACAAGCCTCTCGTACTCGGTACAATAAAACAATAGAGGCTCTCGTTATTAATGGTGACGGTGTCTATCGGTCCACGGCTCCAGTGCTTCATCCGGACTGTGTTTTTTATTTTTTTGGAGTGGACTGCTGCTGCTGCTGCTGCTGCTGCTGCTGCTGCTGCTGCTGCTGCTATCATGGACAGGAGGCTAACGCTTAGCCCCAAGGGAGGGGGCCCAGTTTGAATGTTTAAGGTTAAAAAATGAAACGAACAAAACTATACATTCAAAAATTAAATTAAAGAAAAGGTGGACTAATCGGTTCATTGTAAAACACTTATTGATGTGAATGAGGTGAATTCTGTATACGTAGCCCCGAGGTAGCTCTTTCGTTCAGCAGCACACACCTGAAGCTTCACTTTTCATTAAGACCAACCAATGTGGCTGCCAAATTAACAAGCCGGCAGTAAACCTCTAAAACTCCGCGGGTAAATGTAACAGCTTTCCTCCAGGATGAGGAGCCGCTCCCAGTCGCCGGTGGCTCTGCACTTTTCCGAAAACCGAGTAAATGTTCAACCTGACCACATACAGTACACACGGTGCTAAAGCCGTGTTGTTGTTGCCACCAGGTTGGTTTGTCTGTCGTAAATCTACTTGTGCGCATGCGCTGGTGCAACAACATGATTGGCCTAGTTCAGCTCTGGCAACGCAGGTGATTGGCTGCTGGTGAAAAGGGGCGGGACATGCGCCATCTTTGGCGTCGCAGCTTTCCCCATTCAAAACGGGCAGAGTGGTCTGTCTCCTCATATTAGAACGTCTCTGGTTGAATTCGCCTGGAATTGTCCTTTAATGGTCATTTTGTGAAAAGTCTTTGCTGGTCCTAAATACTATGCATCAAGGCTAATTTAATTAATTAATGCAAGGATAATTAAAACACTAAGCTAAATAAAATAAAACAAATCACTGCTCAATAATATCATGTAGGCTACTCTCTCATCATGCATAACTGATTCTTACCTTTTATTTTCCAAGTGTCAATAACATTTTTTTTATACTGTAACAGAAAGATGCTGACCAGAGAGATGCCCTCATCATCCCCCTGTGGATTCCAGGGCATTTTCTTCTGAGTGTAAGGACATTCTACCATTTGTATACACGAATTCGGAGAACGTTTTGTGTATGCCGCCATCTTGCGGCGGCGCCATTGCTGCGGTGACATTCGTCAGCTGTTCGTCAGCTGTTTGTCAGCTGTCACTCAACTGACTCTGACACTGACAGCATCATGAATACCTGGATTGATGATGTTAGACAGTGGCCTCCGGTAGCTGATGAAGGTATTTTAAATGAATACCAATATTAATTTAGAAATAATCATTTGTTTGAGCGATATAAGATTAGAGTATAGGGAGATAAGAGACTATCATTAAACACTGTGTAACGGACGGTTATGCATAACCGTTGCGTTACGTGTGCTGGCGTTAGCAAGCTAGCAGCGTGACATTTAATCATTATGGACAGGCTACGTGACCTAAAAAAAACAACAACACGTGTTTGTGTTTTGTTTTAGGTATTCAAGAATATTTCACTCGCTCCGATGACCAGAAAAACGGCAATTACAGGTCTCTGATTGAGGGTCAAAATTACCTGAGCTCCGGATGGGTCGGGCAAATTTTACACTGCCTTTTAGACGATCATCACATCGTATTGAAAGGATCAGTGAGACATTCGCAGACCATCCACTGTCACCACGACGTGGAAGTGACCGTGAGAAGGGAGGATGGCCAGGTTGTACGAGTCAGCTGTGACTGCATGGCTGGCAGAGGCTGCTGCTGCAGCCACGCTGCAGCTCTACTGTACAAGGTGAAGGAGGCTGTCAGGCAGGGTCTGACTGGCATGTCCTGCACGGACCAGCTGTGTGCATGGAACAAATCCACATGGCAAGAGAAAAAGAGAAAAGGTCCACTTGCATTCAAATGCCCGCTTCGCGCACAGAGCCAACAGCTGCCTGACTGTGAGTTGTCACCGCAGTAATGGCGGCCGTTCGATTTCCGGTGACGTCGCCGAATCAGTGTATACAGAGCATAATTTATGTTGAGATATACAGTGTATTGTGAATGATGATGTCTGTGGTTTAACCTTCAAGTCATTTTTGAGTTTGCTGTGGCTTTTTGCTTATTGTGCAGACTATATATTTTCTATAGGTAATGAGGCCACTCCAGAAAGAATTTTCTTTCTGGGTTCCCATTACGTCAGAAGAGCTGATGGTTTCTCCAGTCAGGCCTACAGGAATCTGTTGAGGTTGTCAGTGTTGTGTTGTGACGGTCACGTTACCCTGACCTGCCAATGTTTTGAAAAATTTACAAACATACTAATGCTATGGTCCTTTTCTGCGTGTTTCTGTATTGTCAGAACAAAATGAGCAGCTGGATGAAGTTCAGCTTCCACAGGCTTCCTCTCTGCAGCCTGGACTCACTAAAGCTCTGGCTAGTTGCGCTAAAAATGGACCCGAATGCTGAAGCAGAATCATTATTATCAGAATGGGCGATGCAGCACTCAAGAGATGACATCATCCAGGTCAGAGGTTAGTAGGTCAACCTACAGACCCCGGATGTTGATAACATCTGACCCCGGACTCAGAGGGGAATAGCACTAGTGTATCATAACAAAATATTAGTGAAATGAACAAATTTAGCGGCAGATAATGTGTTATTTAGAGGCTGCATTCTGCTGCCCCGTGTACTCGCATTATACGGATATACGCGGCTCTCGGCTGGATCTAATTTTGTCGGAACGACTTGTAATGACACCAAAGTTATCTGGGTGAGTAAATGATCGTATTGTATGCTAGAAATAAGGTCCAGATTGTAAAAAACGGTAATTATCCTTTAATGTAAAGCTTGTCTCTTGATTCTGGGTTATGAAAATCTATGTTAATTACAAGTACGGTAGGAAGTTCGCCCATTATACAGAAGAAGGAAAGGCAACCCTTCGTGACAATGTACCACTGGTATTCAGGATCACACGGAAAAGAAATCCAAGCAGCACCATGGTCAGTGAAGAACTTACACAGTATCCATCACTCGTGCCTGTTTGAAAATAGGTCACCACTCAAACAGCTATTAAAGGAGCTTGAGGCAAGATCAAGGAATAAAACTCATTAGCGATACAACGGCCGTAGCGGCCGTCAGGGTTACTGCAGCCATCAGCCAAGCTGGTGCGGGAGTGCGCATCAACTCTCCACAGCAGCAGCTGATGCTGTGACAGTGACACTGTGGCTGAATTGGAAACGGCATAACGTTACTATACCAGTGTTTTCCAACAGTTTCGTTTGGGTCCGCCGCAGCAGTCTCTCACAGAAAAAAAGAACAGCTTCACTGTCTCTCATCTCTGCCAGTCAGCCCCTCTACCTGCTGTCTCTCATGCTCTCTCAAATGCGCCGTGCCGCGCTCATTGTACAGTGCTCAATTTACCGCGACACCCGGAGGTTGACCGCCCGGGCATCAGGTCAGCACCGGCCACCGCCGCCGCCTCTGTGAGCCGCTGCTGCCGCTCGGCTGCTCTAGTGGCTCTGCACTCCTCCGAACACGTCGGAGAATTTCCTTACAGGCGTTGTTTGGATAAACTGACCGCGGATGAATCAATCGGCTCATTGTAAAACTATTTATTTATTTATTGAAGTAGCCTAAATATGGTGATTTTTGTACGTACAGAGCCCCAAGGCTGCGCTGCTCACACACACCTGAAGCTTCTTCGGAATAAAATGTGCTATAAATAAAGTTTGCTTGCTTGCTTCACTTTTCATTCAAATGAACTAATGCGACTGCCACAGTGCCACTGTTAGATTTCATCAATGAGACCAGCATCCTATCTCCTAAAAACAATTCAACCAGCCGACTGAAAACCTCTAAAAACCTCTTTTTACAGTCTATGCTAAACACTTGTGGGGAAGTTACTTGGCTCGGGGAGCATACATCAGTCCGACTGCCCAAAAGTTCGACGGGCGCATGACGTCTGTCCGACTACCCATTTCTCCGACCACCCATTTCTCCGACTCCGACCATACATTTCTTTATTTTTGCGTCATCAGTCCGACCTCCCACTTCTCCGACTTAAGTAGCCCTAACCCTTAACCTTACCCTAAACCTAACCTCAACACTGTAGAATGGGTAGTCGGAGAAATGAGCCGTCGGACTTGTGGGCAGTCGGACTGACGTATGCTCCCCAAGTCCGACGGCTCATTTCTCCGACTACTCATTCTACAGTGTTAAGGTTAGGTTTAGGGTAAGGTTAAGGGTTAGGGCTACTTAAGTCGGAGAAGTGGGAGGTCGGACTAATGGACGCAAAAATAAAGAAATGTAAGGTCGGAGAAATGGGTAGTCGGATAGACGCCATGCGCCCACTCGGCTCGTTTTCTTCCCTGGGAGGAGGACAGCTGTTGCCCGGCCGATGAGCTCAGCTCCCCGGCTGCAGCCTCTGTGACGAGCCGCTGCTGCTGCTGCGTGTGTGGCTCTGCACTCCTCCAAAAAATGTCGGAGCAAACCTACTTACAGACGTTATTTGGATAAACTGACAACAGATTGGGACTCTAAACTGTCACTTTCTCGCATGAAAAAATATTAAAATGTAAGAAAGTGACGTTATTTCTCTACTCGCTGCTCACATAACTGTTCAGGCTGCAAGACATCCGCCGACCGCTAGTCGCAAGCTGTGAAAGCCGAAGCTGTCGAGGACGCGCATGCAGCGTCATTTGACGCCACATCTGCGGACAGCGCGGGAAATTCGGACCCAGAATTGCAGCGCATTATGCAGCACACAGCCTGTTCAAGGCAACGGAGAGATACGCGGGTGGGCTCATTCTTTTTGGTTTTTAACGCTTCATCGCCCATTAGCAGTAAAAAACTTAAAACGCATGTGCATTTCTTGCCTCATGAACCTTTAAATGAACATTTATAGCACACGATGCAAAACATGTTCTGGGGATTGAACGTACAGTGGAGCAGTGTCGGCTCAAAGTAAAAAAGCTAAGGCAACAATACATGAAAGTGTGCGATGCACTTTGTAAAAGAAGCGGTAGCTCCAGTGAGGAAAGGGACAAGTTCCCATAGTATGACTTTATGGACACATTCCTAGGAACCGAATCCACCAGCAACCCAAAAGATGTGGTGGAGTCCTATGAGGAGACCCCTGCCACATCTCCTGCGACTCCCACACCAGGAGGAAGACACCGGTTCGACTGATACCGAGTCAGTCAAAGGTACTTTTTTTTTTTCCACTCTAATGATGGCGCTCTTCTGAAGTTGTCGGACGGAGCTACCAAAAAGAAAAACTCATTTTAGCTCAGGGGCCACATGGAGGAAAATCTATTCCCGGTAAAATCATGGTGTAATAACTTAAAAACAACAACTTATGATTGTTTTCTTTGTTTTAATTTGGTCCAAAGACTTTGTCTCAGTGTATCTACAAAGTCATTAAACTTTAAGTCACAGCCTATCAAAATACAGAACAAAATAAATGAAATAATAAAATAACTCTTCTAGGTATCAAATACGTCATTTGTCATTTCCACATAATTAATCCTGTGCTAACTCAACAAACCATACAAACTGAGGTAGAAACTATTCAAGAGGGTTGAGTTACTCCCTGCCTTGTATTTTGTCATAGTCTGTGTCTCTGTAGTTGCGTTTCCATCCACCTTTTTTTATTCGCATTTTCAAAAATTGCGAATAAATACTTGAATGGAAACGCCAGAAATTCGAAGAAATGCGCATAAAAGTTTATACGTGTAGTATGGAAAAGTATGCTAATATGTTCAACTCTCCTAATTTACTTTACTCAGGTAAGTGTCCAGAACAAACGGGACGACAGAGAGATGTGTCGATAAATAAGTTACAATTTTTATTAACAAGGTTCTAAGACACAGAGTAAAAGAGTATCAGGGCAATATAGAATGATTTCATTTGGGGCTGGTAATGGTGGACCCAGTAACTTCGAGCAGCCAGACTAGATTACAGGACAAGGTATCTAGGGACCAAAACACCACACTTCTATAAGGTTACTAAAGTATGATACCAAATACACATCACACACATGCTCAAATTACACAAGAATAAGGTGCTTAGACACTTAGAATCACAGCAAAAAGGTGCCCCAAAAAGGCCTATGTGTCTGGTCTGAAGCAGCTGCTTACTGAGGAATAGGTTACTCAGCACCCAATGAAAGGGTGGAATATGCCCTTGTTTCTTAAATAAAACAAAAAATAGAAAACAAATAAAGAAACATAAACCCACTACGCAATCAATAAATCACAGAAACAAAGGCCCGCCCTAACAAATTCATGTGGGGAGAAAAACAGCGACAGTCCTGTCTAATGAACAATTCCTATAAGCATAAAACACATTTCTTTTACACTCATAAACAAAAGGCACGCTTCTAAAATTATTTATACATGTATATATTCTGTAGCCTACCTTTAAATCAGTGAGACGATGCCCAATGAGCAGCGCGTCCCCGTCCGCCGACTGGCCGAAACTAATTACAAGAAAAAAACATATTACACTCTACGTTCATGAATGAATTTACATAAACCCTCAGACAACATTATATAAGACTCACATATAACTCTGTACTTTTAAGGACCCGTGTCCCTGGGTTTGAGCCACAATTGACCGGATTCTGAAGGAATCAACACAGTAAACAGACAATTAGGCTACCCTGCCGTACGGCATGCACATAAACAGTGATTAATTAATAAAACTACATTTGTCAATAAAAGTTTGTATACCTGATTTTTTAAATTCAGTGGCAACTGAACAAAGCCTGGCGTCCCCTCACGCTGGCCGCGTTCGGTGTGTTCAGTAGCAATGACCCGGCAGAGGAACAGAGAGAGCGGAACCTGTTACCTGCCTACCTAAATAACCTCCCCAGGTGAGGACACGGCGCCGCCCGCTGGCGAGGACCCCATTACATACGCTTGGAGGGGGTGGATTTGTCAGCGTATCGATTAAAGGAAATGCGAGTTTTTGTGATGGAAACAGATTATGCGAATTGAGGCAGAGTTTGTGGGTGAAGTGCTGCTGGACTTCACCCAGTCACGTTCAAACAAATGGAGAACGACGCCCCGGTCTCCCAGCTCTCGTCTCTGCACCCCGCGACAGAAACGCACTCCGTAATCTTTTGTTTATGACGGTTAAGACTACACAAACACACACCGTAACATCGTTATGTAACTTATTGATTTTTCACCGGCTTCGTATGTAAACAGATGCACATGGAGGAGAGGAGCATAACCAAAACAGCGGAAAAGCGAGCAGACTGTCACAGTTCCCTACTAGAGGTCGACCGATAGTGGATTTTTAAATTCCGATATAATAACAATAGTTTGGAGCAGGAAAAAGCCGATAGCCGATTAATCGGCCGATCCCCCCCCGAAAAAAAAATTATATATTAATTAATTTTTTTAAATTTATTTATTTATTTTTAATAATAATATATAGCTATTAGCTAGTGTAAAACTAAAGGATGTGGGACACTGAATCATCCCTGGACCCTGTGAGTGACGAACAGCCGAACTCCACACGTGAGTTTGTTTACATCAGAACAGCTGTAGTGAGGACATGACGCTGCAGGAGAGGAGACTGTAACTAAACAGGACGTTAGCTCGTGGTGTGGTTACGCCGTACATTAACAGGTGACTGTTTCACTACAATTAGCCTACTGTGTGGAAAACCCATCGCCTGTAAAAAGAAAAACCACGCTGTAATGATCGTGATCGAGTTGGACGAGTGTGTTTGGAGCTGACGGGAGGAGAGAAAAAAGAGAGCGAGACGCACGTAGCGGCCGCGATATGACGACCCCGTCCCCGCTGAGGAGGAACTCTGCTGTTATGGAAAAGGACCTAAACCAAGTCGAGTAGAGCCCATAGAGCCCAACTTTGTAGTGTAAAGAGCTATTATTGTGCGTCTGCCCCAACTCTGCGGCGCTCTCTCTTCCTCCTTCCCGTCTCTCTCCAGCTGTCCTTTCAAAATAAAAGCACAAAAAGCCGGAGGGGAAAAAAAAAAAAAAAAAAACACTGACTCGTGAGCTGGTGGCGGAGATATTTAGCGTGGCAGCCGCCACCACATTATCTATGCAGGAACCCTTATATGATTAAGAGAAAATACTACAGTGTTTCTCATTAAATAACAAGAGAGTTTCGTTCCAGTCAGCCCCTCCACCTGCCGCCTCTCTCTTACTGCGGTCGCACCGCACCGCACCACACCTACCCTCACCTGGGTCACTTCTCTGCTACTGCCGTCTCTCTCTCTCCCATGCTCTGTGTGTGTGTGAAGAGCAGCCCCGCCCCTCAGTGATCAGAGAGACAGAGAGCGGCAGGGAAGAAGCAGTTTATGTCGCTGTGGAAAAAACTGCAGCCATCGGCCACTATCGGAGCCAAGTTCCGCTGATTCCGATAGTTTGTAAAACGTCTTATCGGCGCCGATTAATCGGCCAAAACGATTAATCGGTCGACCTCTATTCCCTACTGTCTTTCTGTGTAAATGTCTCATGTTACAACATGAAAACCTGCAGCTTATATTCAAGTGGACCAAGGTACGTTTTATCAGTCTGTTTTCTGGGAATAATTGACATAAGGAGAAACCAGAAACAAGCCGTTTTTTCGTTTTGGAAAAAAAAACTGAAATCAAAATTTCAGTTCGTTTTCTCGTTTTTGGTTCTTATTTAACAAAACGACTTTACCACTCAATATTTTGTTTCCGTGGGTGGGCGGGTCCACTGATTGGCTAGTGTGCTTCCTTGCCTTGTGCCCTTCAAAATAAAAGTTCCTCAATTTAATAATGTCGACAAAAATATTACTGTAGGCTACAGACACTAGCAGACATAGAGGACCCCATCACCCACAGTCAAGACTGACATGGCTTCAAATAACAATAATAGTAGGCTATTCATAATGAAAATGAGAACTTATGAAGTTATGATGACTTCAGTGTAGATATTTAGCCACAAGGTGGCGCAGTTATTACGAGTAGATCTGAGGGCTTTACTACGACGGAGGCTCACAACATATCGTGTGTATTATTGAAAGCGAGGGGTGTGCCTATAGGCTATAGGCTAGTGAGTACAGTGACAAAGACTGTACAGTAACTTCGTTCAATATAGATACTACTTCAAAGTGGCCATTTCTCCTTATGGTTTCTCCTTATGTCAATTATTCCCAGAAAACAGACTGATAAAACGTACCTTGGTCCAAGTGCGGCCTATATATGTATTTTCTTTTCAAATGTAGCTGGTGCGGCTTATACAGGTGCGTCTATAGTCCGGAAAGTACGTAAATTGTCCATGATGTTGAGTGTCAGCGGAGTGTCAACTGTTGGATATATTCACGCTCTCTTATGACGTAATCTCACGGCGCACTCCTCCTCTCCCAATAATCGCAAAACAATAATGAATGGAAGCGGTCATAAATTCGCATTTGCTTTTTGCGCATTTTCACAAAATCCGCTTTTAAATTCGATACGACTTGGATGGAAACCAAGGGGGCAGTTGGGGGTCTGAGAAGTGAAGCTCACTTCCGCGTTCAAAAAACTGCAATCCCCCCGGCTTCCTCTGGGGGCTGGTGTCAGAAGGGAGCATTCCTCATAGACCCCCATGTTAAAATCGCTGATTTTACATCCTCAGTAAACATGTTAAAAGCCTGGTGTCAGAACGTTTTTTTTCCTCAATCGATAGTTTCTACCCCCGCACACACTCTGAGGGGGGTGAATTTTTTTTTAACTCTACCGTTTTACTGTTATTAGGTTACAACTCTGGCCAATTAGGGCGCGGAAACTTTGAGTGACAGGTCCGAGCAGCTCCGTGGACAGCTGCTTCGAGGCCAGTGGGCGGGTTCTCGGCCGGCCAATCCAACATGGCGCTGTTCAGGCCGCCATATTTGAGTCACAAAAACGACTCCCCAAAACCAATGGGTGACGTCACGGACGCTACGTCCATTCTTTTTACAGTCTATGATGGAAACCCAGCTTCTGTCTGTTTCTTTGTGTTGAGGAGTTTCCTGTTTTATTTTGAAGTTCCTGTCTTGTCTTCCTGTGTTCTTCCTCGTGATTGATTACCTCATGTGTCTCACCTGTGTCTAATTGCACCACCTGTGTCTCGTTCCCTCATGTATTTAACCTCAGTTCTCCCCTTTAACCTCAGTGTCTAATTTTGTGTTAAGTATTAAATTGTAATTAAGTTGTAGAAAAGCTCAACTTAAAGTGTATTTAGTGTACTTTTGTGTACTAAAGTGGAACAACTTAAAGTATATTTAGTGCACTTTAAGTACATGACATTTCATGTACTAATACATGCCTAATTAGTTAAATTAAAGTGTACTTTGTTTGTATTATAAGTACATTAAAAATTAGATGTTAGTGTATTAAAATATATACTTAATTATACTTTTGGTATACTACTTTCTACCTTCATGCAAATGTGTTACAAGTATACTAAAGGCTGAAAGACTTGTGGGACTACTTCCAGGTAAAAAAACATACTTTAATGTATTTAAACCACATCCAAATTATAATAATACATTGCAAATAATACAGAAACTTGTACTATCTCTAAATGTATAAACATTTACATATGGCTTTTAAACATTTTCAAAGGAAAACTTTAATAACACATTTTCAAATATTGCTTCTTTCGTACATAGGAAATAGAAAATAGAAATAGGTTTATTTCAGGCAGCAGACCTAAACATTACAAATAAACCTTTAAGGACAATTCCAGGTGAATTCAACTTGGGGGTGTATGTTCCTATCATTTTGGGTCTAAAAGAAGGAATGTGAAGATTTTCAGTTTAATTGCTCCTGTTTTGCGGTAGCTTGGTCTGTCCCCGCATCGCTACGGCAGCAATGAATGGGAGTGGATGCAAGTTCCGCTGGTTAGCCTGTTTACATCCCTCAAAGCCGCATTTTTTTCAGATTTTTTTTCCACAGACAGCGTCAGATGGCGACTCAAACATGTACCGAGAAGTTTATTTACTTCAAGCAAGCCGACATGCTTGTAAAACTAGATCTAATTCAAAGTCTTGTGCGAGACCCTGCTGCCGTGCTCGGTGCATTCAGGTGCAGTAGGAGCTACCTTTTGTGTCATAAACACAGGAATATCGACTCTTTACTTGCTTCAAGTGTACATTTTTTTCAACAGACAGCGTCAGGTGGCGACTCAAACATGCGCCGATACGTTTTTTTTACTTGAAGCAAGTCAAGAGTCGATATTCCTGTGTTTATGACACAAACGGTAGCTTTCTGACTACCCCTGAATGCACCGAGCACGGCAACAGGGTCTCGCGTGAGACTTTGAATTTAGATCTAGTTTTACAAGCATGTCGGCTTGCTTGAAGTAAATAAACTTCTCGGTGCATGTTTGAGTAACCATCTGACGCTGTCTGTGGAAAAAAATTGCGGCTTTGAGAGATGTAAACAGCCTAACCAGCGGAACTTGCATCCACTCCCATTCATTGCTGCCGTAGCGATGCTGGGACAGACGCAGCTACCGCAAAACAGGAGACGTTAAACTGAAAATCTTCACATTCTTTCTTTTAGACTTAAAATGATAAGAACATACACCCTCAAGTTGAATTTGCCTGGAATTGTCCTTTAAAGAAGGATAAGCAAAACACATGTACATACACAGTGTAACACAATTCTTACCCACAGGTAAGTAGGAACATAAAAAAAAAAAAAAAATTGCAGCTATGTTTGAAAGTTCAAGTCACCTCTTTTTTCAGTCACTCCCAGTATGAAATGTTCAGTCCACTGAGGAAGTGAAGAGGATCTATCCTACCGCATGGTTGAATGTGTTGGATATGTGTATGTGTGTGTGTGTGTAATGAAGTGATGAAAGGATCCAGGTTCTTGATTCTTTGCGGGCACCATATCTCTAGTTGTCCTCCAGGCTGTGGTTCGCCATCAAACGTCTCGATCCAGGCTCCAACATCCGGGTAGGTCCAAGGTTCAAAGGATCCAACAGGAAAACCTGACCTATGATGAGTAATGTCAGAACATTCTCTTAATTCTCTCAACTCTCAATCATGAAATACAATATATAAATCATGTTAAATCCACTCAATTCACAGAGAATATTTCTAACTGAATAAACGTTGTAATATGACACCACACCAAATAATATCATAGCAACATTCTCAAAATATCAGAGATTAAGTTATTAAAATAACTTCTCCACATCAATAATATAAAAATAACGTCTATACATAGTAATAAGCATGCAAATATAACATTAATACCAGTAAGACGTAGTACAGTGTGCACCTTCTGCCATGTCTTAGCATAAAATAGTGACTCGGCGTGCTAAAAACGCAGATACTGTGCTAAATCATCAGATTTTACAGTTCAGTGTGCAACAAATTCTCAAAACGTCTCATATTGCACCTTCAAAATGAAGCTAGTGCTAGCTTTAACGCTAGTGATTCACACGAGTGGGTAAGGTCTCTGGTATTAGCACTGATTAGCACTGGCGGTTAGCATTTAGCATGGAAAAAACGATTTCTCACCGATGCGTTTTCTTCTTGGTGGAGATGTCGGGTCCCTCTAGCTTCACTCTCACAGGTCCAGGGCGTCACCGGAGTCATCCCGTAGTTTTTAATCACTTTTATCAACTTTTACTAGTGTCTCCTCTTCACAAGCTAAGTGTCGTGCTCGATGCGGGGCTGCTCGCTCTCCTGACAACGGCTCCGGAGGAAGTGAACCTTGTTCTGAGCAGGTCAAGGGGCGGGAGCTTCTTCCCGATTGGCTGACAGCTCATCTCCAGCCAATCTCTTTCAAAATAAACGTATAAAAAAATATTTTATCACTGTTCAATTTGTTTTTATAGGTAAGTATCTGTTTTTAATTATTAACATAACTTAGTATTTATTAATTAACTTTTTAAATATGAATTCAGCTGTTTTAATATGCAATCAACTAATTTTTAATACAGACTTTTAACCTTGGTTACAACAGACATTATAACATTAAAACAATGTGTTTAAAGGGATATTTCAACATTTTGGCAGATTTGCCCGTTAATCCCTAGTCTTAGGGATAGGGTTCGTTACTTTTACTGTAATTGACGGTAACCTACAAGCTGTTTTTAGATCGGCGGGGCAGAGACATGAGCTGCTCAGCTACCGCTACGGAGACTATCAAACACACAATCCAACAACTCTACAACGCTCTTGTGGATGATTGTTAAGTGTTAAGTGTATTGTTTCATGTGATTTCATGCGTGTAAGGTTGTAGCCTATCTTTTTTTTTTTTTGCCAAACACACAGCACAAAATTTAATAAACGGGTTTAGGTGCATAGGCTAATACCACTTTCCAAAATGTCCTGAAGTAGGCTACAAGCATAAATAACTTCACTTTATAATTAAACTCAAATGTAACTTAAAATACACTCAAACTTAATATTACAGTGTTGATATTAAAATGTATACTTTCAAAATATGTTATCATTGTATTTTACAATGACAATTTTAGCATACATTTTAAAATATATCAAAAGTATGTGTGAAAACAAATTTCAAATAAGTACACTTTAGAAATTACACATAAATTTCACTTTAAGTATATTTTATTTTAATATATTTCTATAAAGTGTAATATAGTATACTTATTTTCAAGTGTGTTAAAAGTGTTAGCGTGAAAGTGTGATGTTAGTGTAATTTTTATATATTTATATAAAGTACAATTTGTATAATTACATTTTCAATATACTATTCAAAATACAAATATACTTGAAATACAATAAAGTACACTTTTTTTTCACCAGGGTATATAAATACAGACCATTTGTCTTTGTCGGTTCATTGTCATTTGTCCACGTCCATGGTGTGTTCCTGTTTTGTGTGAAACCTGGCAAATAAAACTTTTTTGTCTTGCAAGTCTGCATTTGGGTCCTGCTTCCCTGAAAACCTGACATATTTAATGATAGAAAAATAAAAGCTGTGCAACTGGATGAACAATTTAAACAAACCAAAGTTCATCTTAAGTGACTGACAGTATCACAGTAAATCAAACACTGTTGTGTTGACTTTCCTTTAAATTTCCACACAAGGTCAATCATTTTCACAGAACTATATCAGAGTGTCTCATGCAGCAGTTTAAGTGGGGTTACCTATTGTTTATTTTACTCCTGACACCTGGCATCTTTTAGCTTCACCAGTGCATCAATATCAGGCGTCACATCCTGAGTGGCAGCCAATTTCAGGATGTGGTTCAAGTGCTTGTGCATGAGCCTTGAGCACAGCTTTGTTTTATTGGTGCTCATTACAGAGAAAACTTGCTCACAAAGATATGTGGTTCCAAACATTCAATTCAATTCAATTCAATTCAATTCAATATCTTTATTGTCCACAATGTGGAAATTTGTCTTTGGCTTCACAGTACGCATAAGACCACATAAAACACAATACAATAACACACAATAAATAGCATAGCAAAAGAGTAAAAGAGTAAAAAGGTGATATACATAGCTCCAAAGTGTCCTGAATTGCATTTATGAATTTAATATTGTGATTGCATGCAGTATGAATGATTTCTTAAAAATATTTTTCGTAGTTTTGGCAGCGCCTTCCTGAGGGGAGTTTTTGAAATTCATTGGCCAGGGGGTGACTGGGATCTGCTAAAATCCTTAACCCCCAGGTGACCATACATATATTGTAGCACAACACGCTTTCTACAAGACCCTGATAGACCAAATCTAAAACATTCTTACTCACATAAAAAGAGTTCAATTTTCTAATAAGGTGCAAGCGCTGCATTGCCTTTTTAAAAATATATTCAGTGTTAAAAGTAAAGCTCAAATTGCAGTAAAAAAAAAGTTCCTAAATATTTAAACTCCTGCACTACTTCAACCTGCTGATTATCAATCATTGCAGGTGGAACATCTACATTGATTCTCTGGTGACCAACAATAACCAACTCCTTGGTCTTAGGTGTGTTAATGTAAAGGCAGCTGTCCCTGCACCATCCAGTGAGCTCAGCAGTATGATCAAAATACATTGTCTGGCTGGTTGTATCCCCCACTTTCATGAGACCCAGTAACACCATATCATCTGCATATTTATCTGCATATATATATTTATTTAGATTTTTAATTTGCATTTCATTAGTGTACAAAGAAAACAAAACAGGCGAAAGAACACATCCTTGCGGTGTGCCTGTGTTCAAGCTCTTAGGCTTTTGAAGGTGGTTTGTTAATGCATTCATTAGTGTCAGCGTTGCATCCTCAGTACCCCTACCCCTCTTATAAGCAAACTGAAATGAGTCAAACGATTGGCTGAGAGATGCTGAAAGATGATTAACAATAACCCTCTCCATACATTTGCTCAGGATACTGGTTAGGGCAACTGGTCTAAAATCATTAAACTCTACTGTTCTGGGTTTCTTGGGAACAGGAATAATATCTGAAAGTTTCCATATTTTCGGAACAGAATGTGCATTTAATGAGCTGAAATAATTTGGTAACACTTTACAATAAGGTACACAAAATTTGAGTAGTTAATGAGTAACTCGTGAAGAACTAATGAGGAACTAATGAGTAGTTAGTGAGGAATTGAGGTACACAAAATTACAGTAGTTACTGAGGAACTACTGATTAATTAACTATTAGTTAATGGTCACTTCTTCAGGAACCCCTGATCAAATTTCAGAGGAGTAGTTACTGAGGAACGCATGAGTAGTTAGTTAGGGAACTGAGATACACAAAATTAGAGTAGTTACTGAGGAAATAATGATTAACTAACTATTAGTTAATGGTCAGTTCTTCAGGAACCCCTGATCAAATTTCAGAGGAGGAACTAATGAGGAACTATTAATGATCAGTTCTTCATTAACTCATGATCAAATTTCATAGAAAGTTAATCACAACTTGATGATTAGTGAACTAGTTACTTCATCAGTACAGAATCAATAACAATAACATGTCCAGTAGTTAACCTTTATGACCTAAAGTGACACATAATGAGTGGTTTTTAATTTCTTCATCTTCATCTTTACATTAGTAGTTCCTTAAAAAAACCACAGACAGCAGGATTCTTGAGAAGATTTTATTCATTAATTTCAGACCACATACACATCAATATGACCATCCATGTTGCCTTCGAAATAAATATGATAGTTTGTCACATGTTTGGAAGGCTAAATGAATATCATGGGGCTGTGTAGTACTGTATACTGATCACACCGTGGTTCACAGTACAGTTGTTTGAGGTGCACAAAATTTTGAGTAGTCATTTACTATGAAACAAATTTGGAATGAATGAGGAACTCACTATTAGTTAATGGTGAGTTCTTCAGTAACTCCTAATCAAATTACTGAGGAACTAACTATTACTTAATCATTAGTTACCCTTTTTGTGTACCTTAAGGTAAAGTGAGACATCAAAAGGAGTAAGTAATGAGTACTGAATCATTACTTAATCATTAGTTACCCTTTTTGTGTACCTTATAGTAAAGTGAGACATCAAAATGACTAGGTAATGAGTACTGAATCATTAGTTACCCTTTTTGTGTACCTTATAGTAAAGTGAGAAATCAAAATGAGTAGGTAATGAGTACTGAATAATTAGTTACCCTTTTTGTGTACCTTATAGTAAAGTGAGACATCAAAATGACTATGAGTACTGAATCATTACTGAATCATTAGTTACTCTTTTTGTGTACCTTATAGTAAAGTGAGACATCAATATGAGTAGGTAATAAGTACTGAATCATTACCTAGTCATTAGTTACTATTTTTGTGTAAGGTACACAAACATTACAGTAGTTACTGATGAACTAATGAAGAACCAAAATAATCATTTGCCTCCATGTGCACCAAAATAACTTTTGTCTTCACAGGCACCAAAATAAGATTTTACCTGCACAGGTACACCAAAATAACATCTTTTTTTATGTCCACACACAAGAAAATGACATAGAATGTAAAAAAAAAAAAAAAAAGAGAAAGAAAAGAAAAGAAAAACCTTTGTAGCTTTCTTGTTTTAATAATAAAAAATAACAAGTGTGTAGCGTCCCCAGCTAAATGATGGTCACAAATGATGAAACTGATGGTTCACATTCCTTTATTCCGTGGACCGTATTCAGTTGCAGACACACCGTAAGAGCTATGAGAAGAAGAAAATAAAATAGTTACCTTTCCTTTTACATAAATGAAATTATTATATAATAACTGCTTTTATCACAGAAACAATCATGTAAGTTGACTCCCATTATATCTATTTTAATCAAAAGACAATATCCAAATGGAGTGCTGTATGAAATAAACATTTGGGTAACCGTTTGTTTTTAATCCAATAAACTGTTTTTAACCTTACCAGACCTCACATCAAACAGACAGAATATGTCCTGTTGCATTAATAAAACAACCAACGAGTTAGCTAAGCTAACTAAGTCGAGCTGCAGCTCGGCCAATGCAAATAGCTACCGCTAACCACAACATGTTCCATACATGAGACTATCAACGGCGACCAAACCCGAGCCGGGCATAAATATAGCATGAAAAGGTAACAAAAACAAACCTTGTGCCCCTTATTAGCCAGGTGCTAGGGCGTTTCATGTAAGTTAGGCACACTTTTAGCATTGAAGACACTCTTGGCCTTGCAGACACACTGCCGGTAAAATCCGTAGCACTGGAAGTTTATGAGGTCTTGGCGAGACGCTTTCAAAATAAAAGCACTGAATATAACGTCTGCTTAATATATAAGAAATAAAGCCCTGACCTTGACTAATGTTCAGAAACTAAATAAATAAACATAAAAACAACAAATGAAGTAATGTTCTTATAATATTAAAGGTCATTTACAAAGTGTCATTTGTCTTTTATTTTGGAAACGAGATCATCATTTCCTGTGCACCTTTACTGTGAGGAGCAGTGAATTCACTTGGCACAAGAGAAGCAATGGACCATGCAGGGAAAAGCAAAAGAAAGAAAATCCCATTTTGATGATATCTCGAGGACGAGGGTGTGACCGTACAGTGATATTTTAATGGTATCTGTCTTTTTTTTTTTTTTTTTGGAAGATGTGTAAGATGACTCCTCAAATTTTACTATGTTAACTTTCCCCAAAGTGAAGTCTTCTAAAACCTAGCATAGCATCGATGCTATGGTCGGTTAGAAGAATGCAGCATCGACGCTACACTTGCACACGTTGTACAAAACATTAAATAACCTGTTAACTGCATCTGAATCGCGGGATTCTTTGCTTTCCGAGGGTCCTTGAATGGTGCCTCTATGAAAGTATGCTCAAGTGTTGCATTGATGCTAGCTCGGTTTAGCTCTGTTCCCTTACCATGTGGTTACATGACGCATATCGTCCCTTGTTGTCATAGATAGTGTTGCACCGATACCATTTTTTGGCCCCCGATACCGATTCCGATTCCCGGCTGTGCAGTATCTGCCAATACCGATACCGTTCCGATACCACACAGTTGGGAAAAAAATATATATAAGAGCTTTTTTTCTTCTAATACTATAATCCAGTAGAACTTTTTTATTGCCTACCTGGTAAAAATGTTTTAAGTAACACATTATTTAAACTTTAAATAATGTTGAGGGTCCAATGTAACGCATTTTTACATTTAGGAACAGTAAACACACCCCAAACATTTTTCCTCTGACTTGACCAACACAATAGATTTGATACATGAAATTGTCTTTCCTGCCACTACACTAATGATTACTGTATATACATAAATAACAGTAGCATAAACTGATTGGTTGAACGCAGCCTGATGTAAACATTAAGAAACTCAGTAACCAATCACACAGGCAACTCCATGCTGTCCATGTGTGATGTTCAGGGACAGGTCTGAAGACAGAGCTCTGAGGTTGAAGTCCTATAATAATGAGATGAGATGAGAGACACCTGTGACAGTGACAGGTCTACTCTGTAGCTTCGTCTTGACCACATGTCAGCTGATCAGCTGCAGCAGAGGAAACTCCGCTGCTCTCAGCTGCACCGCAACGAGCGCTTTTTTTTTTTTTTTTTTAATTAAGCTCCGGTAGCGACCGCGCCGACATAACGTAGCGGGATCTCTATTTACATGTGTGCGCACCGCACACGGAGAGAGGAGGTGAAAAGAGACAACACTGTTATCTGCTGTATAGGCTACTGGCCACAGACCAGTGTGTAACGAGTGAAAAAGCCGCCGTCACTGCAGCCTGAACGCAGCTCAAATCGACCGGTGTCTGAGCACGGCGAACAAGCTTTGATAAACACACCGGAACCGCGTCGGTTTGGCAGCTCAGTGACGGCGGCTTTTTGACTCGTTACACACTGGTCTCTGTGTTTTAGCGATGGTACAGGCTGAGGCCAGTATACAGCAGGTAACAGTGTTGTTGTCTCTTCTCACCTCCTCTCTCCCCTGTGTGTGCTCAGTGCGCTGCTCAGTGCGGTGCGCACACATTTAAATAGAGATC
The DNA here is from genome assembly GCF_045865225.1 of Trachurus japonicus. Taxonomy (NCBI): domain Eukaryota; kingdom Metazoa; phylum Chordata; class Actinopteri; order Carangiformes; family Carangidae; genus Trachurus; species Trachurus japonicus. The sequence goes on along the minus strand of NC_140914.1, from coordinate 27,409,128 downwards.
CCGCTACTTTATGTCGGCTTTGCTTGTTTACATTTCACAAAAAACTCCTTGAAAAGGATTAACTGCAATTAATTGAATTGTTTACATCCTTACTTGGCTTGGCATGCACTGAACACGTGTGATCACACAGCAGTGAGTGTCGGGCGAGAGAAGACACAACGCGCAGCGTTCATATCAGTAAATGGCATCGGTGCGTCATTTGTTTTACTCGTCGATACCGATGCCAGCATTTTAGTGCGGTATCGGGCCCCCTACCGATACTAGTATCGGTATCGGTGCAACACTAGTCATAGAGGCACCATTCGAAAAATCCTGTGATTCAGATGCTGTTCACAACTCGTCTCTATCATATACGGTTCATAAGTTATTTAATATTTTGTCAAAAATGTGCAACCTCAGCATAAATGCTATGCTCGGTTTAGCTTCTCTTCCAGTGTCACGTGTTGTCGTAGAGGCACCATTCAAGGACCCTCGGAAAGCGGATAACCCCCCGATTCAGATGCTGTTCGTCTCTATCATAAACAGTGTTGTTTTCGTTAACGATGACGAAATATTTTCGTTGACGCCCCTTTTTTTCATGACGATAACGAGACGGTGACGAGATAAACATGGCTCTCTGATGACGAAAACATGACGAGACGTGTGTGAGTTTTCGTTGACGAGACGAGAACGGATGTAAATGTTAGTGGTAGGGCTGTGATCGCCTCTAAATTTCATATTATGGATTGTCATTACTCTAAGCTTCACATGATTTAGCAACGGCTCCGTCAAAAGTAGAACAACAAGCTGCTGAGACGAGCCGCTGTGTGCCCGCCGCCCGGTGCTTGTGATCAGAGCGGCAGAGAGCAGCAGGCAGTGATCAGCTGCTCCGCCCGGTGACGGGTGGTCAGACGTTCAAAATGCACGACATTTCTGCTTATTGTGCGTGTAATCTGTCAATTAAAAATCAACAAGTATCTGCAACGCTGCTGCATCCCATCCTTGTGTGGTCACGCCCACCACCTGGCATGCAGCGCACATTCTGCTCAACACACCTGCCGTCACTCGACCAGAAGATATATGGACGTATTTTAAAAATCCAGCAGAAAAAAAACTGATTGCACCAGGCTACTGTTACCACTTTATCTGTGTGTAGGCTAATGCATAATCCTTAGACCATAAGCCATTGGGTGGAAACATTATGTGTAAAGCCATTCCTTTATTGAATTAATTTGTTAAAAGACTTTTTAAATTTTTTTTTACTAAAACTGACTAAAACTAGACGAAAACCTTGTTGAGTTTTCGTCGACTAAAACTTAACTAAAACTATCGCATATAGAGATGACTAAAATTGACTAAAACTAATAATTATTTTCGTCAAAAAGACTAAGACTAAATCTAAAATGCCTGCCAAAAACAACACTGATCATAAACGGTTCATAAGTTATTTAATGTTTTGTAAAACATGTGCAAGCGTAGCATCGATGTAACGTTCGGTTAACCAAACTACGGTCGGTTTTAGAGGGCTAAATTCACTTTGGACAAAGTTATCTTACAGTAAATTTGAGGAGCAATCTTACCAAATTTGTATATATTTTTTAAAAAAAGAGAGAGAGATACCATTAAAATGTACTTATACTGTACGGTCACATCCTCATCCTCGAGATATAGAACGTCTCTGATATAGTCGAGATGGGAGCTTCTGCTCTTCCTTGCTCTGTCCATTACTTCTCTCATCGTCATCAAATGAATTCACTGCTCCTCACAGTAAAGCTGCACAGGTGAGCCACGGAATTGAAGATCTTCTTTCCAAAATAAAAGACAAATGACTTTTTTTTTTTAAGCAAGTAAGCTACAAAGGTTTTTTGTTGTTGTTGTTGTTTTACATTCTATGTCATTTTGGTGAACATGGAGGCAAATGATTATTTTGGTTCCTCATTAGTTCATCAGTAACTACTGTAATGTTTGTGTACCTTACACAAAAATAGTAACTAATGAGTAGGTAATTATTCAGTACTTATTACCTACTCATTTTGATGTCTCACTTTACTATAAGGTACACAAATAGGGTCAATTATCCGCTTTTTTTCCCCTTTCTTTCTTTTTATTTTTATTTATTTATTTTATTTTTTCCCAATTCATTTTTTATTTATTTATTTTTCGCAAATATTTCCCCCCCTAATTTTATTTTATTTTTCTTATTCTACCCCAATATTGCGGTTAAACATTATGCAAAAGTATCCATATGGAACGCGTGTATGTGGTGTGAGTGTGAGTGTGTGTGTGTGTGTGGGGGGGGGGGGGGATATGGTTACATGTTAACTCTGAGGTGTGTGTGTGTGTGAGATTTTGGTTATATGTCATTATTGATGTATGAAATGGCATAAGAGAAGGTGTGTGTGTTACCATTTAACCATTGTTGATTTGACACATGGAAATACAGTTTAATCCAAAAACTAAATCAGAGCCTGAAGGAGCTATAAGGCCGAGCTCTATTGTGAATTTACCTAAGGTGGGGGGTGAGTGATCTGCACTGGAAGAGGGGGGCGGGCAAGTTTTGTACAGGCGAATATTGTATATTCATCAGTGACAGTAATGACTAGTTTATCTGTTTTATCTTGGAATGTGCAAGGATTAAATGGAGTAACCAAAAGAGCTGCTTGTTTAAATTTTATTGATAAGAATCATGTGGATGTGGCTCTTATTCAAGAGTCACACCTTACTAGTAAGTCAGTGAAGAGCTTCAGCAACTCCAAATATGAAGTTGTAGCCTCATCCTCTGTGGATGATAAAACAAAAGGTGTGCTGATAGCTGTTAGACGTTCACTGGACTTAAACATCATTGATATTGGCGGTGATGATGAAGGAAGGATTGCCTTTGTAAAAGTAATAATGTCAAACATGAAATGTATTTTTGTCAGTGCTTATGCCCCGGCTGATTATGATAAAAAATTCTATTCAGAACTATCCAATTTATTAATGAATTCATTAGATTACTATTTAGTCATTGGGGCAGATATGAATACCATAATAGACCCCATGTTAGATAAATCAAATCCTCGAGTGGGAAGTGCCCAGCTATCCTGTTCAAAAGCACTACAACAGTGCCTGTTAGACCTTAATCTGGTGGATGTGTGGTGATTTTCCAATCCAGGAGCTAAAAAGTACACTTTTTTTCCAATAGACATAAATCATATTCTAGAATAGATTATATTTTTGTATCTAACACATTAATTCCAGTAACGCAACAATCTGACATCATTCTCAAAGCTATATGAATTTATTTCACTCAATGGAGATTCAGTGGAAGACTTTAGGTTTGTTTGGGAAGCTATTAAAGGTTTTATGAAAGACAATGTTACATCTTTTGCTTCAGCTTTAAATCGCTCACGCCGACTAAAAACTGCTGAGTTAGAGACATGTTTGACAAAATTGGAAAAAGCTCAACAAAATTCCTTCTGTGCCATACGAGCAGGTCAGCTCGGTCGGGTGAAAAATGAACTTAATGCACTTCTTAGAACAGATGCAGAGTTTCTTATCCAAAGGTCCAGAGAACATCATTACTTTAATGGCAGTAGACCGTCACATGAGTTAGCCATGCGCCTTCGCACTAATGAGAGACGAGCATGCATTTCTGCAATACAAGCCGCAGAAGGCAAGATATGCACTACTCCAGAGGAAATTAATACAGTTTTCTTAGATTTCTATAAAAATCTTTATATCTCTGAAATCTCATTCAGTACAGATGAGTTCAGACATTTTTTTAGGGACCTTAATTTGGGAAAACTGCCTAGCTTAGAAGCAGAGGACTTAGGAGATAGTATATCTTTAAAAGAATTATGGGACACAATACAGGAGATGAATTTGGATAAGTCTCCGGGACCAGATGGTATCCCCATTGAAGTGTATATCAAGTTTTGGCCTGAACTGGGCCCTATGCTTCTGAAAATGATAACTACATCAATTGCAAAACGCTCTTTTTTAAAACAAACAAATACAGCCCTAATATCACTTCTGCTTAAAAAACATAAAGATCCGATATTATGCACCAGCTACAGGCCAGTATCTTTAATCAATGCAGATATGAAGATATATGCTAAAGTACTGGCACGCCGTCTTAATAAATACTTAGCAAAACTAATTAATTGTAATCAAACTGGGTTCGTAAAAGGCAGATTCAGTTCAGATAATTTGAGAAGACTGTTACATATTTTACATTTTACCCCAGACTGCTCTGACCTTTTGACCTCGTATGGAATCTTAACTCTCGATGCCGAGAAGGCGTTTGACAGGCTTGAATGGGACTATCTCTGGGCCTTATTAGAGCAAATAGGACTAGGAGAATCATTTATTGGCTATATTAAAGTTCTGTATGCGAATCCAGGAGCAATTGTTTTGTCAGGTAATGTATGCTCCTCACATTTTTCAATTCATAGAGGCTCGCGTCAAGTGTGTCCACTGTCCCCTTTATTATTTGTGTTAGCACTGGAGCCCTTAGCCCAAAAAGTACGCCAGTCTACTAATATAATTCCTATTACGATAAAGTCCACTAATCATCATATATCGCTGTACGCAGATGATGTACTCCTCTTTATCAGTGAATTAACACAGTCGCTTCCTCATGTCTTTAATTTATTCAGGGAGTTTAGCAACCTCTCTGGATATAAGATAAACTGGCAAAAATCAGCACTTTTACCGCTAAAAGATAATGGAGAGGATCTATCTCAACTTAAGGTGCCGATGGTAAATCAATTCAAATATTTAGGAATTGACATTTGGTAACACTTTATTTTAAGGGGTCCTTGTTCCTGTGTATCTACCTAATTAATTACAGTGTAATTACCTATGTAACCGTATGTAATAACATGTACTTACATTGTAAATACATAGTGTATTTTGGTGTACTTACAGGTCCTTGTTACACTTGTAATAAGAAATGCCAAAGTGGCCTCTCTCTTTGCACAAGCATTCTATTATTATATGTGATTTACCAAACCAGGAAGAGATTGCGGTGGCTGTTTTTGCGTCTTTATTCACCACGTCTGAAAACCATGTACTAACTGATACAACTTTGCCAAAACGTATGCGTTTATTGATTTGATACCTGTCAGAGCCCCGTGATCTTACATCTCTGCATGTCCTCACGTCTGGGTAATTCTGTAATAGTTTTTCAGCCGTGTTAAAAGTCTTTTACGCGCCGTTACGCACGGGGCACGTCTGTCCTGCAGTGCGCTCCTCTCCTCTCCTCTCCTCTCCTCTCCAGTACCTGGCTGCTCAGCTCCGTCTCTCGGTCCCGGTCCCGGACTGAGACACGTCACCGCTGCTTTCACCCGTCTTTAATCCCTCTGGTCGGTGGTCAGAGCGTTTAGATCCGTGTGTCCTACCTGAGCTCTCTATTAATCCACTCGATCATGGGCGGCACACACACACACACACACACACATACAGGTGTGTGATTGTCGCTGCAGCTGCTGCCTGTTCGTCACTATATGACGAGTTGGGCCCTGTAGCGATTTGTGTTTATTTATCTAAACAGAGCGCGAGAGAGATGAACACACATGCTGTCATTATGCATCGGATCAAATGTCATTCTGTCCCTTCGTCCGTCCAGCTCTCTGTCCACACTCTCCATGGCGGAAACGATTACCACGCGCAAAACCCTCATTTACATATTGCGGTTTGCACGTGTTTTCATTTAGCGGGTTACTCTTAGTAGATCACCTGTTTTGCGTGCATAACCAAACTCGCAATATTATAGCGGACGCAAACAATATAGCGCCCGCTATCTGGGATCTTAGTAAATCCGGCCCTTAATGTGTTGTGCGTACCTGGGATGCATGGATAGTGCGTTTACTGCGTCCTTTCAGGGTTTAAAGCATCAGCGACACATGGGCACATAGCTGGCAAATAATTTTATGTTTAACAAGGTAGGGCCTCATATGAAATATTGAAACGGGCCCCCAGATGTCTAAGGCCGCCACTGCGCAACCATAAAAATGATGGTATTACCTTTAATCAACTTCCTGAGCTCCATGCTTCCTCTGAATCCTCCAAAGGGATTTTGGGATAGACTGCCGAGTTTGATCAGTGAATTTATATGGAATTAAAAAAAACCAAGGATCAAATTTGCAACACTGCAGAGAGAGAAATTAGCCGGAGGCTGGGGCCTTCCAGATTTTAAAATTTATCATTGGTCATTTGTATTACGTACTATAAAATCATGGTTGGACCCATCAAATCCCACATCTTGGCGCTCTTTGGAGGCAAAGCTAATACATCCATGCAGATTACAGGATCTAATCTATACAGATATTCCTATCAAACAAGTTAGAACACTTTTTGGTCCCATTATTGAAAATGCTCTGGTAACTTGGAGACTGGTGACTGAGTACACCAATACAAACAATAAATGGCACTTTCATACTCCAATATTTTATAATCATAATTTATTGATAGGTGGTCGACCAGCAGCTTACCCTATATGGTCAAACAATGGGATTCATATACTTGGACAGTTATTTAATTGTAATGGTCTCCGCACATTCGAAGATTTGAAGGAACAGTATAACTTGTGTCGATTTTCTCGCTTTCTATATTTTCAGCTCTGTGCTGCCATGAAGACTTATGGAGTTCCATGGAACTCAGAGCTGCCTAAACATGACCTGGCAAAACAACTGTACAATACCACCAACACCAGGGGAACGGTATCAGCACTGTATGCCCAAATTTTGCAGGCATCTTATAAACCAATGGCAACTCAAATATTTTGGAAGAAAATGTATGCTCTGATTAACTCTGAAATATCATGGGCTTCAAAAAACCCTAATTATCAAACCATACATCTAAAAATTGTTCACAGAGCATATTTTACTCCTAAACTTAGACATATAATGAAGTTGGAATCATCCCCCTGCTGCCAATTATGTACACAAGGTTGCTTAGGCACCTTTACACATATGTTTTGGGAATGCCCTGGAGTACAGTTGTTTTGGTCACAGGTCACGAAATCCTTATCTAAAATTCTTAAGTTCCATGCTGCCCTGTACTATGTTTGTTGAATGATAATTCTCAGTTTCCTATGTCAACACATGAAAAAAGAGTTTGGATTTCTGGCTTAACGGCTGCTAAGAAAATATTGGTAGTACGGTGGAAACCACCACACGCTCTATCATTAGATCATTGGTGGAACCTCCTGATAGACATTCTACAACTAGAGCTTTCTGTTGCACGGTCTCATGGGGCAAAGGACAAAACACTAAAATCTTGGTCAGAAGCTATCACAGTTGTTAAGAAACTTGCCTATGAAAGGGTGGGTTAATGGGTGGGGGGGAATGCAGATCACTCATGTCGTGGAAATTCTCTGTTGCTGGTGAAGAATGAGATAGAGACTTGCCGGCCGACATGTGTTTATTTCCTTGCAAGAAAAGGTCAATTCATATCCGAGTGATGGTAAAGAAAAGACCCAGACAATGGGGAGACCTAAACATTTATACTTGAGGAACGCCCCCTCAGGTATATTCCACACCCCTTTGTCTGCTGCAGGGGTCAGCCCCCTACTCAGGATATCTTTTCAGGTATTGGCACTGACATCCTGGAGTGTGATTAAGAGGTCTAATCAATGCACTTTAAAATACAAAAGGGTTTGAGTATATCATGAGGAAATGAGAGGTTGGGTGTCTCTGGAACTTGATGCAATTACAAGGTCTAGATATTAGAATACACAAATGGGTGACAAACAAAAGAGGATCTGATACCTTGGAGGGAAAGCAGGGGGTAGGGACGTCACAAGTGATTAAAACAAAGGAATATTCAAATTTACCATTACACTCACCAGGGAGGGAAGAACTTTATTTTGAGTTATGTTTGGTTTTGTTTGGTGTTTATTTTGTTTTGTCTTTCAATTAGGTGCCACTAGGTGATTATGGCTGTGGAGGACTTTGGACTGGCGATTGGGAGCTTGGATGAAATAGGAGTATGTTTGGAGATTTGGATTTGAGTGTGAGAGTGCAGGAGTGTGTGAATGTGTCTGATTTGGGGTGGGGGGTGGGGGGGTGGCCTCTGAGAAGTTAGAACGTGTATGGCACCTTTGTTTTTTGTTTTGTTTGTTTGCTGTTGTGATTCTTTGTTTTTCTTTTTTTTTTATATGTACGCTTATATGACGTGTGTGTGTTTGTGTGTGTGTATGTGTGACAGTATATGTGTGTATTTATATTTTGCCTCTTCTTTTTGTGTGTGTGTGTGTGTGTGCTTTCTTTTTTGTTGCTGTTGTTTTGTTTGTTTGGAACATACAGTCAATAGTAGGGCTATATTGTTTGCCAACAGGAAATATACTTGAATTGTCTGTATGTTCTTATTTTATTTTATTATACTGATTTCTATTCTTTTTGCTATATGTTGATATGAAAAATGAATAAAAAATTGTTGACAAAAAAAAGGTACACAAAAAGGGTAACTATTGATTCAGTACTCATTACCTACTCATTTTGATTTCTCACTTTACTATAAGGTACACAAAAAGGATAACTAATGATTAAGTAATGATTCAGTACTCATTACCTGCTCATTTTGATGTCTCACTTTACCTTAAGGTACACAAAAAGGGTAACTAATGATTAAGTAATAGTTAGTTCCTCAGTAATTTGATTAGGAGTTACTGAAGAACTCGCCATTAACTAATAGTGAGTTCCTCATTCATTCCAAATTTGTTTCATAGTAAATAACTACTCAAAATTTTGTGCACCTCAAACTGTACTGTGAACCACAGCGTGATCAGTATACAGTACTACACAGCCCCATGATACATTCATTTAGCCTACCAAACATGTGACAAATTATCATATTTATTTCGAAGGCAACATGGATGGTCATATTGATGTGTATGTGGTCTGAAATTAATGAATAAAATCTTCTCAAGAATCCTGCTGTCTGTGATTTTTTTTAAGGAACTACTAATGTAAAGATGAAGATGAAGAAATGAAAAACCACTCATTATGTGTCACTTTAGGTCATAAAGGTTAACTACTGGACATGTTATTGAGTAATGATTCTGTACTGATGAAGTAACTAGTTCACTAATCATCAAGTTGTGATTAACTTTCTATGAAATTTGATCATGAGTTAATGAAGAACTGATCATTAATAGTTCCTCATTAACCACTCCTCTGAAATTTGATCAGGGGTTCCTGAAGAACTGACCATTAACTAATAGTTAGTTGATCATTATTTCCTCAGTAACTACTGTAATTTTGTGTACCTTAGTTCCTCAGTAACTACTGTAATTTTGTGTACCTCAATTCCTCACTAACTATTCATTAGTTCTTCATTAGTTACTCATTAACTACTCTAATTTTGTGTACCTTATTGTAAAGTGTTACCAAAAGGGCACACATACAAAGAATAAACATAATACATGATGTTAAAGCTAAAAGTTCAGGTGGATAATACACTACAATTGATACACATAATTAACAGAACATTGAAGAAAATTGGACACGATGAATAGTAAATTATATATTTTTTAGATGTTTATTATTTATTTGAGGAAATAAGTGGGGGTACCTGGAAGAAACCCATTGGGGACAGTGTGCAGGGAGTACGGCTGTAGCCAGATTTGTCCAGTGCAATTACTCAGGAAATTGTTGATAATTTACTGATATCATCTGTATTAATTGATGTATGTTACTAAGAACAACACAATTAACAGAAGAAATAATGAAACTGGACTGGACAAATTGTCTTTTTTTGTTGTTGTTGTTATTTCTGTTAGATGCTTAACAAAATAGGTGGGAGAAACCAGAATACCTGGAGAAAACCCAATCCCATTTATGAGTGCATCATGCTAGGAGGAGCATGCCAAGTGGAGGCAAGATCTTCATTGGTCTATCTTGAAGCTGTTGGGGACAGTGTTTGGGGAGTTTGTCTTAATCTATGACCAGATTTGCCCTGTGCGATTATTCAGCTATATGTTGGTCATTTACTGATATCATCTTTATTAATTGATGTATGCTACTGAGAACAACATAATTAACAGAACAGATGATGAAATTGGACTGGACAAATTGTCTTTTTTTTGTTATTTCTGTTAGATGTTTAACAAAATAGGTGGGAAAAACCAGAATACCTGGAGAAAACCCGATCCCGACACTGAACTCATTCATTTCTAGCATGAGTGCTTCATGCTAGGAGGTGTTGTTTTTCATTTTCTAAGTGAAGGCAAGATAATTGGTGGTCTATGTGGAGGCTGATTGGTCCGTGTGCTGGGAGTATGTCTTAATCCATGACCGGATTTGCCCTCAGAGGGGCGAGAGGGTTGAGCGGACGTTGTGGGCAGCTGCATAGGTTTTCCCTGGATCGGGGGGAGAAAGGGAGTCTTTAATTTGTCTTTAGACTCATACTGAGGATTGGTGGATGGTAGTACAATGCGTGTTTGTCTTGATGTAGAACCAGTCACAGTTTCCTTAGGGGGGGCTTGGTGCTTCATGGAGACAGGGGGCTCGGGTTTGGCCTTTGATTTCTCCCAAATCTCTAATTTGATGTTCCTCAACTCATCTTGCAGCACAAAATTATTTTCATTACAGGTGCTTTGAGAGAGAACATATGCCATAAGCTGTCCCTGTAAAGCCTTATTTTTTTCCGTAAGTTTTCTGATGTCCCAACGACGCTCATGCAACTTCATCAGTGCCTCATCCAACTTGCGCTTCAGCTCTGTTTCCTTCTCATTTTCCTCTTTTGGACTGGTTGCCTGCAGGCGGGGTTCCTCTACCTTGGGTTTCTGGTGGAGGTTGCTTGTGCTGTTGCATGATTTGGGTCTTGAGATAGGTGTCTTCAACATTTGCGTTAGCAGTAACCTATTATTTTGCTCAAGGTCTTTCATGCTTAACCTGACAGTCTTGAGTTCCTGCTGTACCACTTTCTCTTCAGTTTTTCGTTTGAGCCTATCGGCTTCCTGGAGGTTCACCCTCTGTTGCTGTGTGAATAAAAGATCTTGTGTGTGTCCTAGCTCTTTCCTCAGCTGGTCCCGCTCTGCTGATACATTGGCCAGGGTTTTCTTTGCCAGGGCCTGGTCCCTATCAGCAGAGGTCGCACAAGTCTCCTGTTTTATCTTTACTTGTGACAGCTGGACTTTCAGTCGTTCCAACTGCTTTTTCGCACAACGATATTTCCTCTCCAACTTGACGATGTTGGATTTCTTTGAAGTGATGTCGGTTTTCTGGAGTTGGATTTCATTAATTAAAGTCTCATTTGTTCTCTCTAACTCACAGATTTTGATCTGAGCTGTGGACAAGTTTTTAAAGGCGAGCTCTCCTGTAACCTTTTGAGATGAAATATACATTTTTAGCCGTCCTATCTCATCCTCATATTCCTTCATCTCATTCCTCATGTTAATGATTACCCGGTCTTTTGCATGGCTGAATGCAATGTCTGTTTCATCTAGGTTTTGAAGTTTATGTTTCAGATCATTGTATTTGTTAACCTCCTCTTCCAGTTTCGTTATGATGAGACGCTGTTTTTCTGACTCTTTTTGCTGACAATCGATTTCCTCGTCTTTTTCTTTACAAGCCTGATTTGCCATATCAGCCCTTCGTTCTGTGTCTACTATTTTGTGTGTTTGCTGATCAAGCAAAGCAGTGAGCTGGCGGTTGTCTCTATGCAATTTATAGTTGGTTGTCTTCTCAAAATCAATTTGTTTTTGATATTGTTTGATTTGATCTCTCATTTCCAGAGCTTTTTTGACTGAGCCCTCAAGTTTCTCTTTTTCCCTCGTAACGTGGCCTATTGTTTCATGTAAGCGTTTAATCTCAGATCTCACATCACACAACTCATATTTTGTTTTGTCATGTTCGGTGTCCTTCTGTCTTACCAGTTGTTTTAGTTCTTGTACTGACTTGCTGGTACACTGTTTGTACCCTGAGAGCTCTTCAACCTTATGATTCAAAGTCGTATTTTTCGCGGCCAGTTTGTCCCTTTCCTCTTTGATTCCGCTGAACTTCTCCAGTTGCTGTTCCATCTGCGTTCGCATCAACTTCTCCACAGAGTATTTGTTCTCGAGGTCCTGGTTTTTCGACTCCAGATTCAGATTTCTCTGCTCTAAATCAGTCTTGAGATGGATTTTCTCTGTCTTTTCCTTGGTATAGTTAGATTTGGTCTGCTGTAGGTCATTTCTGAGATTGCTAGCAAGCATTTCTAGTTCTTTCACTTTCTGCAGCAGTTTACCATGCTCAATCTCAATTCTTTTTGCCGAATTTTCATTTTTAATGAAGTTCGCAATTTGTCTTTTCAAGTCCTTGTTTTCGTCAAAGAGCCGTTTCTCATTTTTCTTTGTCCGAGTAAATTCAGACTCTTCCTCGCGTGCACTCTTTTTGTCACTCTGTTTTTCACTAGTTTTTGCACTCATTTTTGCGCAAGTGTTATCTTACCAAAAATGAAGTGACTTAGTTTATAGTTTGTTCGTCTGCGTATGCAACTCTGTCTCTGTCTAGACTGCGTGTTCTACTAGCAACTGAATATCGATTCTGGTCTTTATACATCTTAACCTAACATTCCAATGATGTCATCATAGTGATGTCATACACTTCAAAGGACAGCTGCCCAAGTAGATTTAACTGATTGGTCAGGGGAAAACCCCACACCACTATGATGACATTCCAATGATGTCATCATAGTGATGTCATAAACTTCAAAGGAAAATTGCCCAAGTAGATTTACTTGGGGATATTACTCAGATTGGGCAGATTACTACTTACGCCTGATTTCCACCGGGGCCGTCAGCGCCGCGGAACGTCAGCATCGCGGTCACCGCTGCCGATAGCTGCCACTCTAATCAATATTAATATTTCCACCGGAAGCGCCGCGACACGTCTCAGCAGCGTCCCAGCCGCGGCTCTCCGCGCCGCAGCGCTATCAATCCGTAGCACTTCTATTTTTGACGCTCCCGTTGCTAAATCGTGTCAAGCTCAACAGAGCCGATCGCACCAGACAGGAAGTCAGACACTGTATCAAAGTAAAACACTTCCGCCCCCTTTCAAAATAAAACACAACATGCACGTCATCTAACTTCACAACAACATTACGTCGGAGAATAAAAGTCAGCTGTGTTGGACTAGGTGCAGAAACGGTCGTCATGGAAAACTGTACTGCGAAGGAGGCTCAACATGGCCAGGCTTTGTGTTCATCTTCCAGCTCAACAAAACCTCAAGTCGGTTTGTTAAGTCCGGCTCTCATCTTTATAGTCTGTGCGTGTTCATATCAAAGGGGGCATTTGGCGTCATATGATTCAACTTCTGCACGAAATTGATCCACAACGGGCTGATTTCAGCCAAGAGGAGTGCAATTGTTTTAATGGAGAGAGTATGAGCGATATAAAAAAAAAAAGCACGATCGCAGCCTGAAGCAACAGTGTTGCTGCAAATACGACGAGAGGAGGCTGCTTTTAATTTTTCTGACAGCTCTTGCGCTATTATATGAAGCTTTATCCATTTAAACTAAATAAACTAGAGCAACATCAACTCTCATTTTAAATTGTGTTTTATATTGTTATATATTCCACTGATCGCAATTATAACGCAAGTGTGTGTTTTATTGGAAGCGAGGCTGAATAGGTTACAGTGGGGTTTTTTTTGGTTCCAGGGTGCCATTCCGAAGGGCCGCCACTCCGAACGTTTACTTTAATTTGTCGGAATGCCGACCCTTAATTATTTATGGGAAAAGGGTGCCATTACGAACCTGAAAGAAAGGGTGCCATTCCGAACCTGAAAAAATCTTGAATGGTTTACGGCACGGAGGATGGGTGGATCAGGCAGGGTTTCCGCTACATGTAATTGATCGTGGCGCACCGCCACGGCAAAATAAAAGCCGCCACACCTTCAGAATGATGATTTTTTTTTTTTTTTTTTTTAATGTTAAAACAATGTAAAGCAGGTTTTCCACTAGGGGTTGCACAGACTAGTCCCCTGCTCCACAATGACGTTTTGAGCTTGACGTCGACTAGTTGCTGATCATGTAACAGTAGGCTACAAGAGTAGCGGCTTGAAACAACAGCTGAGTGGCTGAATGAAAACAATACGAGCGCCGTCAAGCTGGATAGAACGAGCGCGTATCAGACAGGAAGTCGGGCACAGAAAAGGCGAGAGAATCCGGTCAATTTTCAAAATAAAATAAATGATGATTAAGTTTGCTTGTCCGTCTATAAATATTTGTCAGTTGCGTCTGCACACAAGACACATCCATACAGCGCTAGAGACAGACCTGTGTGTGTGGAAAACCGAGTAGCCTACAGACAGGTCGATGTTTGACCGGCGTGGAGAGAGAGAGCAGGAGAAACTGCCGCTTCCGCGGGCAGTGTGTCCGGGCTGCCGGCAAAAAAAAAAAAAAAAAAAAAAACTCCGCTCATATCGACAGCTTTACGTCGCGCACAACAACAACAGCAGCAACAACCAACCAGGAAAAACTAAAACTGTGAGTAAAACTGTGACTGAGCAGGACTGTGATGGTGACGAGGCCTGTGTGTCGTTTTCCTCCCTCATTGTTTAATGAACAGCAGCTACAGTATTTTCTTTTGCACCTGTATATGTTACAAAAAAACAAACTGATTTACAGCTTGTTGTTTATAAAGCTGCTGTTCTGTGGACTCATTTATGTGCGTGAGCTGTCAGTCAGTGAATACAGATTGTTGCAGAGCATTTCCCTCCTCCTGGGATTGTAGTTATGATGGGAAAAATATGAATGATGTCATCAGCGACTAGTCGACGATCGCGCACCCCCCGCGCGCACCCCCCCCCCCCCGTCGATCAGACCACCCTTGCCGCCACTCTTTAAAAAAATCCTGGAGGAAACACTGTCAGGGTTCGACTCCCGGGGGAGATACATATTAACTGCGATTTTATTGGCCTCTACCTAACCTTTTTACTAAACTTAACCAACTCCTTTCTACATTGCCTAAACCTAACCAAAGCACAGAGCAAGGACATTTATTTTCAGCAGGAGTGCCGCGGCTGCATCAGACCATGCATCAGACTCGCACCTGGGTGAAACTTTGGAGGCGGAGGGGGAGGGGCCGGTCGGGCGCTGTCCCCGCGGCGCGTCGTGTCAAGCCGGGCAGGAAGTCAAACCACGAGAGAATCCGGGCAATTTTCAAAATAAAACACATTCGGAACGGCGGCCCCTCGGGAAGTTCGAAATGACGGACCTTCGGGAATTTTCGGACTGGCAGACCGTCGGAATGGCGGTCCTTCGGAATGGCGGTCGCCCCCCGTTTTTTTTAGGTGCTGCACTACAAGCAAATCTCATATTGCCTCTGTACAAAGACAACAAAGACTTTTTTAAATGTGAAAACAGCGGAGACTTCAAGATTTGCGTTTGGGCAACACTGATATATAACAGGCAAAACACTGGAATTAATTTATTCATGGCCACATTAAGTGAAATTATTAACTTTACTGATTATCCATCTGATTGTCTGTCCTGCTGCGAGCGGACAACTTCTTTCAGTGGTGACCATATAGCCTACTGTATAAAGGTGGTGACTGACTGTAGGCTATATAAAATAAAATATATGCTCTATAGCCTAATATATAGCCTAATGACCTCCTGACGCTCAGCTCAACGGGTGAGGAGGCGGAGACAGCTCTCGGCGGAGACGCTCAGAGAGAAAGTCAACAGCAGTGGATCAGCTGATCTCTCCCTCCGTACAAACGCTCCGTTCTGATCCAGCTCCACTGGACTTTCAAAATAAAGGTGACGCAGCTGTAAATAAATTAAAATAGTGAAACATCAAAAGCTGTCGCCACTTTGTTAATATCAACAGCTCTACACTGTATCAAGAGCAACGATCTCGCGTACGTTCCGTATTCTCGCGTGAATACGTCTGGCTCGCAAGGCAGCGCTGCGCTGCCGTAACACGTCCGGTGGGGATTGACGCCGGGTAGAGGACGGAGCAAAACCGCGAAGCTGACGTTCCGCGGCACTGACGGCCCCGGTGGAAATCAGGCGTTAGATTACTCAGATAGACACACTGCTGTTACCATGGTTACGAACTAGGTTGTAATATACAGTGGGTATGGAAAGTATTCAGACCCCCTTAAATTTTTCACTCTTTGTTTCATTGCAGCCATTTGCTAAAGTAAAGGAGCAGTAGCTGCAGCAGCCTCGTGCCTGTGTGGGCTCAAGCCGGGTTCAGCCGCGCTCGAGCGGAGCGGGGGAGAGAAAAAAAAAGTGTATTTCTATTACTCTGTGGAAGATCTCCCACAACGGAGTGGGAGAGAACGTTTCACAGACAAGCCACAACGCAGAGTGTAAACAACGTCACGCGGTTCAGCAGCTTGGACAGCTGGGGGGTGGGGGGGTGGGGGTTGTTGGAACAGTGGGGTGTCGGAATGGAGGTGTTTCGGAAAGGAGAGCTGTCCCCCATCTTGATTTATGGCTCTTTCCTGCACGTCTGTACTCGGTCTATGCACTGCTGTTGCCCATGGCAACCAATAGCTTGTAAGTTCAAAATGGCGTTGCCTCCCAAATAGGTCATGAGGTCAACAAGGTTACAAAGTGTTGTACAGATAAAATAAATTAAGATACTAGGAGAAAACAGTGATAATGTCCCGTCCATTGAAGAAAAATCAAAGGTAAATTATTATCCAGCATTTTGCTCTCTCTGCTGTTTTTCCACAGTCCACAGTCGTGTGTTGGGTGAGTTGTACTCTATGGAAAACCAAAAGTGCCACAATTTGTCTTGGACCGTCACGGACGAAGTGGGTCTGGTACCTCTTCCTTGGGAAGACAAAAAAAGGGGGGAATGGCATTTCCTGTTGCATTAGCTGCAAAAGCAACAGTGACCAAGCTTCCCCTTTCGCCTGACGTCATTGCACCAATCTGTAAGGAACAGGTATGGACAAGATGTCAGCCATACAA
Organism: Trachurus japonicus; assembly: GCF_045865225.1. Lineage (NCBI taxonomy): Eukaryota > Metazoa > Chordata > Actinopteri > Carangiformes > Carangidae > Trachurus > Trachurus japonicus. The sequence goes on along the minus strand of NC_140914.1, from coordinate 27,392,250 downwards.
ATACAATTTTTGATTCTGCGCTAGTGTTGTCACGATACTCGATACTTTTCAGTACTTTTCCAAATAAAAAGAGAACACAAAAAATATCATTATTGGCTTTATTTTAATAGAAAATCTTAGAACTATAACATAGCTCTACCTGGCGGTCCTGCTCCATCCGGCGGTCCTGCTTCCGGTGGTCCTGCTCCTCCTGGCAGTCCTGCTCCACCTGGCGGTCCTGCTCCTCCTGGCGGTCCTGCTCCATATGGCGGTGACACTCTACTCTCCCTGGAGGAAGTGTCGGCAGAACTGAGGAGACTGCGTCCTGGCAAGTCAGCTGGCCCTGATGGTGTTTCAGCTAGACTCCTTAAGGACTGTGCTGCCCAGCTGGCTGTGCCTCTCCGTACCATCTTCAACCTGAGCCTGCAGTCATGTAGGATCCCTCTTCTCTGGAAGACCTCGTGCCTGGTGCCGGTTCCCAAAGTGGCGAGGCCAGCAGGAATCAGTGACTACAGACCAGTAGCCCTGACTTCTCATATTATGAAGACTCTGGAGAGACTACTACTTCGCCACCTTCAACCTCAAGTACAGCATTCTGTGGACCCCTTGCAGTTTGCATACCGGGAGAACATTGGGGTGGACGATGCAATCATCTACATGTTGCATCGGATTTACCTGGATGAACCTGGGCGATATGTGAGACTGCTGTTTCTAGACTTTTCCAGTGCCTTTGACACAATTCAACCTAGTATTCTGAGAGGAAAGCTGGAGAAGATGGGTGTAGATCCAACCATCATCTTGTGGGTATATAACTACCTTACAGAGCGGCCACAGTATGTGAGGCTGGGGAATTGCATGTCAGACACAGTGGTGAGCAATGTAGGAGTACCACAAGGTACTGTGCTCTCACCTTACCTCTTCACACTTTTCACTGCAGATTTCACATCTACATCTGAATCTTGCCATGTTCAGAAGTACTCTGACGACACGGCCATAGTGGCATGTGTGAAGAAGGGACAGGAAGATGAATACAGGGACCTGGTGGGGGCGTTCACAGACTGGTGCAACAAGGACAACTTGTTGCTTAATACATCAAAGACCAAAGAAATGATTATTGACTTTGGCAGGTCCAAAAGATCCTTACGGCCTGTGACTGTGGATGGGGTGGACATTGAGAAGGTTCAGTCATACAAGTACCTTGGAGTACACCTTGATGACAGGCTGGACTGGTCCGTACACACAAATGATGTGTACAAAAAGACACAAAGCAGGCTCTTCTTTTTAAGAAGACTCGGGTCTTTTGATGTCTGTAATGTAATGCTGCGTATGTTTTATCAATCTGTCATTGCAAGTAGGGGTGTGCATTGGCACTGCCCTCACGATTCGATTCGATTACGATTCAGCAGGTAACGATTCGATTCGATTCGATTCTACGATGCATTGCGATGCATTGCAATGCATCAAAATTCTACTGCACACAACACGGCAAATTTTTCATCAGTCATGAGATATTGAACAACAGATTTTATCGGCTGCTATGTATTATCACTCTCCTGTATCTTTGACATAAATGTCATTAAATAAAATAAAATTGAATGGTACAGGGTATAGGATATGGGATTTTCAAACCTGAAAAAGAAAACATAAATCACTTCTAGGGCTGCCCCCAAAAATTAGCTGACCAAAATTTCATTGGTCGATTGGTCGCAGGAAATAACAAACAAACCTTTGGAGCCCTGTCTTGTCAACATTAACTCAAAATCAATATGACTGAACTATGAAAGATTACGGGGCTTTTATTTTGAAGGACCAGATACAGGAAGTCGTGACACTTTTTGTTGTTGTTGTTTTTACACGGCACGGCAGGTCTCTCTCTCTCTGCATCAGAGACCCCCGTCTTACCCAGCCTGAGCTCAGTCACTCACCCTCCTCTACTGTGTTTATTGGTGATAACGGGCATGCTGCCTGTAGTAACGGTAAAACCCAAGCGGCTTGTTGAATCTCGGACCCGACACGGCCGGACTCATGAGCGTTAATTAATTCTCAACCTGACCGCGGGTGAAAAATAAAAAAAGGAAAAAGAAAGCCAGTGGCAACACTGCTACTGCTGGTGCTGCCGCTTAGCATGTAGCTACAGGCTGTGCATGTCACGTGCATGTCGTTGCTACGGAAATGCCGCCGGAGGTAATTGAAACTTTACAACTTTATTTGAGGCCAGAAAATAAACAGTGACATAATCGATTATGGCACGTTGCCGCATCGATGCTGAATCGTGCATGTCCCGCATTGCAATGCATCGCCGAATCGATTATTGTTGACACCCCGGGAGCGTGTTCCCTCAGCCCTATGTTCCCTCTGGACTCTCTCTACCTATCTGGACTCTGTCTATCCTCTACCTGGTCTTTTTACTAAACTTAACCAACTCCTTTCTTCATTGCCTAAACCCAACCAATGGTGGGACCAAAGGGCTGTGGGAATAGGGCCTAATTTTCAGTGACAACAAAAGTTAGAAATGAGGGAACATAGGGCTGAGGGAACATAGGGCCTAATTTTCAGTGACGACAAAAGTTAGAAATGAGGGAACATAGGGCTGAGGGAACATAGGGCTGTGGGAACATAGGGATGACCCCGACACGCCTAATTGCAAGTGTTACATTCTTTGCTATTGTCTGCTGGGGTAACAACATCAAGGTCAGGGACAGGAACAGACTAGACAGGCTCATCAAAAAATGTAGCTCTGTGATGGGGGAGGGAGCGGAGCTGTTAGAGGCTGTGGTTAAGTGGAGGATGGGGTGTAAGTTGAAGACCATCCTGGGTGACCCCCAACACCCTCTACACAAAACCCTCTCAGGTCAGCGGAGCAGCCGCAGTAAAGGCTCATCTCCCTGACCTGCAGAACTGAAAGACTTATCGTTTTATATAACACTTGTTAAAATGTTTTTTGTGTTCATCTTTTTTGTGTCATTGTTGTGTGAGCTACTGGACTAACTTGAATTTCCCTGCTAGGGATGAATAAAGTATTCTCTACTCTATTCTATTCTATTTTATGCATCAGTAATCAGTAAATCAGTAAACAGTTACTGCTGCTGCAGGATTAAATTTCCATCTATATTAATCTGAACTCTTCCTAAATTAAAACATTAGTGGTCTGTTTAAAAATGAAATTGTTATCAGTAGTTTATAGAATGAAACACAAACGTTCATGTTACTCAAACACAAACTCAACCCCCCCCCTCCATCACCGCAATATCGTTCCATTAATTCATCTCCGTGTAGCGCTCCTTCGCTGTGTTCACTCACTCACACAGACACAGAAAGAGAGAGAGAATGCATGCAGCCAGTAGCCTGACTCTCGCCAGACCCTTGTAGTTCCGCAAAGCTACGCTGAGCTCCGCACAAGGGTCTGGGACTGCTCCATAGGCGATTCATTTCAGAAGGCGGGGCCTTGTAAAAAAAATCTTGTATGTGATTGGATAAACCACTTGTCCGTTATCTTGAATGACGTGCTACTTCAGCCACTCACTGCGAGCCGCCATTGTTGTTTGACTCAAACAGTCGCTTCAGCGCTACGCCACACCTCAGAAAGTCCCGCCCGGCGATCCTGATTGGTTCATTATTTTTTGCTCCGGGGAAGAAGTTTGCATTGGCCTCGAGTCCAGACCCTTGTGCGAAGCTGAGCGTAGCGCCTCTGGCGTAGCTTTGCGGAACTACAAGGGTCTGGCGAGAGCCAGGCTATGCAGCCAGTGGTGCGCGGTAAAAATGAAACTTGTCAACCAGCAGTGTTTGCATTAATTAACGAGTCTGTGGTGGCCCGTCTCTCTCGCGCGCGCTGGCGCACACACACAGACACACACATAAACACAGGCACATGGACAGGTGGCGCTGTAACGGTAATTTAAAAAAAACACCTTGCTTCGTTTGTCACTCGCTTACTCGCTCGCCGCGGCTCAAATTACAATGCGGCGACTTCACGCAGCGACGTCACTGCTGCCGGTGGCGCAAAATGAAAGTACCGGTCCCATCTAAGTGCAGTATGGTACCGTTTAAAATGTGTCAGTACCCCGGTACCAATCTAGTACCGGTATACCTAACAACCCTATTCTGCGCAATACTATTCCTTATCAATTATCATTGGGATACTAGCTTCTTATTATTATTCGTTTCTTTGGGTCTGTTCACAACACTGTATGTTGTAAATCTCTGGGCAGGGCTATGGGCTGGCGTTGCTAACGGGAAGAGTGCAGAGAGTCTTCTACTGCAATTAAAGTACTTAGGGCCTATTTGTAGATCATACAACCCCACTTTAAAAAAATGCTACTATCCCTTTAACATCCCTGGCAGCAGCTATCAGCACCTCCCTAGATAGACACACTCTGCCTGTGCTGCGCTTTCTTGACCTCATTCTGTGAAAACAAAGTTGGGAGATTAGTTGCTTTTAACAAGGGTGCAAACCTATTACACACTGTTTTGTTTTTATTTTTATCTTAATTTTTATTTTTTTATTTATTAATGTTATGATTGTGCTTGCTCAGTTTTTTCTTATTCTAAACTGTATTCGCTTGTACATTGTTAATTGTATATTGGCAGAAAAAAATAAATCACCCACTGAAAAGGATGACTACAAAGAAAGGTGATCCATCTAGCATTTAAAAATGGCTATTTTCACCAAAAAGTGACAAGTTTACACCCCTGTTTTATGTCGCCCTAGTTGTAACACTGTGTCACAAATAACCCCTCATGTAGTCTCCTTACTCTTGCCTAGCTAACACTGGCTACGAGCTAGCAACAAGCTTTAGCATGGTACCATTTTTTAGCTAAGAAAACGCTGACAAAGATGATAATAAGAATGGTTTTGGTGACTTGCACACATGCTTCAGTAATCAAAAAACTAGCGATATGGAAAAATTTACTTACATGGTGACAAAACACACTTTGTCGAATATTCTTGCGAAATCGCCGCCGATTCTTCCGAAATTTCTGCTGACTCATCTGCTAACTGATATGGACCGGTGGCCGGAAGTTGGCGGAAGTTGACTTGTGCGTCTGGATAAAAAGTCTGTGTTTCAACTTGCCCCGCGTTAGGTTGTACCCCACGCTCCTCTAAACAGCGGTAGGTGATAAAAATGCACGTGTAGCAAGCACTGCTCTCTCATATGAACGGAGCTACGCACACTCGGGGTTGTTTGATAAGGAACTGTTGTGTGTTGCAAAGCATTTGTAGTGATATTTTGAGCATTATATAGGCTACAGGCCAATGTTGCGGTTGGAAAAATTGCCCCCATACTTTGCTGTTTAACTGTGGTGTAGCGCCCCTAGCAGGAGGAGAGCTAGATCCGGGCTGCACACAATTTTCCTCAGACTTTTTCCTTTGGTCGCACTCGGGAACCAAGAGCTGTAGAGCGTTAGGCCTACTTAGAAAATGACCGGAATTCTCCTTTAAAGCACTTTATTATGGACGCTCCCAAACTACTGATGTACTGTATGAATGCCATGTTTTTTTGTTTTGTTTAAATCATTGTCTTTTTTTGATACGATTTTAATTTGTTTTAATAATATATTATTTTTATAGGCTACAGCTAGAAGCTGGTGAGAAACGTTTCGTTTCAGCCTATGTATGAACGCACATTTGTAGGAAATGACAATAAAGTCTTGAGTCTTCTCAATCACTTTGGTGGGAATAATTCATGTCTGTAAAATAGCTGTTAGTGCCACACAAGTGTAGGCTCTATGTTAAATCCCTGTGTTGAAAATAAATATGAAATATAGCCTACTTAATTTGGACTTTATAAGGTTAGGACCTTTTACTTGGATGAAAGTTTAGTAATTGGACCTCAGGGAATTTTAAAAATTGAATAGGCTACCGCTGGCCTTGAGGTACAGCCTCTGGGGGCTGAGCCCCCCGCCCCCCTAAAGGTCGGATAGAAACGCCCCTGTTGAAGCCAAATTGTGACGAGCCCAAATCTGGTCTATAGGCGCCCTCATTCACAGTGAACCAGTCTGCCTACAACGTCCATGCTCCACAGCAGGTGACAGCCTCTCTCTTCATGTCCCGGGCTGATGAAACCTGAGAAGTGCCGACGCAGCAGCAGTGGCAGCAGCAGCAGCAGCGGCACGGAGCAGCACGGAGCCCCCTGAATGAGACACTGGCTCCCCACAGCTGCCAGTTCACGGCAGGGACTGAATGCGGTGCTCCTCAACTTCGGCCGCCAGCCCGAGTGTCTCCGGACTCTCTCAGGAAGCAACATGGCCAAAGTAAACAGCGGCTCCTCCGGTTGTCGGGCCATGGTTATGGCAGGAAAGTACCTGTCGAGTCCTTCTCTCCCGGTGCTGACCCGGATTTCTGGCCAGCGGCAGCGGAGGATGTTCGGCCCGCATCGCCGAATGGTGAACTCTGACGCGGCGGGCACGGGAGGAAAGACCGCGGCTTTGGCCCAGCTGGAAAACCCGGGTTATTTCTCCGCCGCGGACCGACACGTGCTGATGACCAACCGGAATTTGATTTACCGGGACGTGAAGGCTTTTCTGAACGAAGTCGGCGGAGACCCCCGGGAGGCTCGCTACTGGCTGACCCAGTTCCAGAGAGCCACCTCGGTCCAGTCTACTGCCTTCGCCGTCCTGGAGGTAGGAGGCTGAAACTTTCTATTAAACTTCTCAGTAGGTGTGATGTGTTTGCGTCCTTTAATGACCTGTCAGCTAGTTATGAGTGTTTGAAGTAGGCAACAAGCTTATTGACAGTGACAGGTGCCTGAGGGTTTTATAACATTTGCATTTGTGTTATTTACAAATTAGAGCAATAGTCGGGGGTGTCTTGTTCAAGTTCAGTCAGTTGACAATTTATTTGCTTATCATCCATCAGACATTAAGTTAATTCAGAAATAACTTAAAGCAGATATCAGTGGAATGTTTTTGTTAATATAAGTCCTAAATAGTCCTATTTTCCGTCAGCAATCACTTACATGAAGTATTTCAGCCTAAACACGAGTCTCTCCGTCACTCTGCTCTGCTGTAACCCGAGGAGAAAATTTTCCTTGTGGGATACAAGTGTTATCCAATGAGGAGAGAGAACGGCATGAAGGGCTGTGTGTGCAGCCAAGGGGTGCGCGTGAATGTGGTGACGTAGCACGAGGACCAATTGATGCCTGACAAGGGCGGGGGCTGCTAACTCATGGTGCGTTCAAGGAAACTCGTACTTTGTGTCTTTCCTTCCTGTGAAGTCATACCAGTTCGATCTGGTACGAGTTCACGGGTTGGAAGTTACGAGTGGCCGTTATAGGGAACTTTCACAGACAACAGGACGATAAAAACACGAGCTACGGGTTACCTGGAACGCTACCAAGTCGTAGTTGTGACTTGAAGCTGTAACTTACGGTTTCAAAAGCCTGCCTTGAACACAGCATTAGCCGAAACGGCCGTGCCGATGATATCTGCTTTAAACCAACTTAATTCAACTCCAGAAATATGGCAACGCCAAGGAAACATTTTGTTTTTATACACCTACCGGTATCAGATGAATGGAGAGTTTTATGACATGTTCAGAGATGGCAAAAGTACCCAGATTCTTTACTCGAGTAGAAGTAAAAGTACCTGTGTAAAAAACGACTTAAGTAAAAGTGAAAGTACTGATCCAAATATCTACTCAAGTAAAAGTAAAAAGTACAGGCTCTGAAATTTACTCAAAAGTATTATTAAAAGTAATAAGTATTTCCATTGCACGATTCACTGCAAAGCAAATAACCACACGATAATTCATCTTGAATCCATTTCATCAATGTTATTGTTCACATAGCCTAAGTTTACCTGCCGGACACAAAATGTATCCTAATGTACTTCACTATGGTGAATCGTAGGCATTTGTATTGTACACAGAGGTGGCAAAAGTACTCATATTCTGTACTTAAAGCAGAAGTAAGTGATCCGGTCGTTTTGGCTAATGCTGCGTTCCAGGCAGGCTTTTGAAACAACACTTACGACTTTGTAGCGTTCCAGGCAACCCACTCATGTTTTTCCGACCTGTTTTACCTGTGAAAGTCACTATAACGGCCACTCGTAACTTCTGACCCGTGAACTCGTACCAGATCGAACTGGTACGACTTCACAGGTCGGAAAAACACGAGTTACGAGTTGCCTTGAACGCACCATAACGTCTTGTCAGCTGATGGAGTTAGCAGCCCCCGCCCTCGTCATGGATCTATTGGTCCTCGTCTCTACGTCACCACATTCAGGCGCATCCCTTGGCTGCACACACAGCCCTGCATGCCGTTCTCTCTCCTCATTGGATAAAACTTGTAGGATACGAGAAAAGTTTTCTCCTCGGCTCAGAGCAGAGCAGAGTGACTGAGAGACCCGTGTTTCAGACCAAACACTCTATAGAAGTGATTGCTGTCGGAAGATACAACTATTTAAGACTTATATCAAAGCCCTTCTAGGCAAGTCAGGCCACTCGGCGGCCATATTGGCGACGCTTCGAAAAGCCCAAGAAGACCAGACGCCTATCTAATTGAATGGAGGGGTGGTCTAATCCACCCTTTAACGTGATAGCAGGACGGAAAAAACATACAGACGTGCTAGCCAGTGAAATAAGATACAAATAAAAACCAAAAAAACATAAACTTTACCGCAGAATGACGTTTAAATCGCTATTTTTCCACAGGGAGTACTCAACTGCGCATGCGCGTGGATTTACGACACTGCCGTCACTGTACGGCTGTAACGGCTGAGTCCGTGATCTAGCAGCAGCCCGAGCCGAGAATACCTACACCGGTCTGCCCTGCTCTACCTGGAGACATATTGGCATGAGTCTGGAGATTTTTGCCCAAAAATAAACGCTAGACTTTCATGAAATCCGTCTTAATCATCTCCTATGGGCTCCTAGTTCTGTGTGTGGTGACTGTGTCTGCTCCCCCTCCCACGATCCCCACTAACGTTAGCTGTCTCGGATGCTATCGAGTGCTAGCATGTCGTCTCAGCAGCAGCAGTCAGTTAAAATAAATAAATACAGTCTGAGTGAACCGCTGGAGCCACGGACTGATTACCGACCATCACTGACAACTAAAGCCTCGACCGGTATCAAGTATGAGGGGCGTTCGTTGTGCTGAGCTAGCTCGATGCTAACTTCGACTAGCGGTTAGCATCCGCCGCTAGCTTCGGTTAGCATCCACCGCTAACAGCAGCTTCTCAGCTCACAACAAGCCTCTCGTACTCGGTACAATAAAACAATAGAGGCTCTCGTTATTAATGGTGACGGTGTCTATCGGTCCACGGCTCCAGTGCTTCATCCGGACTGTGTTTTTTATTTTTTTGGAGTGGACTGCTGCTGCTATCATGGACAGGAGGCTAACGCTTAGCCCCAAGGGAGGGGGCCCAGTTTGAATAGGTTAAAAAATGAAACGAACAAAACTATACATTCAAAAATTAAATTAAAGAAAAGGTGGACTAATCGGTTCATTGTAAAACACTTATTGATGTGAATGAGGTGAATTCTGTATACGTAGCCCCGAGGTAGCTCTTTCGTTCAGCAGCACACACCTGAAGCTTCACTTTTCATTAAGACCAACCAATGTGGCTGCCAAATTAACAAGCCGGCAGTAAACCTCTAAAACTCCGCGGGTAAATGTAACAGCTTTCCTCCAGGATGAGGAGCCGCTCCCGGTCGCCGGTGGCTCTGCACTTTTCCGAAAACCTTAGAGTAAATGTTCAACCTGACGACATACAGTACACACGGTGCTAAAGCCGTGTTGTTGTTGCCACCAGGTAGGTTTGTCTGTCGTAAATCTACTTGTGCGCATGCGCTGGTGCAACAACATGATTGGCCTAGTTCAGCTCTGGCAACGCAGGTGATTGGCTGCTGGTGAAAAGGGGCGGGACATGCGCCATCTTTGGCGTCGCAGCTTTCCCCATTCAAAACGGGCAGAGTGGTCTGTCTCCTCATATTAGAACGTCTCTGCTTATATTAACACAAAAATATCGCTTACTTCTGCTTTAAGTAAAAGTAAGAAAGTACAGGCCGTTAATGAAACCTACAAAATTTGATAATTTTGTTAAACAAAAAAAGTTCAGACAGAATTATCAAGATTGAACTGACCAGAGGCAGTGTTTCCCAACGTTTGGGCCGCCACAGACTCTCACAAAATAATAACAATAAGAATTTTTAAACAGCGTTTCACCACCTCTCATCTCTGCCAGTCAGTCCACCTGCCGTCTCTCTCGCACCACACGTACACGTACGCGCACACACGCGCGCACATATACACACAGACACGGGCGCATGGACAGGTTGCGCTTTGCCGCTCGTAAACGATAAATGCGCTATATTGCGCAGATTGTACAGTGTTCAACCCCCCCGTCGGATAGTCCGACCACCATCGCTTCCTTCCTCCATGCTGCTGCCTCCATGTCGCTGCTACAGTACAAGTTGGTAACTCGGTTCTCTCTCTACCGCCCCCCTCCCTCCTCCCTCTTGTTCTCCCTCTTTCCCTCTCTAGTTTGTCACGTCTTTTACCGGTGCTTTTACGTCGTGTCAAAAAAAAGAAGTAACAAGCCTGTTTTTACAATGTAAGGAGTAGAAAGTACATATTTTTGCGTATAAATGTAGGGAGTAAAAATAAAAAGTCGTCAGAAAAATACTCAAGTAAAGTACAGATACCTGAAAAATCTACTTAAGTACAGTAACGAAGTATTTGTACTTCGTTACTTGCCACCTCTGGACATGTTAAAGCCATACGTAAGAGTAAAAGAAAACTTACATTCAAATTATACCTACAGTTTCAGTTGGAGCAGTGTTGGTAATCACCCTTTTTTTTTTTTTTTTTTTTTTACCAGTTTGTGGTCTTGGCTATAATTTGGACAATTTTGTACCAATGTATTACGGGCATTACAGTGAATGTGAATCAAGTCCGGCAAGAGTAGGCTAATGCTGAAGTGTACACCAGAGCCAGTCTATTGACGAGCCTTGCCACTCTCCATTAGCCCCATTGTATCGAACCTGGTTGCAGTTCCACCAGAATTCCACTAGGAGTGCTCGCGGGCGAGTGCAGAATGAATGGGGCCCTATGGAGCTAGAAGGCTAAATTTGTCCCTTTCACCTGGTAATAGTCAAAAAATCGCAAATATTGTTGTAGTTTCTGCAAGATCAATATGGATTATAGGTTAAAAGTGAAATTGTTGAGAAGTTTTGTCCTTTCGATTTCCTACAGGTTGGACTGTTGTTGCCCATAAAACGCTAGCATTCTGCTAATGCATGCTGATTGGTCAGTGACGGACTTGCGACTATTTACGACCAGAGATCCCACCTGATGACACAGTAGCTGTAAAACGGGCGAAAAGCTGTTTTATTTCTTTCTGTACCGCTGTTATTATGCACTTTTATTAACTTTTAATATTTTTTCAAGCGAGAAAGTAACTGTTTAGTCTCCCAATATGCGGTCAGTTTATCCAAATGACGGCTGTTTAGAAGTCTGCTCCGATGTTTTCGGAGAAGTGAAGCTGCACCTGTGGAGCAATGACCGGGACATCACAGCGGCAGCAGCCGGTCTGCCGACGTGCTCGGTCGGCGTACCTCTGTCGTCGATCCCGGCGGAGAAAACGGTCGTTAATTAACTTACCCGTAGGTTTTTAGAGGTTTACCACCGGCTGGTTGATGAAATCTAACAATTGTAGCAGTAGCATTAGTTTATTGTTTGAATGAAAAGTGAAGCTTCATTTGTGTATTGGACAGAGAGCAGTGCTGCCTGGGGGCTCTGTACGTCTCCTACGTTCACCACATTTACATAAATAAATAAATGTTTTACAATGAACCGATCGCCTGCATTAAATGTTTTAAAAAATATATATATTATTATGTTATGTTATAGGTTATAACAGCCTTTCTCAGACACTGGGTTATAACATGGTTACGGTCCGCGGTTCTGTAGACGGGCTGGACGGGCTGTCATCGTGCTCTGAGGTGACTCAGAAATTACCGTAAAGCAGCACCTCTTGTCTGTGACGTCATCTTGTTTTTTTGAACAGCTTTTTAGAACAGAAAAGTGAACTTAAAAAATCCAATATTCAGCCAAGTGCATTTTATTGCTTCCCCCTTTTGATAATAATATTCAAATTACTTGACAAAAAATTATTTCCAGAAAAAAGTGGATTTTTAGGGGTGTATCCCCATTGACTCCCATTCATTCTGCACTCGCCTGCGAGCGCCCCCACATGGACAGAGACGTGTACCGAAAACCCGGAAGTAGGACGAGAGTGGCACTTCTCCTCAATATTAGAAATTCTCTGGTGTACACCTGTTTAAAAAAATCTTAGAATTCATTAAAGGGGACATATTATGCAAAACTCACTTTTTCATTGTTTTAGTGTGTGTATTTACATCCAGATGCCTCCTCACCCCTTAAGCGTCAGTTTTGACAACTACGTCAATATTTTGTAAACTGCCATAGTAAGAAAATGTGTCTTTAACAAGCCGTTTTAATTTCACCCGGCTTATTACATCACAAGCCGGGTGATGTGAATATTCAAGCCCTCGCTCCCGTGGTTACCATGGTTACTAGTCTAGATGGAAACAGGGGTCCACGAGCACATAGTGGATTTTTTTTCCCCACCTGTTTTTTCTTAATCTTTAAAGTGTCTATTTTAAGATTCTGACAGGTAACAGGATGAAAAAATGTCCCATGGTGTTTATTTTTAACCCTTTACCTCCCCTATCCTAGCCTCGTAAACCAGCCTCTCGCGGAAGTGCATTTCATTTCATTCCGAGGGAGAGTCTGGCCTCATCCCCATTCTAAGCGTTTGGACTGAAACCCTCAGAAGGCCGAGCCAATCAGCGTCGCCCGCTGTGATTGACACAGCACGTTGGCCAATCAGGGACCGACTGGTGCAAAGCCCCGTCACTACACCAACTTGCTGATTAACTGAATGGGGTTGTCTGTCAACGCTACTACCAAAGATATTAAACCGTCTTTGCTACTACTCCCGCCCAGCTCCCGCCCACCCCAGACGGTTAGAGGGGGGATGAGGCCAGACTCTCCCGAGAAATGAAATGAAATGCATTTCCGCGAGAGGCCGGTTTACGAGGCTACCCCTATCCCAAATTCGAAGCTGAAAAAACTGAAAATGAAATTGGCATAGCTCTTTAAGTAAACAACTCACAGAGACAAATTAACACATTTTTCTACACAATTGTGGGCCAAGGAATTCAATAGAATAGTTATTTTTAAGTTTTTAACACATCCTGACTTGATTTTGGGACAAAAATATCAAAAATTAGCTGAAAATTCTAAAATCGTATGTATATTTTCCCCTATACCAAAATCCTGTGCACTGAATGAAAACATTTTGAGATTTTTCTTAATCTTTAAAGTGTCTACTTTAAGACTCTGACAGGTAACAGGATGAAAAAATGTCCCATGGTGTTTATTTTTAACCCTTTACTGCCCCTATCCCAAATCGAACCTAAAAAACTGAAAATGAAATTGGCATAGCTCTTTAAGTAAACAACTCACAGAGACAAATTAACACATTTTTCTACACAATTTGGGGCCAAGGAATTCAATAGAATAGTTATTTTTAAGTTTTTAACACATCCTGACTTGATTTTGGGACAAACATATCAAAAATTAGCTGAAAATTCTAAAATCGTATGTATATTTTCCCCTATACCAAAATCCTGTGCACTGAATGAAAACATTTTGAGATTTTTCTTAATCTTTAAAGCAGGGGTACTCAAATACATTTTTCGAAGGGCCAGAATTTTTCTTAACAGACACCTTGGGGGCCGCACATTCAAATAGGCCTAGATTGAAATTAAATTCACCTTTTTCGTCTAATAATTTAAATATTTTTTATTTTACTTGTAAGCACATAATTTTTATTTATACACTTCATAGTGTTTTGTATGATATAAAATGAAAAATCTTGACATTGTCATATCATCATTTACATATCATGCTGGAGCTTTACACTGCTGACTTGTATCCTCAGACATGCCCTGTGATTTTCAGCTTAAATATGAAAGGAGGCTGACCATCACAGGACATGTCTGACTCTGTTCTGAGGATACAAGTCATTGGTCCTGAAATGTGTGTTTCTCTTCTATAATACACATTCTACATCTCGGAGGCGACGTCTTTCCACATATGGGCTTCCTTCACCTTTCAAACGAGGCAGAGCTCAGTGGGAAACAGTAGGAGAGACACAGGCCGATGGAACCGGGACACAACACCGGGGGAGAAGCAGGTCGTGCAGCTGTGCACGAAAAAACAATTGCGTCTCATCAAATGCGCGCGGCTACGGCTGTTGAGTTGTGAGCGTGCATGATGCGCGGCTACATTGAATGGGTTTGAGCTTGCGCAAAAGACGCTTCATCTGAACGGCCCCCCATGTATGATGCACACACAGTTGAACCAAGACGGCGGTGAAAATCACCCACGGTCTCTGCAGACAGGCAGGGAAAACCCTGCAGTCCAGCCCGCTCCCCAAACACTCGCGCATGGTGATTTGGGTTCGTCGGCGTTTCTGTACCCCAGTGCAGCGCCTCACAGGCACACACAAACGCTCCGCACGTGTTTCCATGTCCCAGCGCATTGACTTACAGGCGCACGGAGCCCGAGAAATACAGTATACAGTAATATGTAAACTAGTAGAACTCAGTCGCGGGCCTGATTGGAAGGTTCGGCGGGCCAGACGCGGCCCGCGGGCCGCCTATTGAGTACCGCTGCTTTAAAGTGTCTACTTTAAGACTCTGACAGGTAACAGGATGAAAAAATGTCCCATGGTGTTTATTTTTAACCCTTTACCTCCCCTATCTCAAATCGAACCTGAAAAAACTGAAAATGAAATTGGCATAGCTCTTTAAGTAAACAACTCACAGAGACAAATGAACACATTTTTCTACACAATTTGGGGCCAAGGAATTCAATAGAATAGTTATTTTTAAGTTTTTAACACATCCTGACTTGATTTTGGGACAAACATATCAAAAATTAGCTGAAAATTCTAAAATCGTATGTATATTTTCCCCTATACCAAAATCCTGTGCACTGAATGAAAACATTTTGAGATTTTTCTTAATCTTTAAAGTGTCTACTTTAAGACTCTGACAGGTAACAGGATGAAAAAATGTCCCATGGTGTTTATTTTTAACCCTTTACTGCACCTATCCCAAATCGAACCTGAAAACACTGAAAAAGAAATCAGCATCTCTTGAAGTAAACAACTCACAGAGACAAATTAACACATTTTCTACACAATTGTGGGCCAAGGAATTCAATAGAATAGTTATTTTTAAGTTTTTAACACATCCTGACTTGATTTTGGGACAAAAATATCAAAAATTTGCTGAAAATTCTGAAATCGCGTATATTTTCCCCTATACCAAAATCCTGTGCACTGAATGAAAACATTTTGAGATTTTTCTTAATCTTTAAAGTGTCTACTTTAAGATTCTGGTACAAGGATGAAAAAACGTCCTGTGGGGTTTATTTTTAAGACTTTACTACAGATGTTACTGGTTCAAAATTGCGGGGTTTTTCCTGCAATGCAGGATCGCGTGAACGCGTGTCTTTTCACCACAACTGTTTTCCTCTAGGTGGCAGCACCGTACTAAATACTGCTCAGACGTTTTGGGGACAATGATGACACGTCACACAATGTAGCCGCGATTAGGAGTGGCGCTGTTCATGATACAGAATACAAGAGGATGAAAGGAGAACTAGCTGCAGACAGTAAATAATATAGTAGCCTAGTTTTTCAATTACAAAATATAACGACGGCAGCTACAGTAGACTATAGCCCACGTCTCACTCTCTTTTTTTGGTCATCTGTCTCGTCATCTCCAAAATGTGTTTTTAAAATGAGCCAACTACAGTAGCTGTGCAGTAGTGCCGCAGATTTCTCACTCCGCACCTTGTTTGAGAGTGCAGCTGGATGATTTCTTGTGAATGAACGGGTCTGTGTCACTTTGGGGCTGGGCGATAAAACATAGGATAAATAACTTTCCCTCGATAGAAGACGCGGCCGATACAAAGTCGATAGGTTTCATTCATCCATTTTTTGACAGACAACACAAACAGCCAGTGATAATGAGAGTGGTGACACCGTCAGCCATGCAGCCGGCCTGGACTTTTTATTTTTAATTATGAAGGATCATCTGCGCAAGGCAAAGATGATAGCATCAACAAAACACGGCGTAACACACGCAGCTGTATGGGACAGGCTTTTATTTAATTCAGAACAAGAACAGATCTGTTGTTTGGCCACTGTTTGAAAATACCCCGAATTATGAGCAAATAATCTGATCCAGAGCAGCAGTCATAATCAGACTTCTTCTAAATAAACCTAAACATTAAATAACTGGGTCAGGTCGGACCATGGGGTTGTTTTTTTCTCTTCTTCTTCACAGGAGAAAATGAGGTGCGCTGTGCTCACGGACGCGTTGATGTTTTGTGATTTATCTGCTGCCTTGACTCTGCCCTTTATACATGTGCGTTCAGATTAACAATAAGACAAGCCATGGTTGAGTTTATTGAGTTAATAATCAGCATCTTAGTACCTCTGATCCGGAGCGATAGTGTTATGAAAATCGCTACAGTTGAACTGGTCTGGTTTTTAGCTGCTCAATCTCATTGTTTCAAAGAAAAGGGATTGATTTTTATAACGAAATGAAACGAAAACAATATTATATTGATACATTGTTGTAAAAAAAATCCAAAAGAAACGAAAATGAACTAAAGAAAATAACTTTCACACACACACACACACATTAAAACAGTGCGATTGGTTGAAAGCTGATAATTAGCCATGTGCTTATAAGCTGATTGGCCGAAACCAAGAACAAAGCCGCGTGAATGGCCAATCGCCATGTGTTAACGGACACACATCGACTCCTGATCTTTCCTCGTCGCAAGCCTTGATGTCTCCGCTGGTTCTATCTTCAACCTCGGACAGCATTAACATCTCTCACCAACACCCCGATGTAAGCTTGAGGCAGAGGGAGGAGGGGGAGGGGGGCTGTCGGGGTGGAGGTGCTGAAATGGAGAGCTGTCCCCCACAAGGTGCTAAAGTGAGGGAGAGGAGTGGAGAGACTGGCCGTCCTAAGAAACGCCGGTTGATTTGAGCGATTTAAGCAAAGCAAAGCCTGGGCTTTTATTTGGTTTTATTATATGCTTGTGTTTTTTATCTATTTTTGCCTGTTTTCACTCTGCACCTGCCCTAATGTGTGTCTCCCTTGTCTCTAGTAAATGAATATTTCCCACAATAAAATGAGTCTTTAGAACAAAGAACTGATTTTTTTCTCTAGCTTTATAGAGCTTTATAGGCTATAATAACCTTGCTTACTGCTTTTTGAATCACTTGACAAAATAAGATGCCTCAAGCAAACTTGGATATGAAAACATTTTATTGAAGAAGAAAAAACACACACACATTGTAGCATCAAGTACTGTAGGCTACAGTAGGGTGAGGATAGGACCCTCAGATGATCTTCTCGGAGTTCGCAAGAACTCGTTGATCTTATCTATGCATTCTTTCAAGTCCTTTCTGTCCATGCCTGGAAACTCCGTTCTCAGTGACTGCACTACAAAGTTCTTCACATCCGTCCCAGTTTGTCGTTTTGGCCCAGGCTCGGTAATTGTCCTCTGAAATGACTCTCCGGAACAGTAGGCACCCAAAACGTCCCACCTGGCCGTGGCTCTGGTGACGGACTCGAGCATGGTCTTCAGGTCCGACATGCCTCAAGCTTACATCGGGGTGTTGGTGAGAGATGTTAATGCTGTCCGAGGTTGAAGATAGAACCAGCGGAGACATCAAGGCTTGCGACGAGGAAAGATCAGGAGTCGATGTGTGTCCGTTAACACATGGCGATTGGCCATTCACGCGGCTTTGTTCTTGGTTTCGGCCAATCAGCTTATAAGCACATGGCTAATTATCAGCTTTCAACCAATCGCACTGTTTTAATGTGTGTGTGAAAGTTATTTTCTTTAGTTCATTTTCGTTTCTTTTGGATTTTTTTTACAACAATGTATCAATATAATATTGTTTTCGTTTCATTTCGTTATAAAAAATCAATCCCTTTTCTTTGAAACAATGAGATTGAGCAGCTAAAAACCAGACCAGTTCAACTGTAGCGATTTTCATAACACTATCCTCCGGATCAGAGGTACTAAGATGCTGATTATTAACTCAATAAACTCAACCATGGCTTGTCTTATTGTTAATCTGAACGCACATGTATAAAGGGCAGAGTCAAGGCAGCAGATAAATCACAAAACATCAACGCGTCCGTGAGCACAGCGCACCTCATTTTCTCCTGTGAAGAAGAAGAGAAAAAAACAACCCCATGGTCCGACCTGACCCAGTTATTTAATGTTTAGGTTTATTTAGAAGAAGTCTGATTATGACTGCTGCTCTGGATCAGATCATTTGCTCATAATTTGGGTTATTTTCAAACAGTGGCCAAACAACAGATCAATTAATTATTATAGACTATATTTTCCATTTTTGCTAAGCGGTTTGTTCTGAATTAAATAAAAGCCTGTCCCATACAGCCGCGTGTGTTACGCCGTGTTTTGTTGATGCTATCATCTTTGCCTTGCGCAGATGATCCTTCATAATTTGTGATACATAATCATCAAGTCATAAAGCAAGACAGGCTTTATCATATTACAATAGTTTCTGTGATTTAGGCAGGGTATACAGTAGTTAGTTCTAGTTTAATAGCCTAGAGTTTAAGCTGTGGATTACTGCACAGATCACTGAGTCATCCGCCTGTCGTCCTCCGTTCTCACAGATGCCACCTGGTGGTTGTTTTCGCACATTGAGGCTTTTCATTAAAACCTCTTGTCTCGCCAAAGAAAAAAAATGCCTGAGTCTTGTGGCGTCTCGCGTGAACCACGCGTGAAGTCCGCAATTTTGAACCAGTAACATCTGTACACCTATCCCAAATCAAACTGAAAAAACTGAAAAAGAAATCACGGTAACATCTTGCAGTTAACACAGATGAGTTCTGTTTTAGGACTAGATGAAACTATCCCTAGATTAAGCTTGTCATCCTGAGGTTTGAGTGGTGACGATGTCCCAGGTGTGGCAGGGCTTGACGCTAAGCTTTTTTCCAAGTAGCACTGTGCTACCATGCTGAAAAATTTAGTAGCACACAACATTTTTTAGTAGCACAATAAAAATTTTGTAGTTTTGGTGAAAATATCATTTTCAAACAAATAAAGTAGATTTAGCCTATAATCCTAACCCTGTAGACTAATTTTTAATGTTTTAACTGGCTCTTTGCCTTAACAAAAATCAGGAAAGACAAACAAGGCAAATATGTGTGAGAAAATAGAATATTTACAACCAATATTAGTTTTTAGTTTTATGCTGTATGTGTGTGCATGTGGCCCAGGGGTGGGGGTATTGATGAGCAGTGAACCTATATTTCCCTCAGTATAAAAAGCTGAACATTACATACAGGGCTCTACACTAAGATTTTTTAGGAGCACAATGAAAAATGTTGTAGCAGGCTGTTTAAGCCTTAAATAATGCTGAGGGTCCAACATGACCCATTTTTACATTTGAGAACAGTAAAAACACCAAACATGTTTCCTCAACAACCTGTCACACAAGCAGCTCCATGTTGCCCCTGTGTGATGTTCAGGGACAGGTCAGACAGGGAGCTTTGAGGTTGAAGTTTATATGAATGTTGCACTGTGAGACTGTGACCACATGTCAGCTGTTCTCACTGCGACAAGCGTTTTTTTTTTTTTGATAGCTCCGCGGTAGCCTCGGAGGCCACGTACCACCTAAGGGCTTCCTTCACCTGGGGCAGAGCTCCGTGTGAAACAGTAGGAGAGACACAGCCCGAGACTGTGTACCGGAGGAAGAAGCAGGTCGAACGTGCACGGAAAAAAAGCGCATCGCACCGAATGTGCGCTGCTACGGTGTCGCCTTGGCGTGCATGACGCGCGTCTACCTTGAAAGTAATGTGCGGAAAAGACGTTACATCTGAACGGCCCCGATGTACACAAGCTTTAATCAATGCGGCGGCCAAAATCACCAAACAGGCAGGGGGGGGGCGGGGCGGGGGAGATACTGCTCATGTTAAACAGCATGCAAAGCGGTGCATGCAGTTTCTGTCCGAGTCGCACTGATGCGACTGATGCGAGCAAAACTGTCGCACTGTCGAGCCCTGTGTGGCCCCCTCTGCTTTCAATGCTTCTAGGCCACTGGTGTTACTTATGGCCTCTTCGCCCACAGCCATCGGATTCCATGCTCTGCTGCTCCTGAGAGGGCTTTGATGGTCTGGCATTGGGCTTGGCCTCGAATCCCAAGGTCCTTAAGTAGCCTGATGGTTGACTTGCCCACGAAGCCTCTGCAGCCGACTTCCACAGGGCAGCTGAGCCGTTCCACATCGGCTACCAGTTCTGTGTACTTAGGAGGACCAGAGGACGAGATCTAGTCTGTGGTTTGTTTTGACAATCTCAAATGGGAAGCAGAACCTTTGATTCAGATCTGCGACCAACTTCCAGTCTCGTTCACCTCCAAGCTGGCCGATGCTTGATCTTGTAGAGGCTGTGGCTGCACCTTCTCGGACGAACACTCCAGCAGATGCAGGCTGGTATGATGGGGGAGGCATGGCATTGATTTTTGTCCACCTAGTCTCCAGAGCAGTTGCTAGGCACTTTATGACGTGGTTATGCCGCCAGGTGTATCGGCCCTGTGACAGGCTTTTTTTTGCAGCCAACCAAAATATGCTTAAGGTTTGCAGGGGATGGACAGAGGGGGCAGGTGGGGTCTTCTCTGTACCACTGGTTTAGGTTAGAGGGGGAAGGAAGGACATCATACGTGGCTCGTAAGATGAAACTGGTGTGAAATGTTTCCGTGCCCAGCAGCTCCCTCCAGGAGAATTTCCTCCTCAACTCCCTCCCATCTCATACACACTCAAACACCTTGTTTAGATGTTTGCACATCTTTTTGGGGCGGCAGTGGCTCAGGGGGTAGAGCGGGTCGTCCAATAACCAGAGGGTTGGCGGTTCAAATCCCCCAGCTCTCTCCCAGTCTCTGCCGTAGTGTCCTTGGGCAAGACACCTTACCCAACTTGCCTCGTGAACCCAACTTCATGTGTATGAATGATCATGGTGGTGGAGGGGCCGTTTGGTGCGAAATGGCAGCCACGCTTTCGCCAGTCTGCCCCAGTAGTTTACCACCACCGGTGTGAATGTGTATGAATGAATAATGGTTACTGTATGCGCTTTGGGTATCGGGTATAGAAAAGCGCTGTATAAATGTAATGTAATCCATTATTATTATCTTGACGCCTGCTCTTGTCACCACACCTCCTCAACAACCAGAGCACGGCATTGAGCTGGAGCTGCCTTGTGCCAGGATGGTCTGCTCTGTCCAAGGTCAAGGCCTCCCCTCCCCTGTTGCACAAGGCCAACAATGTGCACTGAGATCTGACTTTGCCTTAGCTGGGGTCCATTTCCTTCCAGTCGCAAGAGTAGGAGCTGTTTGGGCTACGCAAGGGTCACGGGATTCCCTAAGTGTCATTCCAACCTTACTTTGGAGCACTTGAACTCCTCTGCGAGACTGGACACAGGAAGCTTGAGTATGCCTCTTCGATACAGCCCGATGATCTTGGGAGTCCCAGCCACTTTTGGAGAATGAGCTAATCAACCTCTTTAGCTTTTCGACCGCTGAGATTGGGACCTCGTAGATGGTCAGAGGCCACATCAGCCTGGGTAGTAGCCTTTCATCCTACCTGGGAGCATGGTCTTGTTGATACGCTCAAGGCCACTTATGGTTTCCTGCCTAAGCTGGTCCACTTGCTCTGTGTCCTTGAGGGTGGTATCATACCAATTACCAACGTCCAAGACTCTTTACTGGCTTCTCTGGCATTGTTGGTTTATGCTCTTTGTCAACGTAAAACCTGTGTCTGACAGCTTTCCCTTGACAACTGAAATGCTCCTGGACTTGCTCGACTTTATTTCCATCCGGGCCCACTGGATGTTCTCCTGCAGCTTGTTCAGCAACCATGTGCCTTGGTTGTGGTGAGTATGGTCATATCATCCATATAAACTCTGATCGGAGGGAGACGAAGACCAGTTTTGAGCTTGAGCCCACCTACTACCCACCGGGAGGCTCAAATGATGACCTACACTGCCATCGTGAAGGCCAGAGGCGAGATGGTGCATTGCCATTAGCCCTCTTTCCAGCCGTTGCCATGCTGTGGTGTACTCGTCTGTTGTAAGCCATATAGCTGCACGTCTTGGAAGTAGGATTTGATGAGGCTGGTGATTGCTTCTGAGACGCTGTAAAAGTGAAATGCTGCCCAGAGGAGACCGTGAGGAACGGATCCAAAGGCATTGGCGAGGTCCAAGAACACAACATTGAGATCTTTTCCATCCTTTCTGGCGGCTTGGATTTGGTGCCTCATGTTTGTGTGCTCCAAGCAACCTGAGAAGCCTGGAATGCCTGCCTTCTGCACTGAGGTATTGATGTAGTGGTTCCTGTCCAGGTAGACAGTCAGCCTATGAGCCACTACGCTGAAGAAGATTTTGTCTTTGCCATTGAAGAGGCTGATTTGGCGAAACTGGCTGATATCCGCAGAGTCCTTTTCCTTGGGGATTAGGATGCCTCCTGCCCTCCACCACGCAGTTGGGATAGCTTGTTTCTGCCAAACCACCTTCATCAACCTCCAGAGAAAGTGTAGTACCTCTGGTGCATTCTTATAAAGCCGGTACGGGACTCCATTGGGCCCAGGAGAGGATGCAGCTCTTGCCCAATATACACTTCCACTTGGGAGGGCTGATGTCCAGCTGATGTTCAGGGGGATGTATTGGTGGCATATCGAGTGGAAGAGTTGTCTGACTAGACCGCTGGCTGTCCGTGTGGTATTGAGGTAAGCTTTGAGATCTTCCATCGCTGTTTTGAGTTTGCCACTTTTGTTCTTTGTGAAAAGAATTTTTACAAACTTGAAGGGGTCCTTGAAGAAGTTTGATCTTCCCTGCTCCTTCGTTTTACACCTCCTTCTCAAGTTCTCAGCTCTCCTCAACGATGACAGTCGGTTATTGATTTCTGCTTGCAGCAGGTTAATTCCCTCCTTCTCCTCCTCTGGACCCTTCATTGTTTTTTCAGCTGCCTCCTCTCCTTGATAAGCCGTTCAATCTCCTCCTGTCTCCTGAACTTCATCAGGGTGGTTGATGTTTTCTTCTTGTCTGTAGTTCCGAAGCAGTCAGCGATTTTAGAATTTTCAGCAAATTATTGATATTTTTTGTCCCAAAATCAAGTCAGGATGTGTTAAAAACTTAAAAATAACTATTCTATTGAATTCCTTGGCCCACAATTGTGTAGAAAATGTGTTGATTTGTCTGAGTTGTTTACTTTAAGAGATATGCTGATTTCTTTTTCAGTGTTTTCAGGTTCGATTTGGGATAGGTGCAGTAAAGGGTTAAAAATAAACACCATGGGACATTTTTTCATCCTGTTACCTGTCAGAGTCTTAAAGTAGACACTTTAAAGATTAAGAAAAATCTCAAAATGTTTTCATTCAGTGCACAGGATTTTGGTATAGGGGAAAATATACATACGATTTTAGAATTTTCAGCTAATTTTTGATATGTTTGTCCCAAAATCAAGTCAGGATGTGTTAAAAACTTAAAAATAACTATTCTATTGAATTCCTTGGCCCCAAATTGTGTAGAAAAATGTGTTCATTTGTCTCTGTGAGTTGTTTACTTAAAGAGCTATGCCAATTTCATTTTCAGTTTTTTCAGGTTCGATTTGGGATAGGGGAGGTAAAGGGTTAAAAATAAACACCATGGGGCATTTTTTCATCCTGTTACCTGTCAGAGTCTTAAAGTAGACACTTTAAAGATTAAGAAAAATCTCAAAATGTTTTCATTCAGTGCACAGGATTTTGGTATAGGGGAAAATATACATACGATTTTAGAATTTTCAGCTAATTTTTGATATGTTTGTCCCAAAATCAAGTCAGGGTGTGTTAAAAACTTAAAAATAACTATTCTATTGAATTCCTTGGCCCACAATTGTGTAGAAAAATGTGTTAATTTGTCTCTGTGAGTTGTTTACTTAAAGAGCTATGCCAATTTCATTTTCAGTTTTTTCAGGTTCGATTTGGGATAGGGGTAGCCTGATGCATCAGCCGCTTATTTCATTACATTTCATATAGCGTCTGAACACGAGCCATAGGGATTCGTTTGCTTCCGGGAGGCGGTTGCTTACATTTGCTTCAACTAATCGCTGCTGCTTGGTGGTCACGTGTGCTATACACCGGTTAAGCTCATAGGTTAATCTTGAGCGCTTGAGTTCAACGTCATCGCCTTCACTTATCCGTCTGTTCGCTGATTGGTCGGACGGAGCAAACCGAAACGCATTGCTAGTGTCCTGACTACATGGTTGAGGCAAATGAAATTTGCCGGAACCAGTAGGCGGCGCTAGCCTGGCTAGGATAGGGGCAGTAAAGGGTTAAAAATAAACACCATGGGACATTTTTTCATCCTGTTACCTGTCAGAGTCTTAAAGTAGACACTTTAAAGATTAAGAAAAATCTCAAAATGTTTTCATTCAGTGCACAGGATTTTGGTATAAGGGGAAAATATACATACAATTTTAGAATGTTAAGCTAATTTTTGATATTTTTGTCCCAAAATCAAGTCAGGATGTGTTAAAAACTTAAAAATAACTATTCTATTGAATTCCTTGGCCCACAATTGTGTAGAAAAATGTGTTAATTTGTCTCTGTGAGTTGTTTACTTAAAGAGCTATGCCAATTTCATTTTCAGTTTTTTCAGCTTCGAATTTGGGATAGGGGAGGTAAAGGGTTAAAAATAAACACCATGGGACATTTTTTCATCCTGTTACCTGTCAGAATCTTAAAATAGACACTTTAAAGATTAAGAAAAAACAGGTGGGGAAAAAAAATCCACTGTGTGCTCGTGGACCCCTGTTTCCATCTAGACTATACCTCAGCTACCAGAGCGAAGGTTCTAAACCGACCATTTAGAGCAGGGCTGTGAAACCTTTGAAAATATCAACAATTCCAGAGTTTGGTGTGTTTTTCACAATGCCAGCACTTCCAGCTCTTGAGGTTTCACAAACCGTGATTCAGTTCAGTCACTGAACAATTCAGTGAACAAATGTGGAATGAAACTCTTTAATGAACTGATCCCACTGAACTCTTTGCTCATCTGTGCACATATAGCCTACCTCCATGCCTCCAGTTCCTTATATTCAGCCTGTTTAGAAAAGGCAGGATGTTCTTCCTTTTTCAAGCTGCGGATGATGTCGTGTTTCACATCTCACCCCTGAGAACAATCAAAGGTTTCATAATGAAGGGTCTTCCTATCTCTGTCTGAAAGCAGCCTCTGTCCTCTGTCTCTCCCAGGTGGACAGCTCTGTGTTCAACAGCAGAGAGATGGTTCAGAGCCTGGCCTTCGGACTCTCCTTCTTGCAGCGGATGGATATGAAGCCAGTGGTGGTGATGAGCTGCTCTGAGTACAGGGACATGGGGGCGACTGAACCGGTGACCGAGTCCTGGTGCAGGCGTGTTCTGGTGGAGCGGTGCCAGCAGCTGACCGAGGCTCTGCAGCAGCACTCAGCCACCGTCCTGCCCTTCTTCTCCGCTGAGTCCTTCCTCCTGCTGCATGAAGCCCAGAGAGGCAGCAGGTGAGGGGATTCTTTTACTGAAGAGTCTTGTTTAAAGCACAGTGTTCAAGGTTTAATGAGTTTTAACAGTAAGAAGACTTTGCTTTGCTTTGCTTTATTTCACATGTATGAGTAACACAAGAAAGTAATCTGAGAAACATTTTCAACTGAACCTCCTGACCTAATTAATTATATAATAATAATAATAATAATAATAATAAATGTATTTATAAAGCGCTTTACATCAAAGTGCTGTACAACACATCAAAAACTGCAAGCAGTTTACAAAAACAACAAAATACAAAACATACTTAAAGGGATAGTTCACTCAAAATTCAAATTTCACTCATTATCTACTCACCATCATGTCGACCAGAGGGGAACCTTCAGGGCCTTCTAGGCCTTCAGAGAAGGCCTTAAAAATTCTAAACCAAAAAATATGAGTATTAAATAATATGTGTATATATATATATATTTTAAAACGATTTAATTTAATTTAATACAATACATTTAATACATTTTCTCTCATCTATGTTCTAAAGTTAAGTTTACTGTCAAGTTCACATCAGCAATGAAAGGGTTACTGTCCTGAAACGTGTTATCCAATCAGAATCGTCCATCTCTATCGTAGCCCGGTTAGCTAGCTCCTTGATTGGTTAGGACTTCACGAATCTCGGGGAAGGCCAAGCCATGTGTTTTGGTTTGGAGAGTGATGGGAAAATTGACCAATCACGGTTTGATTTTAAGTGGGCGGGACAAAAACAATAGATCGTAGGCCTTTGTGAAGTCCGAACTGGGGCAGAGTGGTGAGAGCGGTTGAGAGACAGTTAAATGGCGGACGAGAGCGACGTTGTGGCTAGCTTGATAGCATCGCCTTTTTCAAGGCGGTGCTTCACAGAAAAACTTGAAATAATAAAAAACGGAAGACCAACTCCAGAACTGGAATTAAAAGAAAAAGTTAAAAAAGTGGAAAGGCATTTCAAGACCGAAAATTATCAGCGGTATCCATGGATGACGGGCTGTAAGAAAACAAACAGGCTGTACTGCTGGAGTTGTTTACTTTTTACCAGTGACAAGTCATCCACCTGGGTCAGCGGCGGATTTGTCAGCCTTACAAATCTGACCAAGTCAGCCCACCGGCATCAAGATTCTGCGGCACACCTGCAAGCGACGGTCAGTTTGAAAACTTTTGGGGACACAAGAGTTGATCTTCAGCTAGATGAGCAGCGCCGCAATCATACTACAGCCCACAACAACAAGGTCAGGCAGAACAGAGAGATCCTGAAACGTCTCATCAATGTCGTCACATTTCTTGGAAAGCAAGAGCTGGCATTTCGAGGACATGATGAAAGTAAAGATTCCACAAACAAGGGGAACTACTTGGAGTTACTGGAGTTTTTGGCGGAGTATGACAGCCCTCTGCGCTGCCACCTGGAGTCGGCCACTGTTTTCATCGGCACCTCCAGCAAAATTCAGAATGACTTGATCCAGTCGGTGGCGGATGTAATGACCGAGGCAATGAGGGAGGAGGTGAGAAATACGCCTTTTGTCTCTGTTATGGTGGACGAGACAACTGACGTAAGTAACACCGCTCAGATGTCGTATGTCCTGCGTTACACCACTGACGGCAGTGTGAAGGAGCGCTTTTTCCAGTTCGGTGATGTCAGTGGTGATAAGCGTGCAAACGCCATAGCTGGACAAGTTTTGGAGTTTCTGGAGGACTGTGCCTGCACCAACAAGGTAATTGCCCAGTGTTACGACGGAGCTGCAGTCATGGCCTCTGGACTGAATGGGGTCCAAGCTAAAATAAAGGAAAAAATACCACAAGCTCTCTTCGTTCACTGTTATGCGCACTCTCTGAACCTCGTCATGTCTCAAAGTGCTGCTAAAATCAAAGAGTGCAACATTTTTTTCTCACACCTCCTTGCACCTCGCCTTGCAGCCTTTTTCTCAAAGTCAGCCAAACGCACGAAACTCCTGGATGAAATATGCCAGCGGAGACTGCCCAGAGTGACCCCAACACGGTGGAACTTTTCATCACGTTTGGTTTGCACTGTGTATGAGCGGAGAGAAGAACTCCTGGAGCTCTTTGAATTCATTGTGGACAACCACAGTGATTTTGATGATGATGCTGTGCACAGCGCTGATGGATACATCGCACTGCTGACGGGCTTCGAGTTCTGCTTTCTCCTCGCCACCTTCAACTCAGTGTTTGCCTACTCCGACGTGCTCTTTGGGATCTTGCAGAATAAGGAGTGTGACATGCAGTTCTGTTTGTCCAGCATTGATGACTTTTGCAGCACCACAGAGAGAGAAGGCCAAATTTGACTCCATCTATGAGGACACGGTGCGCGAAGCCGGGGCTCCCAGCGGGCGCAGGGCACGGAGAGTTGGAGACGTGCGCACAGCGTACCAGCAGCTGCACGGTGAAATCCTGGACAACATTCTCACTCAGCTGAGAAACAGGTTCAAGGATCATGAAAAGCTGATGTTCCTTGCCCTTCTCGACCCCAAGAAGTTTGCCTCATACAGAGAAAGCTTCCCCAGCTCTGAGTTTCAGAGCCTCGCTGAAAACTACGGGCTGCACTTTGACCTCCCCAGGCTCAAGACTGAACTGACAGTCATGTACAACATGACAAACTTTGAGGGAAGGAGCCCATCAGACCTGCTGCACTTTCTGACACTGAAAGAGCTGACTGAGAGCATGCCGCAGCTGTATCACCTCACCTGCCTGGTGCTGACCATCCCCGTGTCCACTTCCTCCGTGGAGCGGTCTTTCTCGGCACTGAAGCGCATCAAGACGCACGCCAGAAACAGCACTGGACATGATCGCCTGGGAGCTTTGGCACTGATGTCCATAGAGAAAGGGCTTCTCTTGGAGCTCAAGTCAAAGGACAAACTTTACGACGCTGCCATCGCCCACTTCACAAAGAAAGACAGACGAATGGATTTCGTTTTCATGTAAGGTAGGCGGCTGCCTATGTTACAAATCACCTTGATTATTATTTCAAGTGATTAATTCGAGCCAAGTGGACATGCAGTAATTTGTATTTATTGCGGAGGTTGTTTCAGAACATTTCCAGCGCAAATTGCCTTTAATTCAATGTGTACATTTATCAGAAGTGTGGTTGGATTTTTGTTTTTAGAGGATTTTTATTCCCCCCATTTTATTCACTGTACATAATTAAGTCGTAGCGGAACCTATATGGAAACTGTGACTTTCATTTTTATTTTTGATTTGCCATGCGTAATTGCGCATGGAGAGGTATTTGCACTTCATTGCAAATTAAAAAAAAGTCTTTATTTTACCAGCTTTGTGTAACTTTTGCTATATTGTGCATTTCAAATTGTATTGTAGTTTGAGTCTGCTCATGAATTTATTTGTCAAGTGTGTATGGTTCGTTGTGCGCCGTGATTTCATAGCGCTGTCCATGGTGATGAAATGAGCGTCAGTGTCAGCAGTGTCACGGGGTAACATTCTGGGTGACCTCATTTTATTACAGATTTTGGCATTAGAGTATGTTTATTTAATGTAGCCTAAAAGGTCTATGTTTATGAAGTTAATGTTGGGAATGTTTCTTGTTGCAGAATGTTTTTGATGGTCTAATTGTTTACATCCTTATCATCGTTAATTAAATGATTGCAATTGTTAAACGCTTTCAATTTATCATACTGTGTCTTTTTTTCGCTATGATTTATTTTCTCTGCATTGCTCCGACCAAAATAATCCGTATATTCCGACCAGGGCTCTGGGTCAGCTTGGAAAGGTTTATTTATTATCATTATAGCAGCAAAACAAGTGAATGCCAATAAGTTCTCAAGTCAGCTGACCAATCTGCAGGAGACAGCACCGGAGGACAATGATGTACACAAACAGGAAAGCCTGTGGCAAAAAAGAAAAGAAAGAGGCAGAGCCGGTAGCAGCGCATTGTAATGCACCCGGCCGCGATCAGCACCAGGTTCTCTCTCTCTCTCTCTCTCTCTCTCTCTCTCTCTCTCTCTCTCTCTCTCTCTCTCTCTCTCTCTCTCTCTCTCTCTCTCTCTCTCTCTCTGACACGCTGTCATTCATTCATATTTCAGCGCTGACAGAGCGGACAGCGCTGGCTCTTCGTCGTATTTGACTCCGTACAGCAACAATATAATGATAACTAGAAAATTTCCTCTCGGGAAATTTTGAATGGGCCGCGGGGCTACTGCCGATTTTGCCATCTCTGTCAACATGGGAATCAAACCCACGATCTTAAGCGCAAGACAGAGCTGATCAGACAGACACATGATAATCTTTCTATAAGCACTGATATGGAGGAGCTGTAACCACATTAGGTTACCTGTGTGTGTGTGTGTGTGTGTGTGTGTGTGTGTGTGTGTGTGTGTGTGTGTGTGTGTGTGTGTGTGTGTGTGTGTGTGTGTGTGTGTGTGTGTGTGTGTGTGTGTGTGTGTGTGTGTGTGTGTGTGTGTGTGTGTGTGTGTGTGTGTGTGTGTGTGTGTGCGCGTGTGCGTGTGCGTGTGTGTGT
Organism: Trachurus japonicus; assembly: GCF_045865225.1. NCBI lineage: Eukaryota > Metazoa > Chordata > Actinopteri > Carangiformes > Carangidae > Trachurus > Trachurus japonicus. Next base: position 27,362,119 of record NC_140914.1, on the reverse strand, counting down.
GAAAGATATACAAAAAGTTCTGACCTGACAACTGTATGAAATGTGTGTGTGTTGGACGTGTGCGTGTGTTTGTGCATGGTTAGTGTGTGTCCATTTGTGTGTGTGTTTGTTGTATGTGCGTGTAATTGTGTAAATTGTGTATGTATTTGGTAAGTGGTTGTATGTTTGTTGTGTGTGTGTGTTTGTGTGTGTGTGGTAGTTAGTGTGTGTCCATTTGTGTGTGTGTCCATTTGTGTGTGTGTGTGTGTGTGTGTAGTAGTTAGTGTGTGTCCATTTGTGTGTGTGTGTTGGATGTGTATGCATGGTGAGTGTGTCCATTTGTGTGTGTGTGTGTTGGATGTGTGTGTATGGTGAGTGTGTGTGTGTGTGTGTGTGTTGGATATGTGTGTATGGTCAGTGTGTGTGTTGGATATGTGTGTTGGATATGTGTGTATGGTCAGTGTGTGTCCATTTGTGTGTGTGTGTGTGTGTGTGTGTGTGTGTGTGTTGGATATGTGTGTATGGTCAGTGTGTGTCCATTTGTGTGTGTGTGTGTGTGTTGGATATGTGTGTATGGTCAGTGTGTGTCCATTTGTGTGTGTGACTGACAGACAGTCAAATAGAGAGAATGTGTGTGCGTTGCCATGGTGACGTTGCCATGGTGAGGTTGCCATGTTGAGGTTACCATGTAACTGTTGGCTGGTGGCTTTAAGGCATGGTCGCAGCTTTAACCATAGGCTTTAACTGCTCTGTGACACCCTCAAACAGATCTAATGTACGACAAATCTGTACTTAGTACGAGCAAAAGGTTTACATTTTCCGAACCATAAGACCTTGCTGAACGCGTCCATGTCACTTTGGTGTTTCTAGAGTAAAAATTGTTGATTGGGTCGCAGGTTGGAAACTTTGGGACGTTTAGAAAATCAGCGCCTACTTTTGAATGGGAGTCAATGAGAGGAGAGAGGGACCTGGCTGCACTCGGAAGCTCCCAGTTTAAATTGTGTTCGTCTCTCTGGTTTTTTGAGCACATGAAGAGATCGAGGATGAGCTTGTCTACAAGCATGCCCGAAATTATGTGTGTAGAGTGTAATCTGTGGCCGTGCTGACAGGATAGAGAGAAAAATGTGAGAGGATTTTTAGACCCTCTGTCACTCTGCCAACTGCCAACGTCCGAACATTCCGTCCCATTGACTTTCATGTTAAATCTGAATTTTGTCAGAAATTTTAATGATTTTAAAACTATACATATATCTGAAACTGTTGAAGATATCAATAAGCTGAGATATAGCTGAATAGTTGAAAGGTTTGTGAACAGTTTAAAAGTTGAATGAAGTCTGTAGCTGAAAGTATGCTGAAGCTATTAGAGGCTGAATGAAGCAGAAGATTTGAAGAGTTTGAAGACTGTTTCAATGTATTTCCTATGAGAGAAAAATTGCACAAAAAGTTAAATATTTTAAAAAGTATAAATAGTATGAAAGAGAAAAATAATAGCATAAATGTCCTGAAAAAGCTGCACGTTTTGATATATGAATTGTTGAAATAGCACAAAGTATGAAGGACTAGTTAAACGCAGAAAAAGGGAAGAAGACTCAGAATAATAATAAGTTTAAAGAAACAAAATGGCCGAACAGAATAACAATACTGTGAATGCTTCCAGCATTCACACTAATAAGAAAAAATCCACACAATAACAGTAGTGGTCCCTGCAGCTATTTCATAGCTGTTGGGACCAGTGCCCGGTGCGATTGCCCGCGGCCCTAATAATAAGAAAAAATCCACACAATAACAGTAGTGCCCGGTGCGATTGCCCGCGGCCCTAATAATCATAAGTGTGCCCCCAGACCCCCCTAGTGGTTCAGTTTGCAAGCATGGTGTGTGTTTTATAGAGGCATGCGTAAAACAGCAATTTTGACCCTCATGCTGTTTAGTTAATTTTTTTTAAAGTTAATCTTCGTTTCTGTTGGATTTTTGTGCGTATTATGGAGCCGTTTTGGTCCATGTTTGTAAGTCTTTTTCCCCACATGATTATATTTTCATAAGTTGCAACAAACGGGGTCTGAGTGTGTGATTAAAAAGCACCACGGTCTGCTTCCCGTTCACGCATCGCCTCCTTAAGATGCCGAGACTTTGTGTTTATTTGTTTTAAAACATGAAAAATGTAAGAACCGGAGCCAATCGGACTACTGAAGGCCCAGCTGTAGTGCTCACGGTTCGCCACTGATGTCGACTAAGGGCTGGGAGAAGTTTCAGAGTTATCCGTGGCTTCTTTGAGTTACAGGGGGTCTCGGCGTAGCACTGCATGTCCATAAGAGGACCTTCGAGAAGCTTCCGCTTTTTCGGGACAATTTAGCATTTTGGGGCTTCAATACAAGACAGACATTACATACGAGCAGCATGGAGGTATTTGGATGTTTTTTGGTGTGTCTTTTTGTTACGAAGACAGTTGGTATCCATTTGCAACCGTTATACAGGGATGCAAACAGCGCGCCGAAAAGCGAAACTCGCTTTTTTCATGACCAATTAGGTGACTTGTGTGAATCGTTCAGATCCGAAGAGTTTTTGTTTTGAGGGCGGGGTGTCTCAGCGTCTCAGCTGGGGTCAGTAAAATGTTTTTCTAACAGGCTGACAGTGACAATCACGTGAAACTGAGGCGAACTCATTCATGGTTGTCTCTGATTAAACTGATAACAGCCTACCTCCAATGTAAAGCGGCGCATATCCGCGTGCAGTCGGTGCGACGGCGACGCCGTTTTTTCCCCCCGTGCATGTCCGTGGAGCTGTGCGCCGCGGACATGCACGGTTCCCTACGTTGCTGTGTCAGGCAGGTGTCTCCACGTTTCAGAGGTGAAGGAAGCCTTAAGTGGAAAGACGTCGCCTCCGCGATGTAGAATGTGTTCAATTCAAAATAACACATTATATAGGCCTATATGTCCATTACACACTGAATGAAACATCCCATGTCTTTATTTATTCAGTTTATTTTAATAGTAATAATTATGAGTAACATTCAGTGAAGACCTAAAAATCAGTATCTCCAAAATTGAAATATTGCAAAGGAATTTTTTTTAAAGCATTTTTAATATAGAAATGTTGGCCTTCTGAAAACTATGTCCATCTATATGCACTCAATACTTGGTTGGGGTTGAACTACTGGGAATTGACTTTTCCGTGATATTGTAATGTACTTGCATCCCTGGTTATGCACTGCTACGCCGAGACCCCCTGTAACTCAGAGAAGGCACAGAGGACTCTGAAACTTCTCCCAGCCCTTAGTCCACATGAGGGTGAGTAGATAATGAGTGACATTTCAATTTTGGGTGAACTATTCCTTTTAAACAGAACAGGACTTTACTAATGAAAACCTAAGACCTATTATGCAACAGTAAATAAGTGGGTCTTAAGCATTGTTTTAAAAACCCCAATCGAACAGGCCTGCCTGATGTCCGAAGGGAGATTGTTCCACAGTGTCGGAGCCCGATAGGAAAAGGCCCGCTCACCAACCGTCTTCTTCCTAACCTTCGGAACTCAAAGACACACACTCCCTTGGGAGCGTAGAGACCGTGTGGGCACATACACATTAAATAAGTCACTCAAGTACAAAGGTGCCAAGCCATTTAGGATTTTAAAAGTTAGTAAAAGCATCTTAAAATCTGCTTTAAACCGAATAGGGAGCCAATGAAGAGAGGCCAGCACTGGCGTAATGTGCTCATACCTAGATGAGCCAGACAGAATACAAGCTGCTGTGTTCTGAACCATTTGCAATCGATGAAGGCTCTTCTTGGGTAGTCCTGATAAGAGGACATTACAGTAGTCAAGCCTGGATGTAACAAAGCTGTGAATAAGGACCTCGGCATCTTTCTTAGGTGAAGAAATGCTACACGTGTCACCTCTTTTATGTGTAAATCAAAGGAAAGGGTCTGATCCAAGACAACACCAAGATTCTTTACTCTATCTGTAGCATGTATGGTATCGTTGTCAATGGATAGATAGAAATGGTCAAATATAAATATATACATATAAAAGTACATGTCCAAGTCTGTTTTTTAATATATAACATACACCTGCCTTATAACCATACTGTGAAAATATCAAAGCCTCAGTCCACAGAGAAATCCGCGCAGCCTGTATTCAGAAAATGAGCCATCGAGATTTCTGTAACTTTGTGATGTCACAACCAAGCACTCTCAGCCACGCACCAAACCACGGCCACCTGGACAAACTATCCAACCTTGCAGCATTTGGTTTTGCCTAAAAAATCTGTTAGCTTTTCATCTACCCAAGTCCGATTTTCCTGAAGGTCAACAGAGGTGAGCTAACAGTGGACGGGCTGCTGCTTTGAATGACACATTTGCATCTTGTTTTTTTTTTCTAACACTCATTGTCCTTCTCATTTTCCCTTCCATTCTTCATCTTCTCTTTGTCTCCTCCTACTTCCCCCTTGACCCTGTGCTCATCTTCTCCTTCCCTTCAGTGCTCCACCACATGTCGCTGTGGACACCAGCCTCCTCCAGTGGGCTCTGGACTGTGGGACAATCCCGTTGGTCTGTCCGGTGGGGAGGGACAGCCGAGGGTGCTCAGTGATGTTGAATCCGACGGAGGTGACGGCGGCTGTTTCCCGAGCCCTGCAGCCGCACAAAGTCATGTTCCTGAATAACTCAGGAGGCGTCTGCAGCCGAGAGCACAAGGCACGGACACTGACTCATTTTGTTTTTTATTATCCAATAGTGAGGAAAATAAGTATTTGCTCCTCTGCTGAATTTTCTGGTTTGCTTCCCCACAAAGAAATTGATGGCATATAGTTTTTATGGTAAGTTTATTTTAAAGCAATACTCACCGATCTGGCATTTCACTCAGCACAGCACAAACATTTGAAAATCAACAGCTCCACCTCCCTCACAAGTCCCACCCACCTCTCCCTCCTGCCGCATCTCCACGAGCCCCCTCCCTCCCTGCTGCATGCGTTGGCATGGCAACAGTAAACAGAACAGGAACGCGAGTGAAACGGGAACAACACAAACAAACACAACACCGGAGTTTTAAACCATATAAACGGACTCAGTGATGATGACTGATGAGTTTTATAATAAACTGTTGTTAGCCTACTGCTACTGGAGACGCAGGGGAAGTGATTGTTACAGATTACAGTTCTCAACGAGCCGGGCTGGTGGCCGGACCAGCGCCACCTGATGCGCTGGTTCAGGGCCAAAATAAATCCAGACCGAGCCGAGTCGAGCCGCGCCGGTCCGGAGTTCAACCGGGTCCGGACCGCTGAGAACTCACAGAGCTAACAGTAGCCTAGCCGTTAGCACAGAGCTAACAGTAGCCTAGCCGTTAGCACTGGATGCTTTATAGACACATGTGACTTCCTGTGTTTACGTATCACTCGGGGCTGATCAGTATCAACGTTACAATATCAGACATGAAACTCCGCGACCAGCTGCGGCTGCAGTTATTGGTCTTTTAAAAAACTATTTATTTCCAAAAACCTTCTTTCTTGTGTGTTGTGACTCTAGTCTCCTCTGCTCATGTCCTGCTACTGCTCTGTCAATAAGCGTTCTTCCTGGTCGGGAGGGGGGAGAGGAGGAGAGGGGTGCACAAAGTGATTACATATTAAGTAGGTTTGGTCGCTCGTCAAATCTTATCAGTGTTTCCCCTAGCCGTTTTGTCTTGGGGGGGTGGGGGTCGATGAGTCCGGGGGGGGGGGGGGGGGGTGTATGTGAAGGTGTGTGTGTTCATCTCTCGCGCGCTCTGTTTGGATTAAATAAACACAAATAGGCTACAAACACACACATTGGCCTCTAGTATTTTATATTGTTTTCATATATTTTACTGATCGAAATTATAGAATAGGCCTACGAGTGTGTGTTTTATTGAGTGTGCGTATGAAAATAGTGGGTTTTTTAGGTGCTGTGGCTACAAGCAAATTTCATATTGTCTCTGTACAAAGACAACAAAGACTTATTCAAGATTTGCGTTTGGGCAACACTGAAATATAACAGGCAAAACATCGAAATTGATTTATTCATGGCCACATTAAGTGAAATTATTAACTTTACCGATTATCCATCTGTCCTGCTGTGAGTGGACAACTTCTTTCAGTGGTGACTGACTTTATAAAAAATAAGATATAGGCTGTAGTATATATAATGAACTAGGGATGCACATGTTTAACCGTTAACCGATAACAAGAACTTTGACCGATTAATACTATCGGTTATTTATTTATTTTATTAGCTCCTTCTGTCGTCAACTCATGGGGGCGTGTCGACACGTGCAGAGTTCACGTGCCTTCAGTCATATTTCGCAGCAAAAAGTTACACAGGAGGACTGACAGTATGTGCAGCAGCCCCCATGAAGGAAGGTCAGACAATAAATGTAGCCTACGGACATAGATGTGCATCACCTGTAACAACGGCGCTGGAAAAAAAAAAAAAAAAAAAGAGGACGTCGCTGCTCTCCAGTCTGTTCACCTGCAGCTCTCCTGCAGCTCCACGGAGGAGCTGCCAGAGGAGCTCTGCTGTTCCTTCAGCCTGGTGTTTGGCTGCACTTTGTATAAAAACAGTTCTACATTGGACGATCTAACCTCCAGAGCGCGATCAGCTGAGACAGAGCACACTGATCAGCTGTCGCGGCGCACGTGTGTATTTAGCGGCAAAAAAAAAAAAAAAAAAAAAAATTGAAACAAAAAAATTTTTTTTTTTTTTTTTTTTTTTGGCCGTGCGCCACAAGATTCTTAATCTTATCGGTTAACGGTTAATAATCGGTTAACGAGCGTCGGTTATCGGTCAGAAAAAAAATTCAAAATGTGCATCCCTATAATGAACTCCTGACGCTCAGCAGGTGAGGAGAACAACTGTAGGCGGAGACGCTCAGAGAGAAAGTCAACAGCAGCGGATCAGCTGATCTCTCCCTCCGTACAAACGCTCCGTTCTGATCCACTGGACTTTCAAAGTAAAGCTGACGCAGCTGATAATGAGTTAAATAGTGAAACAGCGGTGCTTTTATCGCCAGTTTTGTGATTAAACAAAATAGACCAGACGCCAAAACGACTGCTGCAGGGCGCGAGCCGGCCGCGGAGGTGCACGCCGCGGTGAATCTGATTCGCGGCGCTTCCTCGCCCGGTGTGTACCCGGCGTGAGCGCTGGTATTTAAAAATCAGATGGCAGAGGGAGAATAGCGCCGTTTGGTTGCTTGGGCAGCTTGGGTGCTTCAGGTGGAGCGCTCTACAGTTTGATCAGACCAACAGGTCCGCTTTGACCGCGATTGGCTCCTTGATGTCCCGTTTTTCATGGGGGGCGGGGGCCCGTGCAGGCGGGGCGGGCCGCCCCGCCAATGGAACGGTAGGGGAAACACTGCTTATTAATCGGACCGAATAATATTATTGGTCAGACTTTTCTCAGAATTATATGAGAATGAAAAAATGATGAGTTTTTAACCCTGTTGGGTTTCTCTTACATTTTAATGTATCATCAGATTATTAATAGCATTTTAACTTAGACAAAGAAATGTGCAAAAGTTCCAGAAAGGTAAGTATTGCTTTAACAGAGAGAGACAGAATATCAATAAAAAAATCCAGAAATAATATAATTATATAAAAGTTATAAATTAATTTACATTTGATCAGGTGAAATAAGGGCAAAAATCAGCAGGGGATCAAAAACTTATTTTCCCCACTGTATGTGTATTAGTATAGTATAGTATAATATGTATGGTATCCTCCACATATATCTACATACACTTCTCCTGAACATGTTGAATCTGTATTCCAGGTACTGGGCACTGTGTCGTTGCCTAGCGACCTGCCCAGTCTGTCGACGGCCACGTGGCTGAGCGCTGCCGAGCGCCACAGAGTGACCACCATAGCTAGACTGCTCAACCAGCTGCCGACCGAGTCCTCTGCAGTGATCACTTCTGCGAACACGCTGCTGACGGAGCTGTTCAGCCACAGAGGTGAGGCCGCCGACTGACTCATGTCACATGCTAACACACACACACTTGCATGGGGGCGCTGTCTATTTTGAGGTGTAACCCAAGAGGGTGCTTGCCCTATGGTTTAACAACCCAGCAGTGATTTAACTGGAACTCATTCCTTAAAGCCCCAGTATGTAACTTATTTGGCTTTTTATCAGCAAAAATCAAATATTGCTTTCATAAATACGTATTTCACTGAATCACACACGCATACAAATGAAAGCTTTCTCGTGCCTTAGAATGAGTTGTTACAAGTCATTACAAATACATAAGTGGGCGATGCACCGAACCAAGGCCATTTTTTACGTTCAGTGGCAGCGTGACCGTGCTCGGGGAGAAAGTTTTCGAGGTAGCGCCTGTTAAAACTGTCACCACTGTGTAGTGTGAGGAAGGACGGAGGGACTGATGTTGCATTCAGGTGCAGTCAGGCAGACGGCCGTCGGCAAACCAACCGGATGTCATTTTTCTCGATGAGAGAAAGACCGTAAACAATACGAAAACATATTGTCACGCCTGTATTGTTTTGCCTAGTGCTGGCGGACCACTTGTTTATCCTGTTACATGCAGCGTCTGTTGACGTCTGCCCACTTTCACGTGAATGCAACATCAAGAATACGTTCCGATATGCAACCGCACCACTAGATGGGGGTAATTAGTGTGACTGCTTCCAGCAGTCACACTATTGTTCTTCTGTTTGGCCATTTTCTTCCGCCTTTTTACGGTCTTCTTCTAGTCCTTCATACTTTGTGCTATTTCAACAATTCATATATCAAAACGTGCAGCTTTTTTTTAACTTTATCGGCATTACTTTTCTCTTTTTAACTATTTATACTTTTTAAAATATTTAACTTTTTCTGATTTTTTTCAGCTTTATAATGTGTGTGTATTGCGTCTAACGAGCAGAGCCAGAGTGGTGCCAGAGTGGATAGAGGCAAAAAAACATTCTAGAGTTTTTCTGGCTAAACTGTCAGCATGGCCACAAATTAAACTCTAGACAAATTATTTTCTCCAGTTTTGTAGCCACACTTGTCTTCTGGCTAAAATTCTGGTCAAAAATGCAAAGAGACTTAGATAATAATTTAAAATATTTTTTAAATGCAGCCAGGGAGCTCTCTGCTCTCATTCAGCCCAATGCATTTTTTTCACAACAGCAGGAGAAGGAGCTCAACTTTGTAACTTGCCGTTAAGTGCTTTTTAATTCATTTTAATTCACCAAAAAATAGTGACAGGTCACAAAAAAGTCCTCTTCTTACTTGTTGTGGCTAATTTATACTAATTTCTTTTTATTTTAAGCATCATTGAAAAATCTCACATTCATCAAAGTCTCAACCTCTCCTCTCCACAACTCCACTGTAGTGTAGGGGTTAGGGTGGCTGCTTACCAACCCCAAGGTCACTGGTTCGAATCCAAGGGAAGAACTCTTGTTATGTTATGTTGAATTCTGCTCTCCTCCCCCGCCTTCAATTGGTTACAGGTGTTTGTTATCTCCTTGATTACTCGTACCAGTTTGCAGCACATCATCACATTACAATGAATGACAACAGTCTTGAAAGCAGTGTGCTCTCTGTAGCCGAGTGGCAGAGTAAAGGTTTAGTGATCATATGGTCATGGGTTCGATTCCTGCCTCAATCATTTCACATCATTGCTTGACTTTTGATTCCAATTATTCAGCTGTCATTGGACAGTCTTTGATTCCTCATAGTATAAAGCTCATTGTAACTCAGGTTATCTGTGGCCATATGGTTAGTGTGTTAGGTGTTGTGCTATTTCAACAATTCATATATCAAAACGTGCAGCTTTTTTTGAACTTTATCGGCATTACTTTTCTCTTTTTAACTATTTATACTTTTTCAAATATTTAATTTTTTCTGCAAATTAAACTCTAGACAAATTATTTTCTCCAGTTTTGTAGCCACACTTGTCTTCTGGCTAAAATTCTGGTCAAAAATGCAAAGAGACTTAGATAATAATTTAAAATATTTTTTAAATGCAGCCAGGGAGCTCTCTGCTCTCATTCAGCCCAATGCTGAGAGTTCAGTCTTTGCAACAGTGTGTACACTGTGGCCTAGAGGCAAAGTCAAAGTCTTCTGACCATGAGATTGTGGGTTCAATTCCTACCTTGGTCAACCATTTGTATGGTCATCACTGCTTGCACTATTTTCACAAAAGTGTCCTCTACTTACTTGTTGTGGTTAATTTCTGCACTTTCCTTACTTTTTTTTTTAAGCAGAAGCCAGTGATCCTCTTATCAAAGGTTTTCTTTGCCCCTCACATACTGTCTCTGTCTGTAGCCTAGTGGTTAGCTTGCTGGTCTGGAGACCTGAAGGTTACTGGTTCAAATCTTGCCTCAACAACAATTATAGTGAATTATTTTCCCAGTTGTCCTCTGTTGACTTCTGATAACTTGCTTCATGTTGAAACTGCTGCTCTCAGCCTGAAATTCACATACATTTTCATTCTAAGTCATTCAAGCTTGACTCTCAAGCTTTCTTGATGTTGACAGTGTGCAGATCATTAACAGACAACAGTCTCTGCAACTGCGTGTGCACTGTGGCCTAGAGGCAGAGTGGAAGTCTACTGACCATGAGGTTGTGGGTTCGATTCTGACCTTGGTCAAACATTTGTATGGTGATCACTGCTTGCACTATTTGCTAATTCTGCAACAGCGTTCAACTGCTTACAGCAGTCACACCATTTCCATTCTTGGAAATGCTTTTTCTAGTTCCTACATATTATACCTTTTTAATAAATGTTTCTTCTTGTGTGTGGTTTTTTTCTCAGGGTCTGGGACACTCTTTAAGAATGGAGACCCCATACACCGGTAACTAGTCACCAATAGCTGCCAGCGTGTGTAATCTGAACCTGAACCTGAACCCAGTCGTGTGTGTGTGTGTGTGTTCAGGTACAGCTCTCTGGATGGGATCGATGTGGAGCGTCTGCTGGTTCTCATCAACAAGTCATTTGATAAAACTCTGAGGGGAGACTACATCGACTCTCTGAAGGGACGACTGCACTCCATCTACCTCTCTGAAGGGTGTGTGCCGCCACTAGGAGGACATGCTCAAATATCTTCAATCCATGTCCTTAAAAATCAAACACATTTCACATTAGAGGTTATTAAATAATAATCGGTTTTATTTGTTTCACCTTTACAAATGCTCAAAGACACTTTACACTTAAAAAATCATAAAATAGAGCAAAGTTATAATGAAATACAGTTTAAAAACAGCAATAAAACAGTATAACACACAAAATTATATATTAAACGCTAATTTAAAGGAGAATTCTGGTCATTTTTGACCCCTAAATCGTTGTCCTGATGGTCACCCAGGGTTAGGGGGAGCAAAAAACGCGACTAAAATTGATGCAGGCAAACCGGAGTTACAACATGGCTAGATGGCGCTAGGGATAGCGACAACGCTAAACTATGGGGGCAATTCTTTCAACCACAACAAACACTCAAAAAACAATCAAATATCTATGGTACATGACTGCAATCCTTATGACACACCACTGAACTCATATAGTGTACAGTATAAACAGCATAAACTTTGTGTTTTTGCATGTGTTTTTGCTCACCTCAGACAGCCAAACTCTGAAACATCCTGGAAAGACATTACTATTCAATCGCAGAGCGCCTACTCTCCCCGCCACAGAAACAAACACTTTTTCCTTGTTGTGATGCTCTATTTACAAAAATAAACGGTCGAGCAGTGCAGTGGTAATGTCCATAATATCTCCGACCGTTTATTTTTGTCCCATCGCATTAACAAACAAAAGCCCTAGGGAAATTGAAGCACAGCACGATTCAGGTTTACCCCCCAATCCTTAATCTTTAAATTTAGTTAATATATAGATCTAATAAGTAATAGGTACCTAGAGCAAAATGATCGCTGATGATGAAGTCAGAGGCAGTAACAAGATACTGTTATCAGGTTTGTCACTGGGATCCAGAAGAACCCAGGAGCACTGGGTTATTGCAAAGTAGTCAGTTAACCAGCCAACATTACCCTAACCGGGCCCATCATCGGCATCCGACCAATCAGGAGGGAGCTGGTAGCGGAGGACATGAGCACCCACTCTTAGTGTAAAAAAAAAGGCATGCCGGTCTAAACGGGCTGTAGCAGTAGAAATGTGAGATATTTGAACCTGTTTTCCGTCTTCCCCTCCAGCTACAGCGCTGCAGCCATCATCACCATGGAGCCGGTGAACAGTGGCACCCCCTACCTCGACAAGTTTGTGGTGAGCAGCAGTAAGCAGGGCCAGGGCACCAGCCACATCCTGTGGGAGTGTATCAAACAGGACCTGGGCAAACTGTTCTGGAGGTCCAGAGCCACCAACAGGATCAACCCCTGGTGAGACACACATGCATCTGTTAAGACCTGCAGGACAGGATTATTTCATACAAATCCCCTTACAATCAGTATTAAGACCACAGATGAGTTATAAATGTGTCCTTTTAAAATGACGAATAATAAAAATCATGTTCAGAGAGAACAAGAGTTTAGAGATGTTTGATCAGTGGAGATATTGGGATTCACCCTAAGGTGGGAATCCTGATCATCCAGATTCTGACACTCCCCGAAAATGTGTTCTAACCTGACCTGGGAAAGTGCAGGATCTACCCAAAGCACTGGAACAAACTGACATTACACTGTGGGTGGCAGTTAAAAAGTGGATCACAACATGTCTAACAGAAGCCTCACTCCATTTGAAGTCTATTAATCTGAACTCTTCAGAAGTTGCGAGAAGATGCAGCCACTTTACAATTAAAGGGATAGTTCAACATTATAGGCAAATTGGCCCATTGCCATAATCCCTATAGTTTTAGGAGTAGATTCGTTACCTTTAATTGTCGGTGCAAGCTGTTTTTAGAACAGCAGAGCAGAGCTGCAAGCTGCTCAGAGCTACGTAAGGAGGCTAATGGAATTTCTTGGTTTCCTTCATCAAACTCATCAAATACACAATCCAACAACTCCACAACGCTCTGGTGGACAAGTTGTAACCTGCACATTCAGACGGAGTTGTTTTCGAGGTAAATTCATGCAAAACCGCTGATGCGTGCTTCCGTTGGAGACAGTTTTTTGGCAAGCAGTCTCTGCATTTGCCTCGAAAACAACAACAAAAAATTAATTCATTTTCACTGTCTATATTAACTCATTGAGTGCCAACCACGTAATTTCTCGTTTTTCGTTCCCATGCGTTGAGTGCCAAAAACGAAATTTTTCGTTTTTTGCTTTTTTTTTAAATTATGAAAATAGACACTTTAACACTAGAACCGCCAAGACGGTCTCACAGACCGTTTGCGTTTTTCTTATGTAAATTACTTTGTTTACATTAAACCTACAGGTCTTCCAGTCCGTGACTTTTCCTAAATATATGTGTTTAATGGTTTCTGAAGCTTACAACTTATTAAAATGAAACACACTCGATTTCTGAGCAATTATACCTCGGACCGCCAGCAGCGGTCCCACAGACCGCTGCATATAAACGGCAGTTATAGATCGCTGTGTCCAGCTGTGATCACACAGCAGTTATTACATTGTTTCCATTTTCCGTTATCGCGCTTCTTTTTTTCACTTATTGTTTTCCTATGTGGCTATATTTATTTTTATATGAGGAGAGAGAGAGAGAGACAGAGAGAGAGAGAGAGAGAACGAGACACCGGGTGTATACGGGCTTATGAAACAGGCCGGTTAGAAAAGGAAAATCAGAGAATACAGGATATGTCCAGGAGACTCATCGGGACGTGAGGGAGGGGGGGTCGGTTGGTGGCTCAGGTAGTGATGAGGAAATTGTAAGCTGCATCTGTCAGATATACGCATCTGTCAGCTGTCAGCTGACGTGTGCTCCGTGCAGATGTAACAGAGGTGCGCGGACTGTCTGTGTAACGGAGGTGCGCGGAGCTCTGTTACACAGACACTTCACAAACTTTATTTTGTGGCTCAGGACAGACTAGATCATGATTAGCCTGTGTTAGATATAAAGCGCCATATATATAGCCTACTCACTCTCGTTTATAATGATTATTGAATTATAACGTAATAATAGTCTAATTATCTCGGCTGCTGTCCAGTCCGGTAATAACGGGTTTCTGTGGGCGTGGAGCCTAAACTACGTAGTATCCAGGTAGAACAACTGTAAAACACTGGAGTTGATAACAAACAGGCCTAGAAAAAATAAAAATCCAGTGAACAGCGACATCGACTCTTGACATGAAAGCAGCACACGTGTCCAGATGCGTCACTTTCAGCTGTAGGCAGAAGTGTGTGCTGTAGGTGCAACAAGCGGTGCTGTAACATCACTCAGTCTAACCCCCCAACCACATCCAATCAAGACCCCAACACAACGTAATATGAAGAAGGACTAACACTACTAAAAATTAAACCTTATTTTTTCCAGTTACAGAACTGTTTGCGACTGGAAACAATGTAATTACACGTGACGGTCTGAGAGACCGCTGTGGCGTTTTAAGGGGGATTAGAATGTTGGCGGTTCTAGTGTTAATACACATTATATGTAAATTTGGGGACTCTACGACGAGGAGAACTGAAATAGATGACGATCAAAGTCACATGACAGCTCATGATGTGGAAGTTTTTATCATAACTCAGCTTCTGCAAACGGAGTTCTGCATGCAGATCAAGGGGGCAGTTGTCGGTCTGAGAAGTGAAGCTCACTTCCGCGTTCAAAAAACTGCAATCCCCTGGGCTGTCGCTGGGGGCTGGCTCCAGAAGGGAGCAACTCCAATTGAGCCCCATGTTAAAATAGCCGATTTTACAGCTTAAAAAAACATATTTACAGCCTGGTGCATTTTATTTTTTTGGTCTCAATCGATAGTTTCCACCCCCGCACACACTCTGAGGGGGGTGAATTTTTTTTAAACTCTACCATTTTACTATTATTAGGTTTAAAGTTCTGGCCAATTAGGGCGCAGAACCGTTGAGTGACAGGTCCGGCGACCGCTGCTACGAGGCCAGTGGGCGGGCTCTCGGCCGGCCAACGGCCGCACCGCTCCAAATATGGCAAGTAGAATCCAACATGGCGCAGCTCAAACCCCCGTAGTAGCGGCACAAAACAGACTCCTCCAAACCAATGGGTGACGTCACGGACGCTACGTCCATTCTTTTTACAGTCTATGATGCAGATGCAGCGCAGCTGCTCTGCTGCTCCAGCAGCTCGGAGCAGAAACAGGAAGCTCTCAGCCGACTGTCCCGCCCGGTCTTCATCTGGAGCAACACCGTGTCCTCCCCAAAGTCCTTCCGCGGTAAAATCTGATGGTCTCTGGGCCAAAGCAGACCGCCGTCACCGACCCGTACCACAGACGGACCGCGACCACCGGCGGGACCGGTGTTCGCGAGCCGCTGTGGCCGACAGACCCTCACGTTCCGCGGCGAGAGGCTGTGACACGGCACGGTGCGTCTGTGTTATTGTTGTTTAGTGGCGCCCCCCCCGCCCCCGATGGTGGTTTTGTGAATAGAACAACATTTGTTGTATATATTTATCTTACACGAGCCCTTTGATCCAGAAATGCGAGTGTCAGAAGAGCGACAGACACAAACAGAGCACCTTTCATAAAAGACGCTTTATCTCCTTTTCTAGAAAAAAAGCAGGGATTTTGGTGAAACCCAGCCATGTTTAGCTTGACTTTTCTCAGGAACGGAGGCACGTAGAAACAAACGGTTTGTGGTCATTTGAAGCATAAAGTTAAACCTTTCAATTGAGCTACAGTATGTGTTGGTGGCAATAATATAGAATACACTATGGCTCTACATAAAAAGTCAAAAATGGTCTAAATTGCCGGTACACTTGACTAAAACTTTGGAAAGGAGCGCGGCACTCAATGAGTTAAACACACAAGGTAAGTTCTGGAAACACTTTAAAAAATCCCTGTCCACAAGTGAGGCTATGAAAACTATGTTTGCATCAATTTATTGCACAGGAAGTTGCATGAAATTAATGCAAGTAGTACCAGCTACAAGTGTTTTGTTTTTCTTTGTTTTTTTACAGTGCATCAACGAAATCCACTCTAGCAGCACACAAGTGGTGAACCTTGTTGTAATATGTAAATCAGCACATGATTTATCCTATGAAACACATTATCAAATTATTTTTGACTTTTATTTCAAATAAATTATTTATTTATAGCAAAAACTATTTCAACAGAGTTTTTACAGCGCTGAAACAGCTGATGGCTGAAACGTTTGTGTTTCTTTCTGCTGACCCCTTCTGCTTTTGTGCTGGCGCTCCTGCTGCTTCTTAAATTTTAGTGCACACTGATCTGTATCTATTGCTGTTGATACATTGACGATAGATGAATAACGCACAAGAGCCCACATCAAATAACCCAAATTATCACGATGAAATAAGCAGAATAAAACCAGCTAGTGTTGTAACAGCTTTTGACTCTGTGTCTCTGTCTGTCCGCCCAGGTACTTCAAGCACTGCGACGGGAGCTTTGTTAACGGGGTGTGGACTGTCTTCTGGTTCGGCCTGACAGACATCAGAGATTCCTATGAGCTGGTGGAGTACGCCAAGAACCTTCCTGACTCTTTCCATGCCTCCACCCTCTCCTCCTCCAAGTAGCTCCACCCACCTGCTGCAGGGTCCTCCTATCAGCGCTGTGGATATCGTTTTCTTATTTTTCCTCTGACTGGGCTTTTTTTCCTTTTCTGGATTTCTTTTTTTTTTTTTCTACTTTATCTTGAAACTTTAAAAAAAAACACAGTTCCCGTTTAAGAGTTTGACAGTATTTTGAAAGCTGATGTTACTCTGATAGTGCTTATGGTTGAGGGTTTCTGGGGTATTTCCTCTATGCAGCTTCGCCTTATTTTAGCAGGCAGCTTTTGCGCTTTGTCTCTTTTCACCAGGTGTTCATCAGAATCCGAATTATTTTATTGATTCCCAGAGGAAATTTTTTTATTTGTTGCAAAAAAAACAACTCCTGAATAGTAAGGAAAGCAGTCAAGATATATAGATATCACTAAAATAAAAAGCAGAATAAGAATAGAATTAAATAAGATTTAAAAAAAAGAAAAGAAAAAAAAGACAGAAAAGAATGAAAATAAAAATGTAAGGATAAAATATAAAATAAAATAAAATAAAAATAAATATAAAATAAAAATATAACAATTTACAATAAGTATACTCAGTTTACATGGGGCGGATGACTCTGAGTTCTGAGTTCTCTCTTTGATGGCTTATATTGAATTTCAATACAGCTAAACACACAATAACAGCAGGTTATTATTGGGGGGAGATAATCTAGATCGCAAGAGCTGCATTTTTTTTTTGTCTTCATAAAGTTCAAATGTTTCACAACATTGTTGTGCATTGTCAGCACCATTAGTGTTGTGTTGCCACAGAGGTACCCTGACCAACCAGTATTATTATCAAGAAAGGGACATGTTTGTTTGGTTAAAGACCAACCAAGTCATATTGATTTTATATATTTTTTATGTGAAAATGAAAAGCAAAAATGACCATTCCAACTAAAATCACATAAATGTGCCTATATAATTTCAATATGATGTTATTTGCATACAGTAGTGTGCAGCCCTACACTGTCACTAAGTCAGATATAGCTTCTGCTGCTTTAACTTTACATGAAAGTACCGCCCATCTCCCCAAATGTGTAAACTGGATTACCCCTTTATGACGTCGGCCAACTGAAGAGATTTTGTAGTTGGCTGCTTTTTTCTTCTTTGGCAGCAGGTCAGAATTTGTAGCTTTTCTATTCTTGGTTCTCATACACTTCTTAAATGCCAAAGGAAGTGTTTATGTTTACTGTTCGGGTTATTACATAAAGCACATTAGACCAAACACTCCTCTACTGATGTCCAGAACCTGTATCTCCTGAGCATCTCACATTCATACTGACTTTCAGTAAAGTCCCCTCCATGGAGAGAATATGATGCTGCTGTTTAATGACACTCTGAGCCACCAAGTAGAAACTGTGATACAATATTTTGAAAAATGCTTTTATCAGTTTTATAACTTTCAACAAAAAACTCTCTATGATTAATAATACATTACACTATTTAGTATTGTACATGTGTGGCTCGTGTTCAGTGAGCTTAGAAAATAAATGTTTACTACATCAAAATAGATGGATTGACTCCTTGGCCTTAGCATGCCACATCATCCAAAAATGATATTGAAGTTGCATCTCCACCATCACATCTTCATGAATTTTCCATTTCATATTTTCAGCAACATACTTTTTATAGATTTCACAATAAGAGCATGGTTACAATTTGGAGAGATGTTCATATGTTTTGGTGGACTGCAATTTTATTGTACAGTGATAGAATCATTTCATGACCGAGTCAGACAACTGTCTTTTTAAAAAGAAGCTATTTGCCATGTTTACTATTTCATCATCATATTTCAACATATAAAGCCCTGGTAAATATCCATTGGTCTTGAATAGTCTTAAAAGACACTGAGTTCAGGAGGAAGGACTTAAAGTCTTAAAACTAACTGACAAAAGTGTTGACCGGGACACAAGCAACAGAAGCAGATCTTTTGTGAGGTTGTGATAACTGTTAAAATGGGCAGGCCAATAAGTAAAGCAATATACTGTACTGCCCAGCCTTACTTGACAGATTTTTTATTTTTCATATTGTTCTTTTATTTTATCACACTTTATTTTTTAATTTGTTTAGATTGACAGCCAGTGATTCAGGCTAAAGTTTGAGACTAGTTTTCAGTTTGCATCTTAAACAAGACACTGATGTACAACTGAACTAAGAGTGTGAACACTAAAGGCTTGTACTCCTTTGTGGCAGAGGAAGGGCCAGAGAATCATTTGATTTGTTCGCTCTGGTATCATTTGATGACAGTTTGGAGAAGTCATTGTGATAATAAATGGAGGTTTTTCTTCAGCCTCAACTACTGTTGTTCTTGCTTGTTTGCTATTCCAAATGCAGAGGCAGAGGTGGTAGCTGCAGATTTGAATTTTGATCTTCTGCTGTGTGTTGGTTGGTCCACTGCTCTGGTCCAGGCTGAAGCATCTCACCAGTTACCACGTCCATCGGGACCTTCAGTCTCCGGAGGATGAATCCCATTGATTCCCTGTTGCATCACCTGTTTGGTTGTCTGTGAAATATCTCAACAATTATCAGATGCCTGACTCTACAACCTCTTGGTCTTGACACTGGTTAGGAAGCCTTAGTAATAAAAGAGAGACAGATGACAAACAAGTTCAGTGTAAATAAAATCAAATATTTTTTTTACTACAGTGTATAGATAAAACACAACCATCAGTTTTTGTGTCCACACTTTTAACTTGGGGAAATCACTGTAAAACTACAACAAAAACAAATACAATACAGGATCAGTAGATATAAAACTGAAAGATGTAGGGCAAGTACGAAACAGATCTAGATCACTCATTTTCAAGTTACTTCAGTAAATATGTGAAATTGTCCATTTCCAGGCAGCTAGGTATGGAGACATTGGGGCCAAGGTAACAGGTGAGTGACACCATCCTGTGGTCATTGGTGGATCCATCGGGAATCCACTGATGGGGCAGTTTCCACTGAACAAATGATGAAGGACACAAAGCCAATAAGAGTCTCATCATTTTGCGGAATAAAGACACGAAATCATTTTAAAACAAGGAAGTGATGTCATAGGAGCTTGAGCACTGAGCAGGTTGTCCACGTCCGTAGCCTGTTTATAGGAGCTGACATTTACAGTTCAGACACATCTAGTTGTTTAAAAGGTAATTTAATCGGACTTTGGGTAATGGGTTTGATCAAATCTTGAAAATGGTTGTTCAAAACTAAAAATGGATTCTGAGATCGGATTAGATCCAATCTTGGTTTTAATCTGGATCAAACCCTCAGTTTGTGTTCAAAACTTTTTTAGTAACATCAGGATGACTTTTTTTTTTTTTTTTTTAAATCAGGATTATTCATGTGAAGTATGTTAAAGGATCAATACATTTAGTCAGTGTTTTTAAAGTAGATCAATGCAGGACAGCTGTGATGATTGAATGATGAATCCCTCAGTGTTATTCATCAACCAGCAGGTGGCACTTCAGTCCACTTCTTCAGAAATGGCCTGTAACATGTAGCTACCTTGTCCTCATACAAATGTATTCTATTTATGGGGCCTCTTGTGAACGCTCTCCTCAAAACATGTATGATAAGAAAATAAAGTTTTCATTCAAGGAGAAAAAAATGAAATTATTATATTATTATGATATATATATATATATTATATTATATTATTATATTATTTTTTCTAAAGAAGAGGCTTGTGGTACTTCACCTACTTTTGAAATGCATGGATAAAGAAAAAAAGTATAGAGATCCAAGCAATATGTGCAGTAGTCAGCACACTTGCAAACTGTAGATATAGGCCTGTGTGGAATGCGCGGTCCCATATAACATCTAAGGTACTGAATATTTCTTTGTCAATGCTGTATGACCATGTGCATATTCTGCCAAATATTCAATGTTGAAAGCCAGTTTGCAGCCAGTCGACACTCACCACTACCATGCATATCTTCAGAGTAGCCCACATGTTGACTTTTAATGTGTTTTGATGGGTAGGCTATTTAAAGATAAACAGTGTTTGAGTTATATACGGTAATAATTCACACATTAATTCATCAATTTATGCAAAATAAATAGAAGAGAACAAGTCATTTTCTCAAAAGAGTATTTGTTATAACGAACAGATTTGTATTTTTTACTATCATTAAACATTTCATTTAAATAGCCCATCAAAGAACAGTAGGTAAATAGCGGGACTCCAGTACAGTAGGTGGCAGTATTCACCTTTTTTATTCTTTGGTAAAAGACTGGTTCCGGTTCAGTTGAAGACTGGTTATCCAAACAAACATGGCGGAGAAAGGAGCAGCAGCAGGAGAAGGAGCCGCTAGACGCGCTCTGACCGCGGCAGAGACTCACCAGCTGCGCCGCGTGCAGGAGGTCAACTATTGGAAGATCAACGCAGCGCGGCTCCGCAGGCGGAACCTGTTCACCGGTCTGACCATCGGAGCCTTCGTGGTGGGAATGTGTATCCTTCTGGTCATGTAATAGGAGTCACAGGACGTTACACAAACTGTGCTCAACGTAAAAAAAAAAAAAAAACTGCTCAACGTTACTGCACAGTTTTACATCACCAAGTTATTGTTCTATAGACTGTGTAACTGTGGTTGGACACAACCACATTTAACATAACAAACTTGGGTAAAAGAATTAGAATTTATATTTATATAATCACATGGGCTGTCATGTGTTATTGTAGCCTATTTAAGTTGTTAATTCACTACTAGCAGTTTTATAAGTTTAACCCTCAGATCCTGTTGGCACATTTTTGGAGTTTTAATCTGGCTGTCATTTTGGCTGTGATCATGCTATAATGTTCGTAGGTTGCAGAGAGGTGGCTTTTGCAAGGTACACCATGCTCCTAAAAGATCTCCTGTCTGCACCTTATAGTTCTCTGTTTATCGCGTTGGCACCTCTTCCCTTGATATGGACAAAAAATGTCCCCACAGAGATCCATTGAAAATCGCAAAAACCCACACGTTTTCACCTGGCGGTTATTTTGTCCTAGAAAAATATTTTTTATGGACGCGGCTCCGAAGTCCGGGGCATTCTCTCCGGCTGGCCCCGCCATGTGAGTCTGCTGCCGGTGTAGGTACCAGATTGGCTCGGCTGCCAGATCGGCTCGGGGTCCTGCACTTGCAGATGACGTCACGCATGTCACAAATCGTGATTGGTTGAAGCTCGGAAAGTTGGAAGAAACCATGGAAACACAAAAGGCTCGTTCGAGATGAACTGCGCCTCGCCTGGACGGTCGGCGAGAGCAGGCGGCAGCAGCAGGGGGTGGTGACAGAAAGCTGCAGTCAAGTCGGACAGTTTCCAGCCGCCGTCAATACAAACAGGAAGTCACCAAAGTATATATTTCTTATGCTGTACTGCAATTGTCCAATAAATAACCAATATATTTCTCAGGATATAAGTTTGATTCAGTGTGAATATTTTTTTAAGCAGTATAGGCCTACAACATGAAATTCATATAATCTAGCATTATACAACAACACGTAGTGTTTGCAGTCCTAACTAAGAGCCAATCAGCTCATGATCCGGTGCGTTTCCCATCATGCCCTGAGGCTTGCAGGCGGTTGCAGTCGGTGAAGAGCAACTGCGGCGCCTGGCTCTAAAAACTGCGGCCGCCTTGATCTCGTGAGGTTATCGTTGCAGGCGCGTGCATGACGTCAGAGCAAGTCGGGATCAAGTCGGACACAAATCTAACCGGCATGCATTGTGCGCTGGTCACCGGCGATCGATTCTGCGCACGCCTGGCTCATCTCGAACGCACCTAAAATGTTTGTAACTGCTGAACAATGTTTAATAAAGTTAGAAAAGTTCGGCTTGTGTGTGTGCTCGTGGCTAGCACGAAGCTAACGCTACACACACACACACACACACACCGTACTACCCTTGTTCTTCGTGTATAATCATTTGTGTGTGTGTGTCTGTGTTAGTGTTGCTGTCTGTGTTACTGTTAGCTCCGTGTTAGCACTAGCCCAACGTTAGCAGCGCTTAGCAAACACCGCTCTCCGACGATAATATAATACATCCATGCTCCGACCACGAGCCAATTTTGCCGAACATTTTGTGTTTCCATGGTTTCTTCCAACTTTCCGAGCTTCAACCAATCACGATTTGTGACATGCGTGACATCATCTGCAAGTGCAGGACCCCGAGCCGATCTGGCAGCCGAGCCAATCTGGTACCTACACCGGGGTGAAGCTACTCGCGCTGCCCCGGGGGACTCACCGCCCCCCCCAGCTGCAGCTGGTCCGTGCTGGGGGGGATCAAACTGAGGGATTACATCGGCCTGATGATGCAGGAAGTGATTTGGTCTCTGATTTTCACCAGATTTAACTTTTTATCAAAATTTGCCCAGCTGATCCATTTTTTTCTCATTTTCTTAGTCCAAAGTTTGCGCTGCAATAATCGAATACGTGGACGCGCGTGCCCGATGATGCGTGTGCATTCGTGTGTGGGGGGGTCCGTGTGTATGTCCTGGTGCAGTGGGACTTGACTGGAGTTGAAATATTATCATCATCTGCAAGCAGCAGCTGTAAAACCAAAACCAGTCCCAGAAGCTCCAGGCCCGGAGAACCAGAGAGGGGGCCCTGCCAGAGCGCTCCCCGAGAATGGTGCATCGCCGCCCGGGTAAAATACGTGAGGGAGAGGGCTGGATGATTTGACGCTTTTTTCAAAACTCCGATCTAAAATATCAGATTATACCACTTTCCCTTGGTCGATTGAGGTCCAGTAAAAAGTATGATGGTCTTTTAACTCTCCTCTAGCCATGTGAGTATTATGATGTCATGTTTTTTTACACTGAAAGTCACGTGATCATGCCTTTTAGCCGACATGTCACAAAACGGTAAAACGGTAAAATGAAAAAAAAGCTCCAGCAAACTATAAGCAAACAAATCAATGTTGGCCCTGTTCAAAGGCAGACATATGACTGTTCTCATAATAGTTGGAGTAAATAAAATTATTTTTAAAATTTGTATTTTATTGCAGTTTTTCTACATTTTTATGACGAATATTAGCGGTCCCTCACTAAAACAGGCCATGAAAGGGTTAAATTATAAAAAATATTGATGAAATTACACATCATTCATTAGAAGACAACTAACCCTAAGCAACAAAAAAAAAATTATTGTAATACCTATTTTTACTTTGACGTGGTGTGTGTTTGAAAAAAGGGAAATTTTTTGTCCATATCAGGAGAACGTTAGTCATTTTTAACAGGATCTGAGGGTTAATGTTATGTATCTCATGCCAAGGTAGGTCAGCAAATGAGAGTCAGGTTCAGTGTGCAGCAGGAGAGAGTCTGAACAAAACTGTAAAAATAATGGATTATTTGCAATGATATCACAAAAAAGCAGTTAGTTTTTTGAACAATCAGATAAGGTTTTTCTGGATAGGCTACATCATAAAGTTGACAGCCTACAGTAGGCTTGTCACAGTTATTATGACTTACCCTGATCACAATTATTTTTGCTTAAAGGGATAATTCACTCAAAATTCAAATTGCACTCATATACTCACCCTCATGTCGACTAAGGGCTGGGAGAAGTTTCAGAGCTATCCGTGGCTTCTCTGAGGGGGCTTTCACACCTACCTCCTTTGGTCCGGACTTTCGGACTTTCCAGATAGTTCGGATCAAATTGACAGGTGTGAAAGCTCCCCCGGACCACGGTCCGGACTAAAGACCGAGTCTTTGGTCCAGCCTCAGAAGGTAGTCTCGGTCCGGACTATCCTGGACCAAGGTCCGCTGCTGCGTAGTGTGAAAGCATTTTTTTGGAAGGTTCGAACTATCAGACCAAATACAGGAAATAACGTCAGATGCGCTCGTGCCGAAAAAGGTAAATAAACTGAAAAAAAGGAAAGAGGAGCCGCGGCAACCAGCGGCAACACTTGGAGGAGGAGATCATATTATATCCAGATTTGGTCAGAAGGATGGGTGTGTCAGTGTAGGCTACACTTGTAAACGTTTACACGGAATTAAACAGTAGAGTGTTTAATATAAATCCCCAAACGATACATGCAAGCCTATTTTTTTATATAATGACCCGAATATATATTTTTTCCGCCGAAAAAAGTCTGAAAAAGACGGATCAGCGGGTGACACCAAACAACGTCTGCCCCAGCAAGTCAGAGCTTTTATTTCTCTCACACTCACACACAAGTGACCTGGAGAGATGCAGCCGCATCTGACAGGAGGATCGCGCGTGTGTGCGCATGGCGTGTGTGTGTGTTCCCCTCCACTACACAAAACAGCTGATCGCTGATCGCTGCCACTCTGATCAATGAGAGCATTTCGCCGCGGCACAATCCTCTTTTTTTCTCTCCTTTCATCAGCTCTAAACTCACTCTTCTGCACCGCGATTACAAACCACAGCGTGCTTTCCAGCAGTAGGCTATATTTTTTCTTTTTTTTTTTTACACATATTTTTATTTTATTTTTTTCAGAGCACTTTCTATGCGCTAACGTCAGACGCACGCTCATCCGTCATGACGTCAGTAGATCCTTTAGTCCGCTGTCATAATAGCAGTGTGAAAGCGAACTTTACTGGACTATATGGAAACAATGTAACAAAAAAAAAAAATTAAGTCCGGACCTTGGTCCGGACTATTAGGTGTGAAAGCGCCCTGAGTTACAGGGGGTCTCGGCGTAGCACTGCATGTCCATATAACGGTTGCAAATGGATACCACTTTTCTTCGTAACAAAAAGACACACCAAAAAAAATCCAAATACCTCCATTCTGCTCGTATGTAATGTCCGTCTTGTATTGAAGCCCGAAAGGCGAATTTGGACGGACCAGGGTCCAAATTGGACGCTCCAACCCGTGACCATGCAGCAAAGTAATAGGCGCTACATCTGAACGGCCCCCCATGCGCACACACACGCTTTAACCAAGGCGCCTGTCATCTTAGGAATGATCCAAGGAGTCGCATAAAGAATAAAAAAACAACAACTGAGTAAACAGTTTAAATGTTAAATGCTGAATGTTGTGTTTTCCTTAACCCGGATGTTTCCAGTCACCTACACCATCCTGTCCGTCAAACAGGAGAAAATCATGGACGAGCTGGATGACGAAGCCAAGATCCACATCTACAGAGGGCCGCGGACCGGAGCCAACTCCTGAACTTTACCCCCACTTCACTTCCTTCTCTGAGGAGTGTGGTGACATTACACTGTGGGGCATGTCTCAGATTTAAGACAAGCCACTGTAATTCATATAAGGACGTTACAAACACTTATCTGTTGGAAATACAATATATCTACTGTTGAAACTGATGATATTTTGAACTCTTTCTAACCTTTAATCAAGTGTTGCCTTGACACAATGGTGGAAAAAAATAGTAATGTTTATGTATAGTATGTACCCATGATTGCTATTATTGTGTACTTTATTTTGGGGAACTTATTAAATTATTAAAGGTAAATAATGATAGTCAAGTTGTACAACTTTGCTTTACAAGGATAAGGATGAGCAGCCGTGGACAAAATGTGTGATCACAAGAAAATATATATATGCATGAGTTGTAGTTGCGTGTTGTGGTTTTGTAAACTTGAAGAAAGTGAAGCAGGAGGAAATAGAAAGAAAACAGAAGGAGATAAAACATTGAGATATTGAGTCCAGTCTTCATCGCATTAGTTTGAGAAGTACAACCAAACATGATAACTTAACCGGATGTTAGCATGGAGAGCTGTTAATCCAAACATCTACATTTTGATACCCAACATGTCTCTCTTTAACTATTACTACAGACAATGAACCTACTCCTAAGACTATAGGGATTATGGTAATAGGCGAATTTGCCAAAATGTTGAAAAGCCCTTTAACACATACTGGTTTCGTCTTTACATTTAATTGAATATTGACACACCGAGTGTGAATGCATGGCATATGTACAGTAATTGAACCATTTATTGCAGTACAGGCAGTTTTTGTGATAGGCTATATATTTGTTTATGTCGATACAACAATGAAGGTAAATCAATGTCTTATGCAGCCTTAACATTTTACCGCTCACACAGCTGTTGGGTGAATTTTTGGAAGCCCCTAGAAGAAACTTTAAAAACTGTTTTGCCAAGCAGAAGCTCACAACACATGAATACAAATATTCTTGTGTCACCTGAAACTTCCCATCTGTAGTGGTGATGGATCTCCACAAGAAGGAGGTGTTCAGCATGCCATGTAGTGTCTTTCATGGCATAAAACAAAACAAGACATTCTCATCTAAGAAGTGTTACTTAATATTGAGACTAACACTGATAATAAGTTTGACACTATGTAAATACTTGTTTAAGTCCCTCTAAACCAAAAATTGACTTTTTTGAAATTATTACCATGTCAATGTATATAATGAATAATGAATAATGAATATTCATAGAATCTGGATTCTTCAATTAGGGAGAAATAGTAGACGTGTTTTTAGCCTCTTTGAGAGTTTTTTTAAAACAACTTTTTTTGTGGGAAAACAATTTTAATCGAAAAATAGCATTTTTTTTTTTTTTAGCATTTTTACAAATTTTAAAATGCCTTTGGGGGGACTTTATGTAATGAACCTGCCAAATTGTTTTTTCAACATTTCATTCTGTATGGAAGCAAAGTGGCTTTTTCAGGCAGCTATACAACAATAGGCCTACATGTTAGATTGGGGGATTATATTGTTTAGTTTATTTATTCTTTCCCTTAACCTACACAGGTGGATGCAGTGCGTACACTCTGTAAGGAATGTGGTGTTGACCCTAACGGTTCAAAGATAGTGCTCATTCTGTGCCTCAGAACCGAAATGCAAAATAGACAGGCCTACAACAGAGGTATTTGGGAAGGTCTGGGGAGCATCAGGTGAAAGCTTTGCACTTTTTGGGCTTGTCATGTCCACACTATCACTGGTCATTGCTGTAAATATAACTCTACCTATTGTACTTTATATTCCTATTTATTTAATTATTTTCTATCCATCAAGGTGGTTTAGCTGTCATCATGTGTCCGGCTTGAAGTTCAACATTAGAGCAGAGGGCCCTAAAGACTTTGCTGATATGCTGCTGTCATGGAAACATCTGCCCAATATATCAGTATGTGACTTTGCAAGAGGTCTTGTAAACCACACAAATGTGACACAGCCAGAACATCTACTGTACCATTCCAGCCGCATGAAGCCGTCTTGCTCCTCCAACACCTAAGAACATTACAGGCTGCCAAGGACAAAAAACTGAAGATCCGCCTTCCATGGCTTTTTGGAGCCAAACACTGACAATGATGAAAATGACAGCCAGTTATGAGGTACTCCCAACATCATGTTATCTTGTCTTGTGTGACAAGATAACATGACAGTAACAGCAAGGATGAGAAAGACAGGATGATTAATTATCAATACAATACAAAACAAACACAGTACATTTGTTTTACTGTAAACACAAAAATTGAAAACAAAAATAATTCCTGGGAAATGTAAAGACCTCATTCACGTCGCAGACAATTTCAGATGTTTCCTGGTTAAAATGGCAAAAATATCACTGAATCCAACCAGATCTCAATATCCCTTCACGCCTCTTACACTGCAGAAGAGGCATGTGGTTTGTAAATAGTCAGTAAAACAACTACAAGGTGACACAGAATGACTCCACAGAGACACAGGCTATTACAAGATGAAGCAAATGACTGCAGATAGACGCTAAATTACACAGATACAAAACAACCACAAAGGGCTGTTTCCTGTCTCAGTGTGTTGCTCAGTGTGAGAGACATCAGGGAGGATTTACATGTCTGGGTCGTGTGTTCTGACCATGGTTGAAGGTTGTTTGGAATTTGCAATGTCATTTATTTTCATGATTTCATGTTGGATCATGTGTTTTATTTGATGTGTTACACAATAACCAGTTTTATGGGCTTTCCAATCTCAACACACTTCTACAAATGATATGCAGTAAAGCGAGGACTGTAGCATCTCTGCATATGGGGCGCCTGCGTAACCCATTGCACCACACGGCGTCGACGCCCCAAGAATGTTAATAGTTTTAAAAGCAAGCTTAAGGCCCACCTATTTAATTTGGCTTTTAAAGCAGAAGTAAGCGGAATTTTTGTGTTAATATAAGTTTTAAATAGTTCTATCTTCCGACGGCAATCACTTCTATAGAGTGTTTGGTCTGTCAGTCACTCTGCTCTGCTGTAAGCCGAGGAGAAAACCTTTATCCAATGAGGAGAGAGAACGGCATAAAGGGGTGGTCCTCTCTGTGTGTGCAGCCAAGGGATGCGCGTGAATGTGGTGACGTAGGGACGAGGGCGGGGACTGCTAACTCCATCGGCTGACAAGAAGTTAGCCAAAACCACCGGATCGCTTACTTCTGCTTTAACTAATGTCTTACTTTTTTAGTCAATTTATATTTTAGCTTTTTTTTTTTTTACTGTAAAGTGTATTTTATCTATTTAATTTTCCATCATTTTATTTGTCTATTTTTATGTTCTTAGCTTATGGAGTTTTATGTTTTTATTCCATATCTCCAGTGTTTGCTCACTGGCTGATGGACTCTGGCTGGTATAGTGTCTGACTCGTGGTGAACATCGGCTGGGCTGGGTGGGAGGTCTGTGGCAGTGCTTCGCTGCACTGCTGTGGCCCCTCTCTGGCCTGTAGCTAGGTGGGCGCCGGGGTGGAGGTGTCCTGGCCTTGGGCCGTGAGCAGCACCCAGTGCAGACGGCTTCCTGTGATGGTGTTTCCTGAGGGGTGGCAACCACCATTCCGACATCCCACCAGTCCGACATAGGCCAATTGTCTAAATGGCAACACTTAATTTTCTATCAAACGTCCCATCATTCCGACAATTCCTTTAATAACGTATTTTTCCCCCAAAAGATTTTGCACTGGTTGGGCTTAGGCAATGATGAAAGGAGTTGGTTAAGTTTAGTAAAAAGACCAGGTAGAGGCTAGACAGGCAGACTATTCCCTGTCTGCGCTCTGCTGCATAATTACACATAAATCAGCTGACTTTGGCACCCTGTCTTCAAAGCTCAGTTCAACTGACAGAAATCTGGGTGTGACTTTTGACAGTCATCTCAAGTTCGACAAACAAATCAGCAATGTTGTCAGGACTAGTTTTTTCCAGCTGCGTCTTTTAGCTAAAGTTTAAATGTTTTTAAGCCGCCACGACCTCGAGAAAGCCATCCATGCTTTAATTAGTTCACGGTTAGACTATTGCAATGCACTTAATGTTGGCGTCTCCCAGTCCTCCCTCAGTCGCCTTCAACTCGTGCAAAATGCCGCGGCCCGTCCTTTAACCAACACTCACAGACGTGTGCACATTACTCCTGTTCTTAAAAAAGAGAATTACAGACCAATTACAGACCCATCTCAAATCTTCCCTTTATAGCCAAGATCGTTGAGAAAGTGGTTTTTAATCAACTCAGCAACTTCTTGAACTCCAGTGGACTCTTTGAAAAATTTCAATCAGGCTTCCGACCTCACCACAGTACAGAAACAGCTCTTATTAGAGTGTTAAATGACATAAGGTTGAACACTGACTCAGGCAAGGTGTCAGTTCTGGTCCTGTTGGATCTCAGTGCTGCGTTTGACACTGTGGATCACAGTATACTGCTGGACAGGTTGGAAACCTGGGCAGGACTCAGCGGGACAGTCCTAAAATGGTTCAGGTCCTACTTAGACAGGAGTTATTTTGTGACCATTGGTAGTTATCAATCCGATCGAGTGGCTATGACATGTGGAGTTCCTCAGGGGTCAGTCCTTGGACCCCTTCTGTTTAACCTGTATATGCTGCCTTTGGGTCAAATTCTACAGAACTCTAATGTCAACTATCATAGTTATGCAGATGACACACAGATATATCTTGCACTGTCTCCAGATGACTGCAGTCCAACTGAGGTCATTGGGCCTCATTCACCAATATCTTCTTTAGAACCTTCTTAGATTCTTTCTTAAGTTGTTCTTAAGAAGTTCCTTAAGAAAACCCTACGTCAGATTCATCAACACGTTCATAAGCCTCAGAATTGTTCGCAGCTGTGTTCTTATGCCATCTCCTCGTAAGTTGAGGGCGTGTGCCAGGTTAGTCTAATTAACATAGGATTAGCATAGGTAACCACCCCATCAATGCCCGTAAAACTGCAGGGCCGTGTGCACACAGAACCCACAGGCACTGAGCAGAGAAGGTGAAGTGAGAAAGAAAGTTGAAATGCTCAAATGAAAATCTGGGAGGGAGCACCAGACTCCAAACGTAAAAAGAACTTAAGTAGTGAAGTGGCGCTACTGCGGCAGGAATGAAACAAAGAAACAAACAAAGCTTATATTTAGTTTATATTTTTATATTTATATTTAGGCTATATTTAGTAGCGTCAGCAGTGGATGCAGCTCTTCGGTTGTTATCAGAGAGACCACACTCTCACGTGTGCCATCATAAATATCATCATATTATCACATATGAAAAAAAAAACAGTTGTGTGTAGTGTGAACACTTGCAGTAAGTGCACTGTTGCAGCCCGTAATTAGGAAAAAAAAATCATATCGGCAGCTGTATGTTGCGCACAACAAAACTGATATGAATTAAGTGTCTATAATGTTTTTTAAGAGACTGCAATGATTTGTCAATTATTATTATTAATATATATGATTATTAAAAACATCATAAAAGATAAGAAAATAATTCTTATTCAAATCATATAATATCATACAACTGCAGAACAGAAGAAAACGCTATAATCGGTTATTTTTGCAGAAGTCTCAGCACTTAAAAGTGCGTAAGTATACTCCTGACTGTTCGTAGATTTTGTTCTTAGTTAAGAACAAATTCTGGATAAGAAAACATTCATGAATGCCACAATCTTCGTAAAAACTTCGTAAGTAGGACTTAAGAACAAACTTGTTCTTAAGAACGGTTCGTGAATGAGGCCCATTGTTTTTGGAAATAAAGAGAAGAGGGTTGCTGTCAGTAAACACCTTGAGTCACTGTCTTTAGAAACTAAAGACCAAGGCGTGCTGATAGACTCAGATCTGACCTTCAACAGCCATATCAAATCAGTCACCAAATCAGCCTTTTATCAACTTAAGAACATATCCAGAATTAAGGGTTTTATGTCCCAAACTGATCAGGAGAAGCTGATTCATGCTTTTATCTCCAGTAGACTTGACAACTGTAACGGTCTTCTGACTGGTCTCCCCCAAAAAAGTATCAAACAGCTGCAGCTCATTCAGAACGCTGCAGCTCGAGTTTTAACCAGAACAAAGAGATCAGATCACATCACCCCGGTTCTTAAGACCTTACATTGGCTCCCAGTCAGCTACAGAATAGATTTTAAAGTTCTGCTACTGGTTTACAAATCACTTTAGGTCCAGAATACATGAATGACATGTTAGTAGAGTATAAACCCAGCAGAGCTCTGAGATCTACTGACTCAGGTCAAATAGTGGAGCTCAGAGTTCAAACCAGACATGGTGAAGCAGCATTTAGCTGTTATGCTGCACACAAGTGGAACAAACTACCAGCAGAACTGAAATCAGCCCCAACTGTAAGCACTTTTAAATCCAGGTTAAAAACATTTCTCTTTTCACGTGCTTAAAGCTGAGAACTTAAAACTTTATCTATTTTCGTTTATTTTACTTTTATTTGCTCTTGCTTTTAACTCTGTTTTTAGTGTTTTGTTTGTTTTTCTGTCTCATGTATCTTTTTTAATGTTTTGTCTTTATGTAAAGCACATTGAGTTGCCTTGGTATGAAATGCGCTATATAAATAAAGATGCCTTGCCTTGCCTTGCCTATAAATGGGTATAATTATTGTTCTGTTCGGCCATTTTCTTGCGCCTTTTTACGATCTTCTTCTAGTCCTTCATACTTTGTGCTATTTCAACAGTTCATACATCAAATCGTGCAGCTTTTTCTGGACATTATTGGAATTACTTTTCTCTTTTCAAAAATTCATACTTTTTGCAATATTCAACTATTTCTGATTTTTTTTTCCCCCATAGAGAATGCATTGGAACAGTCTTCAAACTCTTCAAATCTTCTTACTTCTTTCAGCCACTAAAGCTTCACCATACTTTCTGCTAGAGACTTCATTCAAATTCTAAGCTGTAGACAAACTTTTTAAGTGTTCCTCCATGACTCAGCTTATTGATGTCTTCAACAGTTTCTGATATTTGACTCCAAATGGCCTGAAATGTGCTCCTAAACATGCTCTGGGGTGTCTCATCTCTCTACGACCTTGCCTTCCCGAGATACTCCTCAAAGGACCAGCTCAGTATGCTGCTGAAAATGTCAAAATGCCAACTCCACTTGTACATATGGGACAAAAAATAAGGTGCTTCAATATGGGTACCAATCGACTCCAAATGGCCTGAAATGTGCTCCTAAACATGTTCTGGGGCACGCTTTTGCCAAAAGCAATTAGTTAAATTTTCACTTTTCACCGATCACATAAACTCTGACTGGGATAGGCATTTGGTCTGTAGCTGCACAGCGGGAATCCTGCAGACCTAGAGTCCTGCAGACCTAGACGCGTGGCCCTATTTGGACCATGCTGAACACGCTGATGTGTGTCTCATCTCTCTACGACCTTGCCTTCCCGAGATAGTCCTCAAAGGGCCAGCTCAGCATGTTGCTGAAAATGTCAGTGCCAACTCCACTTGTACATATGGGACAAAAAATAAGGTGCTTCAATATGGGTACCAATCGACTCCAAATGGCCTGAAATGTGCTCCTAAACATGTTCTGGGGGACGCTTTTGCCAAAAGCACTTAGTCAAATTTACACTTTTCACCGATCGCATAGACTCTGACTGGGATAGGCATTTGGTTTGTAGCTGCGCAGCGGGAGTTGTGCAGACCTAGACGCGTTATCCATCTGCCCTATTTGGACCACGCTGAACACGCTGATGTGTGTCTCATCTCTCTACGACCTTGCCTTCCCAAGACACTCCTCAAGGGGCCAGCTCAGCATGTTGCTGAAAATGTCAAAGTGCCAAATCCACTTGTACATATGGGACAAAAAATAAGGTGCTTCAATATGGGTACCAATCGACTCCAAATGGCCTGAAATGTGCTCCTAAACATGTTCTGGGGGAAGCTTTTGCCAAAAGCAATTAGTCAAATTTTCACTTTTCACCGATCACATAGGCTATACTCTGACTGGGATAGGCATTTGGTCTGTAGCTGCACAGCGGGAATCCTGCAGACATAGAAGCGTGATCCATTTGCCCTATTTAGACCACGCTGAACACGCTGATGTGTGTCTCATCTCTCTGCGACCTTGCCTTCCCGAGGTACTCCTCAAAAGGCCAGCTCAGCATGTTGCTGAAAATGTCAGTGCCAACTCCACTTGTACATATGGGACAAAAAATAAGGTGCTTCAATATGGGTACCAATCGACTCCAAATGGCCTGAAATGTGCTCCTAAACATGTTCTGGGGGACGCTTTTGCCAAAAGCACTTAGTCAAATTTTCACTTTTCACCGATCACATGGACTCTGACTGGGATAGGCATTTGGTCTGTAGCTGCACAACGGGAATCTTGCAGACCTAGACGAGTGATCCATCTGACCTATTTGGGTCACGCTGAACACGCTGATGTGTGTCTCATCTCTCTACGACCTTGCCTTCCCGAGATGCTCCTCAAAGGGCCAGCTCAGCATTTTGCTGAAAATGTCAAAGTGCCAAATCCACTTGTACATATGGGACAAAAAATAAGGTGCTTCAATATGGGTACCAATCGACTCCAAATGGCCTGAAATGTGCTCCTAAACATGTTCTGGGGGACGCTTTTGCCAAAAGCAGTTAGTCAAACTTTCACTTTTCACCCATCGCATGGACTCTGACTGGGATAGGCATTTGGTTTGTAGCTGCACAGCGGGAGTCCTGCAGACATAGAAGCATGATCCATCTGCCCTATTTGGATCACGCTGAACACGCTGATGTGTGTCTCATCTCTCTACGACCTTGCCTTCCCGAGATACTCCTCAAAGGGCCAGCTCAGCATGTTGCTGAAAATGTCAAAGTGCCAACTCCACTTGTACATACGGGACAAAAAATAAGGTGCTTCAATATGGGTACCAATCGACTCCAAATGGCCTGAAATGTGCTCCTAAACATGTTCTGGGGGAAGCTTTTGCCAAAAGCAATTAGTCAAATTTTCACTTTTCACCGATCACATACAGTATACTCTGACTGGGATAGGCATTTGTTCTGTAGCTGCACAGCGGGAGTCGTCCAGACATAGAAGCGTGATCCATCTGCCCTATTTGGACCACGCTGAACACGCTGATGTGTGTCTTATCTCTCTACGACCTTGCCTTCCCGAGATACTCCTCAAAGGGCCAGCTCAGCATGTTGCTGAAAATGTCAAAGTGCCAACTCCACTTGTACATATGGGACAAAAAATAAGGTGCTTCAATATGGGTACCAATCGACTCCAAATGGCCTGAAATGTGCTCCTAAACATGTTCTGGGGGACGCTTTTGCCAAAAGCACTTAGTCAAATTTTCACTTTTCACTGATCACATAGACTCTGACTGGGATAGGCATTTGGTCTGTAGCTGCACAACGGGAGTCTTGCAGACCTAGACGAGTGATCCATCT
The DNA here is from genome assembly GCF_045865225.1 of Trachurus japonicus. Taxonomy (NCBI): domain Eukaryota; kingdom Metazoa; phylum Chordata; class Actinopteri; order Carangiformes; family Carangidae; genus Trachurus; species Trachurus japonicus. The sequence goes on along the minus strand of NC_140914.1, from coordinate 27,327,038 downwards.
GACCTATTTGGGCCACGCTGAACACGCTGATGTGTGTCTCATCTCTCTACGACCTTGCCTTCCCGAGATACTCCTCAGAGGGCCAGCTCAGCATGTTGCTGAAAATGTCAAAGTGCCAACTCCACTTGTACATATGGGACAAAAATTCAAGTGCTTCAATATGGGTACCAATCAACTTCAAATGGCCTGAAATGTGCTCCTAAACATGTTCTGGGGGAAGCTTTTGCCAAAAGCAATTAGTCAAATTTTCACTTTTCACCCATCACATATACTCTGACTGGGATAGGCATTTGGTCTGTAGCTGCACAGCGGGAGTCCTGCAAACATAGAAGCGTGATCCATCTGCCCTATTTGGACCACGCTGAACACGCTGATGTGTGTATCATCTCTCTACGACCTTGCCTTCCCGAGATACTCCTCAAAGGGCCAGCTCAGCATGTTGCTGAAAATGTCAAAGTGCCAACTCCACTTGTACATATGGGACAAAAAATAAGGTGCTTCAATATGGGTACCAATCGACTCCAAATGGCCTGAAATGTGCTCCTAAACATGTTCTGGGGCACGCTTTTGCCAAAAGCAATTAGTTAAATTTTCACTTTTCACCGATCACATAAACTCTGACTGGGATAGGCATTTGGTCTGTAGCTGCACAGCGGGAGTCCTGCAGACCTAGACGCGTGGTCCTATTTGGACCACGCTGAACACGCTGATGTGTGTCTCATCTCTCTACGACCTTGCCTTCCCGAGATACTCCTCAAAGGGCCAGCTCAGCATGTTGCTGAAAATGTCGAAGTGCCAACTCCACTTGTACATATGGGACAAAAAATAAGGTGCTTCAATATGGGTACCAATCGACTCCAAATGGCCTGAAATGTGCTCCTAAACATGTTCTGGGGGAAGCTTTTGCCAAAAGCAATTAGTCAAATTTTCACTTTTCACCCATCACATATTCTCTGATTGGGATAGGCATTTGGTCTGTAGCTGCACAACGGGAGTCTTGCAGACCTAGACGAGTGATCCATCTGACCTATTTGGGCCACGCTGAACACGCTGATGTGTGTCTCATCTCTCTACGACCTTGCCTTCCCGAGATAGTCCTCAAAGGGCCAGCTCAGCATGTTGCTGAAAATGTCAAAGTGCCAACTCCACTTGTACATATGGGACAAAAAATAAGGTGCTTCAATATGGGTACCAATCGACTTCAAATGGCCTGAAATGTGCTCCTAAACATGTTCTGGGGGACGCTTTTGCCAAAAGCAATTAGTCAAATTTTCACTTTTCACCGATCGCATAGACTCTGACTGGGATAGGCATTTGGTTTGTAGCTGCGCAGCGGGAGTTGTGCAGACCTAGACGCGTTATCCATCTGCCCTATTTGGACCACGCTGAACACGCTGATGTGTGTCTCATCTCTCTACGACCTTGCCTTCCCAAGACACTCCTCAAGGGGCCAGCTCAGCATGTTGCTGAAAATGTCAGTGCCAAATCCACTTGTACATATGGGACAAAAAATAAGGTGCTTCAATATGGGTACCAATCGACTCCAAATGGCCTGAAATGTGCTCCTAAACATGTTCTGGGGGACGCTTTTGCCAAAAGCAATTAGTCAAATTTTCACTTTTCACCGATCACATAGATACTCTGACTGGGATAGGCATTTGGTCTGTAGCTGCACAGCGGGAATCCTTCCAGCAGACATAGAAGCGCGATCCATCTGCCCTATTTCGACCACGCTGAACACGCTGATGTGTGTCTCATCTCTCTGCGACCTTGCCTTCCCGAGGTACTCCTCAAAAGGCCAGCTCAGCATGTTGCTGAAAATGTCAGTGCCAACTCCACTTGTACATATGGGACAAAAAATAAGGTGCTTCAATATGGGTACCAATCGACTCCAAATGGCCTGAAATGTGCTCCTAAACATGTTCTGGGGGACGCTTTTGCCAAAAGCACTTAGTCAAATTTTCACTTTTCACCGATCGCATGGACTCTGACTGGGATAGGCATTTGGTTTGTAGCTGCACAACGGGACTCCTGCAGACCTAGAAGACTGATCCATCTGACCTATTTGGGTCACGCTGAACACGCTGATGTGTGTCTCATCTCTCTACGACCTTGCCTTCCCGAGATGCTCCTCAAAGGGCCAGCTCAGCATGTTGCTGAAAATGTCAGTGCCAAATCCACTTGTACATATGGGACAAAAAATAAGGTGCTTCAATATGGGTACCAATCGACTCCAAATGGCCTGAAATGTGCTCCTAAACATGTTCTGGGGGACGCTTTTGCCAAAAGCACTTAGTCAAACTTTCACTTTTCACCGATCGCATGGACTCTGACTGGGATAGGCATTTGGTTTGTAGCTGCACAGCGGGAGTCCTGCAGACATAGAAGCGTGATCCATCTGCCCTATTTGGACCACGCTGAACACGCTGATGTGTGTCTCATCTCTCTACGACCTTGCCTTCCCGAGATACTCCTCAAAGGGCCAGCTCAGCATGTTGCTGAAAATGTCAAAGTGCCAACTCCACTTGTACATACGGGACAAAAAATAAGGTGCTTCAATATGGGTACCAATCGACTCCAAATGGCCTGAAATGTGCTCCTAAACATGTTCTGGGGGAAGCTTTTGCCAAAAGCACTTAGTCAAATTTTCACTTTTCACCGATCACGTAGACTCTGACTGGGATAGGCATTTGGTTTGTAGCTGCACAGCGGGAGTCCTGCAGACATAGAAGCGTGATCCATCTGCCCTATTTGGACCACGCTGAACACGCTGATGTGTGTCTCATCTCTCTACGACCTTGCCTTCCCGAGATACTCCTCAAAGGGCCAGCTCAGCATGTTGCTGAAAATGTCAAAGTGCCAACTCCACTTGTACATATAGGACAAAAAATAAGGTGCTTCAATATGGGTACCAATCGACTCCAAATGGCCTGAAATGTGCTCCTAAACACGTTCTGGGGGACACTTTTGCCAAAAGCACTTAGTCAAATTTTCACTTTTCACCGATCGCATCTGACTGGGATAGGTATTTGTTCTGTAGCTGCACAGCGGGAGTCCTGCAGAGATAGAAGCGTGATCCATCTGACCTATTTGGACCACGCTGAACACGCTGATGTGTGTCTCATCTCTCTACGACCTTGCCTTCCCGAGATACTCCTCAAAGGGCCAGCTCAGCATGTTGCTGAAAATGTCAAAGTGCCAACTCCACTTGTACATATGGGACAAAAAATAAGGTGCTTCAATATGGGTACCAATCGACTCCAAATGGCCTGAAATGTGCTCCTAAACATGTTCTGGGGGACGCTTTTGCCAAAAGCAGTTAGTCAAATTTTCACTTTTCACCGATCGCATAGACTCTGACTGGGATAGGCATTTGGTTTGTAGCTGCGCAGCGGGAGTCCTGCAGACATAGAAGCGTGATCCATCTGCCCTATTTGGATCACGCTGAACACGCTGATGTGTGTCTCATCTCTCTACGACCTTGCCTTCCCGAGATACTCCTCAAAGGGCCAGCTCAGCATGTTGCTGAAAATGTCAAAGTGCCAACTCCACTTGTACATACGGGACAAAAAATAAGGTGCTTCAATATGGGTACCAATCGACTCCAAATGGCCTGAAATGTGCTCCTAAACATGTTCTGGGGGAAGCTTTTGCCAAAAGCACTTAGTCAAATTTTCACTTTTCACCGATCGCATAGACTCTGACTGGGATAGGCATTTGGTTTGTAGCTGCGCAGAGGGAGTCCTGCAGACATAGAAGCGTGATCCATCTGCCCTATTTGGACCACGCTGAACACGCTGATGTGTGTCTCATCTCTCTACGACCTTGCCTTCCCGAGATACTCCTCAAAGGGCCAGCTCAGCATGTTGCTGAAAATGTCAAAGTGCCAACTCCACTTGTACATATGGGACAAAAAATAAGGTGCTTCAATATGGGTACCAATCGACTCCAAATGGCCTGAAATGTGCTCCTAAACATGTTCTGGGGGGCGCTTTTTCCAAAAGCACTTTGTCAAATTTTCACTTTTCACCGATCACATAGACTCTGACTGGCATAGGCATTTGGTCTGTAGCTGCGCAACGGGAGTCTTGCAGACCTAGACGAGTGATCCATCTGCCCTATTTGGACCACGCTGAACACGCTGATGTGTGTCTCATCTCTCTACGACCTTGCCTTCCCGAGATACTCCTCAAAGGGCCAGCTCAGCATGTTGCTGAAAATGTCAAAGTGCCAACTCCACTTGTACATATGGGACAAAAAATAAGGTGCTTCAATATGGGTACCAATCAACTCCAAATGGCCTGAAATGTGCTCCTAAACATGTTCTGGGGGACGCTTTTGCCAAAAGCACTTAGTCAAATTTTCACTTTTCACCGATCACATATACTCTGACTGGGATAGGCATTTGGTCTGTAGCTGCACAGCGGGAGTCCTGCAAACATAGAAGCGTGATCCATCTGCCCTATTTGGACCACGCTGAACACGCTGATGTGTGTATCATCTCTCTACGACCTTGCCTTCCCGAGATACTCCTCAAAGGGCCAGCTCAGCATGTTGCTGAAAATGGCAAAGTGCCAACTCCACTTGTACATATGGGACAAAAAATAAGGTGCTTCAATATGGGTACCAATCGACTCCAAATGGCCTGAAATGTGCTCCTAAACATGTTCTGGGGGACGCTTTTGCCAAAAGCACTTAGTCAAATTTTCACTTTTCACCGATCACATAGACTCTGACTGGGATAGGCACTTGGTTTGTAGCTGCGCAGCGGGAGTCTTGCAGACCTAGACGCGTGATCCATCTGCCCTATTTGGACCACGCTGAACACGCTGATGTGTGTCTCATCTCTCTACGACCTTGCCTTCCCGAGATACTCCTCAAAGGGCCAGCTCAGCATGTTGCTGAAAATGTCGAAGTGCCAACTCCACTTGTACATATGGGACAAAAAATAAGGTGCTTCAATATGGGTACCAATCGACTCCAAATGGCCTGAAATGTGCTCCTAAACATGTTCTGGGGGACGCTTTTGCCAAAAGCACTTATTAAAATTTTCACTTTTCACCGATCACATAGACTCTGACTGGGATAGGCATTTGGTCTGTAGCTGCACAGCGGGAGTCCTGCAGACATAGAAGCGTGATCCATCTGCCCTATTTGGACCACGCTGAACACGCTGATGTGTGTCTCATCTCTCTACGACCTTGCCTTCCCGAGATACTCCTCAGAGGGCCAGCTCAGCATGTTGCTGAAAATGTCAAAGTGCCAACTCCACTTGTACATATGGGACAAAAAATAAGGTGCTTCAATATGGGTACCAATCGACTTCAAATGGCCTGAAATGTGCTCCTAAACATGTTCTGGGGGACGCTTTTGCCAAAAGCACTTAGTCAAATTTTCACTTTTCACCGATCGCATAGACTCTGACTGGGATAGGCATTTGGTTTGTAGCTGCACAGCGGGAGTCCTGCAGACATAGAAGCGTGATCCATCTGCCCTATTTGGACCACGCTGAACACGCTGATGTGTGTCTCATCTCTCTACGACCTTGCCTTCCCAAGATACTCCTCAAGGGGCCAGCTCAGCATGTTACTGAAAATGTCAGTGCCAACTCCACTTGTACATACGGGACAAAAAATAAGGTGCTTCAATATGGGTACCAATCGACTCCAAATGGCCTGAAATGTGCTCTTAAACATGTTCTGGGGGACGCTTTTGCCAAAAGCACTTAGTCAAATTTTCACTTTTCACCGATCGCATAGACTCTGACTGGGATAGGCATTTGGTTTGTAGCTGCACAGCGGGAGTCCTGCAGACATAGAAGCGTGATCCATCTGCCCTATTTGGACCACGCTGAACACGCTGATGTGTGTCTCATCTCTCTACGACCTTGCCTTCCCGAGATACTCCTCAAATGGCCAGCTCAGCATGTTACTGAAAATGTCAAAGTGCCAACTCCACTTGTACATATGGGACAAAAAATAAGGTGCTTCAATATGGGTACCAATCGACTCCAAATGGCCTGAAATGTGCTCTTAAACATGTTCTGGGGGACGCTTTTGCCAAAAGCACTTAGTCAAATTTTCACTTTTCACCGATCGCATAGACTCTTACTGGGATAGGCATTTGGTTTGTAGCTGCGCAGCGGAAGTCCTGCAGACCTAGAAGCGTGATCCATCTGCCCTATTTGGACCACGCTGAACACGCTGATGTGTGTCTCATCTCTCTACGACCTTGCCTTCCCGAGATACTCCTCAAAGGGCCAGCTCAGCATGTTGCTGAAAATGTCAGTGCCAACTCCACTTGTACATATGGGACAAAAAATAAGGTGCTTCAATATGGGTACCAATCGACTCCAAATGGCCTGAAATGTGCTCCTAAACATGTTCTGGGGGACGCTTTTGCCAAAAGCACTTAGTCAAATTTTCACTTTTCACCGATCGCATAGACTCTGACTGGGATAGGCATTTGGTTTGTAGCTGCGCAGCGGGAGTTCTGCAGACAAAGAAGCGTGATCCATCTGCCCTATTTGGACCACGCTGAACACGCTGATGTGTGTCTCATCTCTCTACGACCTTGACTTCCCGAGATACTCCTCAAAGGGCCAGCTCAGCATGTTGCTGAAAATGTCAAAGTGCCAACTCCACTTGTACATATGGGACAAAAAATAAGGTGCTTCAATATGGGTACCAATCGACTCCAAATGGCCTGAAATGTGCTCCTAAACATGTTCTGGGGGACGCTTTTGCCAAAAGCACTTAGTCAAACTTTCACTTTTCACCGATCGCATAGACTCTGACTGGGATAGGCATTTGGTTTGTAGCTGCACAGCGGGAGTCCTGCAGACATAGAAACGTGATCCATCTGCCCTATTTGGACCACGCTGAACACGCTGATGTGTGTCTCATCTCTCTACGACCTTGCCTTCCCGAGATACTCCTCAAAGGGCCAGCTCAGCATGTTGCTGAAAATGTCAGTGCCAACTCCACTTGTACATATGGGACAAAAAATAAGGTGCTTCAATATGGGTACCAATCGACTCCAAATGGCCTGAAATGTGCTCCTAAACATGTTCTGGGGGACGCTTTTGCCAAAAGCACTTAGTCAAATTTTCACTTTTCACCGATCGCATAGACTCTGACTGGGATAGGCATTTGGTTTGTAGCTGCGCAGCGGGAGTCCTGCAGACCTAGAAGCGTGATCCATCTGCCCTATTTGGACCACGCTGAACACGCTGATGTGTGTCTCATCTCTCTACGACCTTGCCTTCCCGAGATACTCCTCAAAGGGCCAGCTCAGCATGTTGCTGAAAATGTCAGTGCCAACTCCACTTGTACATATGGGACAAAAAATAAGGTGCTTCAATATGGGTACCAATCGACTCCAAATGGCCTGAAATGTGCTCCTAAACATGTTCTGGGGGACGCTTTTGCCAAAAGCACTTAGTCAAATTTTCACTTTTCACCGATCGCATAGACTCTGACTGGGATAGGCATTTGGTTTGTAGCTGCGCAGAGGGAATCCTGCAGACATAGAAGCGTGATCCATCTGCCCTATTTGGACCACGCTGAACACGCTGATGTGTGTCTCATCTCTCTACGACCTTGCCTTCCCGAGATACTCCTCAAAGGGCCAGCTCAGCATGTTGCTGAAAATGTCAGTGCCAACTCCACTTGTACATATGGGACAAAAAATAAGGTGCTTCAATATGGGTACCAATCGACTCCAAATGGCCTGAAATGTGCTCCTAAACATGTTCTGGGGAACGCTTTTGCCAAAAGCAATTAGTCAAATTTTCACTTTTCCCCGATCGCATATACTCTGACTGGGATAGGCATTTGGTCTGTAGCTGCACAGCGGGAGTCCTGCAGACATAGAAGCGTGATCCATTTGCCCTATTTGGACCACGCTGAACACGCTGATGTGTGTCTCATCTCTCTACAACCTTGCCTTCCCGAGATACTCCTCAAAGGGCCAGCTCAGCATGTTGCTGAAAATGTCAGTGCCAACTCCACTTGTACATATGGGACAAAAAATAAGGTGCTTCAATATGGGTACCAATCGACTCCAAATGGCCTGAAATGTGCTCCTAAACATGTTCTGGGGGACGCTTTTGCCAAAAGCACTTAGTCAAATTTACACTTTTCACCGATCGCATAGACTCTGACTGGGATAGGCACTTGGTTTGTAGCTGCGCAGCGGGAGTCGTGCAGACCTATACACGTGATCCATCTGCCCTATTTGGACCACGCTGAACACGCTGATGTGTGTCTCATCTCTCTACGACCTTGCCTTCCCGAGATACTCCTCAAAGGGCCAGCTCAGCATGTTGCTGAAAATGTCAGTGCCAACTCCACTTGTACATATGGGACAAAAAATAAGGTGCTTCAATATGGGTACCAATCGACTCCAAATGGCCTGAAATGTGCTCCTAAACATGTTCTGGGGGACGCTTTTGCCAATAGCACTTAGTCAAATTTTCACTTTTCACCGATCGCATAGACTCTGACTGGGATAGGCATTTGGTTTGTAGCTGCGCAGCGGGAGTCCTGCAGACATAGAAGCGTGATCCATCTGCCCTATTTGGACCACGCTGAACACGCTGATGTGTGTCTCATCTCTCTACGACCTTGCCTTCCCGAGATACTCCTCAAAGGGCCAGCTCAGCATGTTGCTGAAAATGTCAGTGCCAACTCCACTTGTACATATGGGACAAAAAATAAGGTGCTTCAATATGGGTACCAATCGACTCCAAATGGCCTGAAATGTGCTCCTAAACATGTTCTGGGGGACGCTTTTGCCAAAAGCACTTAGTCAAATTTTCACTTTTCACCGATCGCATAGACTCTGACTGGGATAGGCATTTGGTTTGTAGCTGCGCAGCGGGAGTCGTGCAGACATAGAAGCGTGATCCATCTGCCCTATTTGGACCACGCTGAACACGCTGATGTGTGTCTCATCTCTCTACGACCTTGCCTTCCCGAGATACTCCTCAAAGGGCCAGCTCAGCATGTTGCTGAAAATGTCAAAGTGCCAACTCCACTTGTACATATGGGACAAAAAATAAGGTGCTTCAATATGGGTACCAATCGACTCCAAATGGCCTGAAATGTGCTCCTAAACATGTTCTGGGGGACGCTTTTGCCAAAAGCACTTAGTCAAATTTTCACTTTTCACCGATCGCATAGACTCTGACTGGGATAGGCATTTGGTTTGTAGCTGCACAGCGAGAGTCCTGCAGACATAGAAGCGTGATCCATCTGCCCTATTTGGACCACGCTGAACACGCTGATGTGTGTCTCATCTCTCTACGACCTTGCCTTCCCGAGATACTCCTCAAAGGGCCAGCTCAGCATGTTGCTGAAAATGTCAGTGCCAACTCCACTTGTACATATGGGACAAAAAATAAGGTGCTTCAATATGGGTACCAATCGACTCCAAATGGCCTGAAATGTGCTCCTAAACATGTTCTGGGGGACGCTTTTGCCAAAAGCACTTAGTCAAACTTTCACTTTTCACCGATCGCATAGACTCTGACTGGGATAGGCATTTGGTTTGTAGCTGCGCAGCGGGAGTCCTGCAGACATAGAAGCGTGATCCATCTGCCCTATTTGGACCACGCTGAACACGCTGATGTGTGTCTCATCTCTCTACGACCTTGCCTTCCCAAGATACTCCTCAAAGGGCCAGCTCAGCATGTTGCTGAAAATGTCAGTGCCAACTCCACTTGTACATATGGGACAAAAAATAAGGTGCTTCAATATGGGTACCAATCGACTCCAAATGGCCTGAAATGTGCTCCTAAACATGTTCTGGGGGACGCTTTTGCCAAAAGCACTTAGTCAAATTTTCACTTTTCACCGATCGCATAGACTCTGACTGGGATAGGCATTTGGTTTTTAGCTGCACAGCGGGAGTCCTGCAGACATAGAAGCGTGATCCATCTGCCCTATTTGGACCACGCTGAACACGCTGATGTGTGTCTCATCTCTCTACGACCTTGCCTCCCGAGATACTCCTCAAAGGGCCAGCTCAGCATGTTGCTGAAAATGTCAGTGCCAACTCCACTTGTACATATGGGACAAAAAATAAGGTGCTTCAATATGGGTACCAATCGACTCCAAATGGCCTGAAATGTGCTCCTAAACATGTTCTGGGGGACGCTTTTGCCAAAAGCACTTAGTCAAATTTTCACTTTTCACCGATCGCATAGACTCTGACTGGGATAGGCATTTGGTTTGTAGCTGCGCAGCGGGAGTCCTGCAGACATAGAAGCGTGATCCATCTGCCCTATTTGGACCACGCTGAACACGCTGATGTGTGTCTCATCTCTCTACGACCTTGCCTTCCCGAGATACTCCTCAAAGGGCCAGCTCAGCATGTTGCTGAAAATGTCAGTGCCAACTCCACTTGTACATATGGGACAAAAAATAAGGTGCTTCAATATGGGTACCAATCGACTCCAAATGGCCTGAAATGTGCTCCTAAACATGTTCTGGGGGACGCTTTTGCCAAAAGCACTTAGTCAAACTTTCACTTTTCACCGATCGCATAGACTCTGACTGGGATAGGCATTTGGTTTGTAGCTGCACAGCGGGAGTCCTGCAGACATAGAAGCGTGATCCATCTGCCCTATTTGGACCACGCTGAACACGCTGATGTGTGTCTCATCTCTCTACGACCTTGCCTTCCCGAGATACTCCTCAAAGGGCCAGCTCAGCATGTTGCTGAAAATGTCAGTGCCAACTCCACTTGTACATATGGGACAAAAAATAAGGTGCTTCAATATGGGTACCAATCGACTCCAAATGGCCTGAAATGTGCTCCTAAACATGTTCTGGGGGACGCTTTTGCCAAAAGCACTTAGTCAAATTTTCACTTTTCACCGATCACATAGACTCTGACTGGGATAGGCATTTGGTTTGTAGCTGCACAGCGGGAGTCCTGCAGACATAGAAGCGTGATCCATCTGCCCTATTTGGACCACGCTGAACACGCTGATGTGTGTCTCATCTCTCTACGACCTTGCCTTCCCGAGATACTCCTCAAAGGGCCAGCTCAGCATGTTGCTGAAAATGTCAGTGCCAACTCCACTTGTACATATGGGACAAAAAATAAGGTGCTTCAATATGGGTACCAATCGACTCCAAATGGCCTGAAATGTGCTCCTAAACATGTTCTGGGGGACGCTTTTGCCAAAAGCACTTAGTCAAATTTTCACTTTTCACCGATCGCATAGACTCTGACTGGGATAGGCATTTGGTTTGTAGCTGCGCAGCGGGAGTCCTGCAGACATAGAAGCGTGATCCATCTGCCCTATTTGGACCACGCTGAACACGCTGATGTGTGTCTCATCTCTCTACGACCTTGCCTTCCCGAGATACTCCTCAAAGGGCCAGCTCAGCATGTTGCTGAAAATGTCAGTGCCAACTCCACTTGTACATATGGGACAAAAAATAAGGTGCTTCAATATGGGTACCAATCGACTCCAAATGGCCTGAAATGTGCTCCTAAACATGTTCTGGGGGACGCTTTTGCCAAAAGCACTTAGTCAAATTTTCACTTTTCACCGATCGCATAGACTCTGACTGGGATAGGCATTTGGTTTGTAGCTGCACAGCGGGAGTCCTGCAGACATAGAAGCGTGATCCATCTGCCCTATTTGGACCACGCTGAACACGCTGATGTGTGTCTCATCTCTCTACGACCTTGCCTTCCCGAGATACTCCTCAAAGGGCCAGCTCAGCATGTTGCTGAAAATGTCAAAGTGCCAACTCCACTTGTACATATGGGACAAAAAATAAGGTGCTTCAATATGGGTACCAATCGACTCCAAATGGCCTGAAATGTGCTCCTAAACATGTTCTGGGGGACGCTTTTGCCAAAAGCACTTAGTCAAATTTAGACTTTTCACCGATCGCATAGACTCTGACTGGGATAGGCATTTGGTTTGTAGCTGCGCAACAGGAGTCCTGCAGACATAGAAGCGTGATCCATCTGCCCTATTTGGACCACGCTGAACACGCTGATGTGTGTCTCATCTCTCTACGACCTTGCCTTCCCGAGATACTCCTCAAAGGGCCAGCTCAGCATGTTGCTGAAAATGTCAGTGCCAACTCCACTTGTACATATGGGACAAAAAATAAGGTGCTTCAATATGGGTACCAATCGACTCCAAATGGCCTGAAATGTGCTCCTAAACATGTTCTGGGGGACGCTTTTGCCAAAAGCACTTAGTCAAATTTTCACTTTTCACCGATCGCATAGACTCTGACTGGGATAGGCACTTGGTTTGTAGCTGCGCAGCGGGAGTCGTGCAGACCTAGACACGTGATCCATCTGCCCTATTTGGACCACGCTGAACACGCTGATGTGTGTCTCATCTCTCTACGACCTTGCCTTCCCAAGATACTCCTCAAGGGGCCAGCTCAGCATGTTACTGAAAATGTCAGTGCCAACTCCACTTGTACATACAGGACAAAAAATAAGGTGCTTCAATATGGGTACCAATCGACTCCAAATGGCCTGAAATGTGCTCCTAAACATGTTCTGGGGGACGCTTTTGCCAAAAGCACTTAGTCAAATTTTCACTTTTCACCGATCGCATAGACTCTGACTGGGATAGGCATTTGGTTTGTAGCTGCGCAGCGGGAGTCCTGCAGACCTAGAAGCGTGATCCATCTGCCCTATTTGGACCACGCTGAACACGCTGATGTGTGTCTCATCTCTCTACGACCTTGCCTTCCCGAGATAGTCCTCAAATGGCCAGCTCAGCATGTTGCTGAAAATGTCAAAGTGCCAACTCCACTTGTACATATGGGACAAAAAATAAGGTGCTTCAATATGGGTACCAATCGACTCCAAATGGCCTGAAATGTGCTCCTAAACATGTTCTGGGGGACGCTTTTGCCAAAAGCACTTTGTCAAATTTTCACTTTTCACCGATCGCATAGACTCTGACTGGGATAGGCATTTGGTTTGTAGCTGCGCAGCGGAAGTCGTGCAGACCTAGAAGCGTGATCCATCTGCCCTATTTGGACCACGCTGAACACGCTGATGTGTGTCTCATCTCTCTACGACCTTGCCTTCCCGAGATAGTCCTCAAATGGCCAGCTCAGCATGTTGCTGAAAATGTCAAAGTGCCAACTCCACTTGTACATATGGGACAAAAAATAAGGTGCTTCAATATGGGTACCAATCGACTCCAAATGGCCTGAAATGTGCTCCTAAACATGTTCTGGGGGACGCTTTTGCCAAAAAGCACTTAGTCAAATTTTCACTTTTCACCGATCGCATAGACTCTGACTGGGATAGGCATTTGGTTTGTAGCTGCACAGCGGGAGTCCTGCAGACATAGAAGCGTGATCCATCTGCCCTATTTGGACCACGCTGAACACGCTGATGTGTGTCTCATCTCTCTACGACCTTGCCTTCCCGAGATACTCCTCAAAGGGCCAGCTCAGCATGTTGCTGAAAATGTCAAAGTGCCAACTCCACTTGTACATATGGGACAAAAAATAAGGTGCTTCAATATGGGTACCAATCGACTCCAAATGGCCTGAAATGTGCTCCTAAACATGTTCTGGGGGACGCTTTTGCCAAAAGCACTTAGTCAAATTTTCACTTTTCACCGATCGCATAGACTCTGACTGGGATAGGCATTTGGTCTGTAGCTGCACACGGGAGTCCTGCAGACATAGAAGCGTGATCCATCTGCCCTATTTGGACCACGCTGAACACGCTGATGTGTGTCTCATCTCTCTACGACCTTGCCTTCCCGAGATACTCCTCAAAGGGCCAGCTCAGCATGTTGCTGAAAATGTCAGTGCCAACTCCACTTGTACATATGGGACAAAAAATAAGGTGCTTCAATATGGGTACCAATCGACTCCAAATGGCCTGAAATGTGCTCCTAAACATGTTCTGGGGGACGCTTTTGCCAAAAGCACTTAGTCAAATTTTCACTTTTCACCGATCGCATAGACTCTGACTGGGATAGGCATTTGGTTTGTAGCTGCACAGCGGGAGTCCTGCAGACATAGAAGCGTGATCCATCTGCCCTATTTGGACCACGCTGAACACGCTGATGTGTGTCTCATCTCTCTACGACCTTGCCTTCCCGAGATACTCCTCAAAGGGCCAGCTCAGCATGTTGCTGAAAATGTCAAAGTGCCAACTCCACTTGTACATATGGGACAAAAAATAAGGTGCTTCAATATGGGTACCAATCGACTCCAAATGGCCTGAAATGTGCTCCTAAACAATTTCTGGGGGACGCTTTTGCCAAAAGCACTTAGTCAAATTTTCACTTCACCGATCGCATAACTCTGACTGGGATAGGCATTTGGTTTGTAGCTAGCACTGAGGGAGTCCTGACAGACATTAGAATGCGTGATCCATTTGCCCTTATTTGGGACCACGCTGAACACGATGATGTGTGTCTCATCTCTCTACGACCTTGCCTTCCTGAGATACTCCTCAATGGGGCAGCTCAGCATGTTGCTGAAAATGTCTGTGCCAACTCCACTTGTAACCATATGGGACAAAAAATAAGGAGCTTCAATATGGGTACCAAATCGACTCCAAATGGCCAGAAAAATGTGCTTCTAAACATGTTATGTGGGGACGCTTTTGCCAAAAGCACTTAGTCAAATTTTAACTTTTAACCGATAGCATAGAACTCTTGACTGGCGGATAGGTCTCTTGTTTGTAGATGCGCAGCGGGAGTCGTGCAGACCTATACAGCGTGATTCCGTCTGGCCTATTTTGTGGACCACGCTGAACACGCTGATGTTGTTGTGTCTCATCTCTCTACGACCTTGCCTTCCCGAGATACTCCTCAAAGGGCCAGCTCAGCATGTTGCTGAAAATGTCAAAGTGCCAACTCCACTTGTACATATGGGACAAAAAATAAGGTGCTTCAATATGGGTACCAATCGACTCCAAATGGCCTGAAATGTGCTCCTAAACATGTTCTGGGGGACGCTTTTGCCAAAAGCACTTAGTCAAATTTTCACTTTTCACCGATCGCATAGACTCTGACTGGGATAGGCATTTGGTTTGTAGCTGCGCAGCGGGAGTCCTGCAGACCTAGAAGCGTGATCCATTTGCCCTATTTGGACCACGCTGAACACGATGATGTGTGTCTCATCTCTCTACGACCTTACCTTCCTGAGATACTCCTCAAAAGGGCCAGCTCAGCATGTTGCTGAAAATGTCAGTGCCAACTCCACTTGTACATATGGGTCAAAAAATAAGGTGCTTCAATATGGGTACCAATCGACTCCAAATGGCCTGAAATGTGCTCCTAAACATGTTCTGGGGGACGCTTTTGCCAAAAGCACTTAGTCAAACTTTCACTTTTCACCGATCGCATAGACTCTGACTGGGATAGGCATTTGGTTTGTAGCTGCACAGCGGGAGTCCTGCAGACATAGAAGCGTGATCCATCTGCCCTATTTGGACCACGCTGAACACGCTGATGTGTGTCTCATCTCTCTACGACCATGCCTTCCCGAGATACTCCTCAAAGGGCCAGCTCAGCATGTTGCTGAAAATGTCAAAGTGCCAACTCCACTTGTACATATGGGACAAAAAATAAGGTGCTTCAATATGGGTACCAATCGACTCCAAATGGCCTGTAATGTGCTCCTAAACATGTTCTGGGGGACGCTTTTGCCAAAAGCACTTAGTCAAATTTTCACTTTTCACCGATCGCATAGACTCTGACTGGGATAGGCATTTGGTTTGTAGCTGCGCAGCGGGAGTCTTGCAGACCTAGACGCGTGATCCATCTGCCCTATTTGGACCACGCTGAACACGCTGATGTGTGTCTCATCTCTCTACGACCTTGCCTTCCTGAGATACTCCTCAAAAGGGCCAGCTCAGCATGTTGCTGAAAATGTCAGTGCCAACTCCACTTGTACATATGGGACAAAAAATAAGGTGCTTCAATATGGGTACCAATCGACTCCAAATGGCCTGAAATGTGCTCCTAAACATGTTCTGGGGGACGCTTTTGCCAAAAGCACTTAGTCAAATTTTCACTTTTCACCGATCACATAGACTCTGACTGGGATAGGCATTTGGTTTTTAGCTGCACAGCGGGAGTCCTGCAGACATAGAAGCGTGATCCATCTGCCCTATTTGGACCACGCTGAACACGCTGATGTGTGTCTCATCTCTCTACGACCTTGCCTTCCCGAGATACTCCTCAAAGGGCCAGCTCAGCATGTTGCTGAAAATGTCAAAGTGCCAACTCCACTTGTACATACAGGACAAAAAATAAGGTGCTTCAATATGGGTACCAATCGACTCCAAATGGCCTGAAATGTGCTCCTAAACATGTTCTGGGGGACGCTTTTGCCAAAAGCACTTAGTCAAATTTTCACTTTTCACCGATCGCATAGACTCCTACTGGGATAGGCATTTGGTTTGTAGCTGCGCAGCGGGAGTCCTGCAGACCTAGAAGCGTGATCCATCTGCCCTATTTGGACCACGCTGAACACGCTGATGTGTGTCTCATCTCTCTACGACCTTGCCTTCCCGAGATACTCCTCAAAGGGCCAGCTCAGCATGTTGCTGAAAATGTCAGTGCCAACTCCACTTGTACATATGGGACAAAAAATAAGGTGATTCAATATGGGTACCAATCGACTCCAAATGGCCTGAAATGTGCTCCTAAACATGTTCTGGGGGACGCTTTTGCCAAAAGCACTTAGTCAAATTTTCACTTTTCACCGATCGCATAGACTCTGACTGGGATAGGCATTTGGTTTGTAGCTGCACAGCGGGAGTCCTGCAGACATAGAAAAGTGATCCATCTGCCCTATTTGGACCACGCTGAACACGCTGATGTGTGTCTCATCTCTCTACGACCTTGCCTTCACGAGATACTCCTCAAAGGGCCAGCTCAGCATGTTGCTGAAAATGTCAAAGTGCCAACTCCACTTGTACATATGGGACAAAAAATAAGGTGCTTCAATATGGGTACCAATCGACTCCAAATGGCCTGAAATGTGCTCCTAAACATGTTCTGGGGGACGCTTTTGCCAAAAGCACTTAGTCAAATTTTCACTTTTCACCCATCGAATATAGTTCTGACTGGGATAGGCATTTGGTCTGTAGCTGCACAGCGGGAGTCCTGCAGACATAGAAGCGTGATCCATCTGCCCTATTTGGACCACGCTGAACACGCTGATGTGTGTCTCATCTCTCTACGACCTTGCCTTCCCGAGATACTCCTCAAAGGGCCAGCTCAGCATGTTGCTGAAAATGTCAAAGTGCCAACTCCACTTGTACATACAGGACAAAAAATAAGGTGCTTCAATATGGGTACCAATCGACTCCAAATGGCCTGAAATGTGCTCCTAAACATGTTCTGGGGGACGCTTTTGCCAAAAGCACTTAGTCAAATTTTCACTTTTCACCGATCGCATAGACTCTGACTGGGATAGGCATTTGGTTTGTAGCTGCGCAGCGGGAGTCCTGCAGACCTAGACGCGTGATCCATCTGCCCTATTTGGACCACGCTGAACACGCTGATGTGTGTCTCATCTCTCTACGACCTTGCCTTCCCGAGATACTCCTCAAAGGGCCAGCTCAGCATGTTGCTGAAAATGTCAAAGTGCCAACTCCACTTGTACATATGGGACAAAAAATAAGGTGCTTCAATATGGGTACCAATCGACTCCAAATGGCCTGAAATGTGCTCCTAAACATTTTCTGGGGGACGCTTTTGCCAAAAGCACTTAGTCAAATTTTGACTTTTCACCGATCGCATAGACTCTGACTGGCATAGGCATTGGGTTTGTAGCTGCGCAGCGGGAGTTTTGCAGACCTAGAAGCGTGATCCATCTGCCATATTTGGACCACGCTGAACACGCTGATGTGTGTCTCATCTCTCTACGACCTTGCCTTCCCGAGATACTCCTCAAAGGGCCAGCTCAGCATGTTGCTGAAAATGTCAAAGTGCCAACTCCACTTGTACATACAGGACAAAAAATAAGGTGCTTCAATATGGGTACCAATCGACTCCAAATGGCCTGAAATGTGCTCCTAAACATGTTCTGGGGGACGCTTTTGCCAAAAGCACTTAGTCAAATTTTCACTTTTCACCGATCGCATAGACTCTGACTGGGATAGGCATTTGGTTTGTAGCTGCGCAGAGGGAATCCTGCAGACCTAGAAGCGTGATCCATCTGCCCTATTTGGACCACGCTGAACACGCTGATGTGTGTCTCATCTCTCTACGACCTTGCCTTCCCGAGATACTCCTCAAAGGGCCAGCTCAGCATGTTGCTGAAAATGTCAAAGTGCCAACTCCACTTGTACATATGGGACAAAAAATAAGGTGCTTCAATATGGGTACCAATCGACTCCAAATGGCCTGAAATGTGCTCCTATACATGTTCTGGGGGACGCTTTTGCCAAAAGCACTTTGTCAAATTTTCACTTTTCACCGATCACATATACTCTGACTGGGATAGGCATTTGGTCTGTAGCTGCGCAGCAGAAGTCGTGCAGACCTAGACACGTGATCCATCTGCCCTATTTGGACCACGCTGAACACGCTGATGTGTGTCTCATCTCTCTACGACCTTGCCTTCCCGAGATAGTCCTCAAATGGCCAGCTCAGCATGTTGCTGAAAATGTCAGTGCCAACTCCACTTGTACATATGGGACAAAAAATAAGGTGCTTCAATATGGGTACCAATCGACTCCAAATGGCCTGAAATGTGCTCCTAAACATGTTCTGGGGGACGCTTTTGCCAAAAGCACTTTGTCAAATTTACACTTTTCACCGATCGCATAGACTCTGACTGGGATAGGCATTTGGTCTGTCGCTGCACAGCGGGAGTCCTGCAGACATAGAAGCGTGATCCATCTGCCCTATTTGGACCACGCTGAACACGCTGATGTGTGTCTCATCTCTCTACGACCTTGCCTTCCCAAGATACTCCTCAAGGGGCCAGCTCAGCATGTTACTGAAAATGTCAGTGCCAACTCCACTTGTACATACGGGACAAAAAATAAGGTGCTTCAATATGGGTACCAATCGACTCCAAATGGCCTGAAATGTGCTCTTAAACATGTTCTGGGGGACGCTTTTGCCAAAAGCACTTAGTCAAATTTTCACTTTTCACCGATCGCATAGACTCTTACTGGGATAGGCATTTGGTTTGTAGCTGCGCAGAGGGAATCCTGCAGACCTAGAAGCGTGATCCATCTGCCCTATTTGGACCACGCTGAACACGCTGATGTGTGTCTCATCTCTCTACGACCTTGCCTTCCCGAGATACTCCTCAAAGGGCCAGCTCAGCATGTTGCTGAAAATGTCAAAGTGCCAACTCCACTTGTACATATGGGACAAAAATTAAAGTGCTTCAATATGGGTCCCAATCGACTTCAAATGGCCTGAAATGTGCTCCTGAACATGTTCTGGGGCACGCTTTTGCCAAAAGTAATTAGTTAAATTTTCACTTTTCACCGATCACATATACTCTGACTGGGATAGGCATTTTGTCTGTAGCTGCACAGCGGGAATCCTGCAGACATAGAAGCGTGATCCATTTGCCCTATTTGGACCACGCTGAACACGCTGATGTGTGTCTCATCTCTCTACGAACTTGCCTTCCCGAGATGCTCCTCAAAGGGCCAGCTCAGCATGTTGCTGAAAATGTCAGTGCCAACTCCACTTGTACATATGGGACAAAAAATAAGGTGCTTCAATATGGGTACCAATCAACTCCAAATGGCCTGAAATGTGCTCCTAAACATGTTCTGGGGGACGCTTTTGCCAAAAGCACTTAGTCAAATTTACACTTTTCACCGATCGCATAGACTCTGACTGGGATAGGCACTTGGTTTGTAGCTGCGCAGCGGGAGTCGTGCAGACCTAGACGCGTGATCCATCTGCCCTATTTGGACCACGCTGAACACGCTGATGTGTGTCTCATCTCTCTACGACCTTGCCTTCCCAAGATACTCCTCAAGGGGCCAGCTCAGCATGTTGCTGAAAATGTCAAAGTGCCAACTCCACTTGTACATATGGGACAAAAAATAAGGTGCTTCAATATGGGTACCAATCGACTCCAACTGTACTGTACAGAGTGTGGACTCTTATTGGAAATCAGTTGAAAATTCACCAAACAGCTTATTTTACTTCAAATTGTGACGTCTCCAAGCAGAGTGTCGACTTTTGCTGGAAATCAGTTGAAAATTCACCAAACAGCTTATTTTACTTCAAATTGTGACGTCTCCAAGCAGATGGTGGATTTTTGCTGGAAATCAGTTGAAAATTCACCAAACAGCTTATTTTACTTCAAATTGTGATGTCTCGAAGCTCCCCACGCTGCGTTTGCCAAATTAGGCCTCCCATTACATGGCCAGATCTGTCCAAAACAACCAACGCTGACACAGGCTGTACAGAGTGTGGACTTTTGCTGGAAATCAGTTGAAAATTCACAAAACAGCTTATTTTACTTCAAATTGTGATGTCTCCAAGCTCCCCACGCTGCGTTTGCCAAATTAGGCCTCCCACTGCCAGATCTCTCCAAAACGACCAACGCTGACACAGGCTGTACAGAGTGTGGACTTTTGCTGGAAATCAGTTGAAAATTCACCAAACAGCTTATTTCACTTCAAATTGTGACGTCTCCAAGCAGAGTGTGGACTTTTACTGGAAATCAGTTGAAAATTCACCAAACAGCTTATTTTACTTCAAATTGTGATGTCTCCATGCAGAGTTTGGACTTTTAGTGGAAATCAGTTGAAAATTCACCAAACAGCTTATTTTACTTCAAATTGTGATGTCTCCAAGCAGAGTGTGGACTTTTGCTGGAAATCAGTTGAAAATTCACCAAACAGCTTATTGTATTTCAAATTGTCATGTCTCCAAGTTCCCCACGCTGCGTTTTGCCAAATTGGGACTCCCACGGCCAGATCTGTCCAAAACGACCAACGCTGAAAACAGGCTGTACAGAGTGTGGACTTTTGCTGGAAATCAGTTGAAAATTCCCCAAACAGCTTATTTTACTTCAAATTGTGATGTCTCCAAGCCGAGTGTGGACTTTTGCTGGAAATCAGTTGAAAATTCACCAAACAGCTTATTTTACTTCAAATTGTCACGTCTCCAAGCAGAGTGTGGACTTTTGCTGGAAATCAGTTGAAAATTCACCAAACAGCTTATTTTACTTCAAATTGTCACGTCTCCAAGCAGAGTGTGGACTTTTACTGGAAATCAGTTGAAAATTCACCAAACATCTTATTTTACTTCAAATTGTGATGTCTCCAAGCCGAGTGTGGACTTTTGCTGGAAATCAATTGAAAATTCACCAAACAGCTTATTTTACTTCAAACTGTCACGTCTCCAAGCAGAGTGTGGACTTTTGCTGGAAATCAGTTGAAAATTCACCAAACAGCTTATTTCACTTCAAATTGTGACGTCTCCAAGCAGAGTGTGGACTTTTACTGGAAATCAGTTGAAAATTCACCAAACAGCTTATTTTACTTCAAATTGTGACGTCTCCATGCAGAGTTTGGACTTTTAGTGGAAATCAGTTGAAAATTCACCAAACAGTTTATTTTACTTCAAATTGTGATGTCTCCAAGCAGAGTGTGGACTTTTGCTGGAAATCAGTTGAAAATTCACCAAACAGCTTATTGTATTTCAAATTGTCATGTCTCCAAGTTCCCCACGCTGCGTTTTACCAAATTGGGCCTCCCACGGCCAGATCTGTCCAAAACGACCAACGCTGAAAACAGGCTGTACAGAGTGTGGACATTTGCTGGAAATCAGTTGAAAATTCCCCAAACAGCTTATTTTACTTCAAATTGTGATGTCTCCAATCCGAGTGTGGACTTTTGCTGGAAATCAGTTGAAAATTCACCAAACAGCTTATTTTACTTCAAATTGTCATGTCTCCAAGTTCCCCACGCTGCGTTTTACCAAATTGGGCCTCCCACGGCCAGATCTGTCCAAAACGACCAACGCTGACACAGGCTGTACAGAGTGTGGACTTTTGCTGGAAATCAGTTGAAAATTCCCCCAAACAGCTTATTTTACTTCAAATTGTGATGTCTCCAAGCAGAGTGTGGACTTTTGCTGGAAATCAGTTGAAAATTCAACAAACAGCTTATTTTACTTCAAATTGTGATGTCTCCAAGCTCCCCACGCTGCGTTTGCCAAATTAGGCCTCCCATGGCCAGATCTGTCCAAAACGACCAACGCTGACACAGGCTGTAAAGAGTGTGGACTTTTGGTGGAAATCAGTTGAAAATTCACCAAACAGCTTATTTTACTTCAAATTGTGATGTCTCCAAGCTCCCCACGCTGCGTTTGCCAAATTGGGCCTCCCATGGCCAGATCTGTCCAAAACGACCAGCTGACACAGGCTGTACAGGGTGTGGACTTTTGCTGGAAATCAGTTGAAAATTCACCAAACAGCTTATTTTACTTCAAATTGTGATGTCTCCAAGCTCCCCTGGCTGCGTTTGCCAAATTAGGCCTCCCATGGCCAGATCTGTCCAAAACGACCAGCTGACACAGGCTGTACAGGGTGTGGACTTTTGCTGGAAATCAGTTGAAAATTCACCAAACAGCTTATTTTACTTCAAATTGTCACGTCTCCAAGCAGAGTGTGGACTTTTGCTGGAAATCAGTTGAAAATTCACCAAACAGCTTATTTTACTTCAAATTGTCACGTCTCCAAGCAGAGTGTGGACTTTTGCTGGAAATCAGTTGAAAATTCACCAAACAGCTTATTTTACTTCAAATTGTCACATCTCCAAGCAGAGTCTGGACTTTGTTGGAAATCAGTTGAAAATTCACCAAACAGCTTATTTTACTTCAAATTGTCATGTCTCCAAGCAGAGTGTGGACTTTTGCTGGAAATCAGTTGAAAATTCACCAAACAGCTTATTTTTACTTCAAATTGTGGATGTCTCCAAGCTCCCCACTGCTGCTTTAGAAAAATAAGGGCATCCCATGGCCAGATCTGTCCAATAACGACCAACGCTGGCACAACTGTACAGAGTGTGGACTTTTGCTGGAAATCAGTAGAAAATTCTCACAAAACCAGCTTATTTTACTCAAAATTGTCACGTCTCTCAAGCTGAGTGTGGACTTTTTGGTGGAAATCAGTTTGAAAATTCACCAAACAGCTGTTATTTTAACTTCAAATTGTGATGTCTCCAAGGATCCCCACGCTGCGTTTGCCAAATTTAGCCTCCCATGGCCAGATTCTGTCCAAAACGACCAAAACGCTGACACAGGCTGTACAGAGTGTGGGACTTTTGCTGTAAAACAGTTGAAAATTCACCAAACAGCTTATTTTACTTCAAATTGTCACGTCGCCAAGCAGAGTGAGGACTTTTGCTGGAAATCAGTTGAAAATTCACCAAACAGCTTATTGAATTTCAAATTGTCATGTCCTCAAGCAGAGTGAGGACCTTTGCTGGAAATCATTTAAAAATTCACCAAAACAGCTTATTTTACTTCAAATTGTGAATGTCTCCAAGCTCGCCACGCTCCCGTTTGCAAAATTAGGCCTCCCATGGCCAGATCTGTCCATAACGACCAACAGCTGGCACAGGCTGTAACAGAGGGTGGCCCTTTTTGCTGGAAATCAGTTGAAAATTCAACCAACAGCTTATTTTACTTCAAATTGGTCACGTCTCCAAGCAGTGTGTGGACTTTTGCTGGAAATCAGTTGAAAATTCACCAAACAGCTTATTTTACTTCACAATTGTGATGTCCTCCCAAGCTCCCCACGCTGCGTTTGCCAAATTAGGCCTCCCATGGCCAAGATCTGGTCTAAAACGACCAACGCTGAAACAGGCGGTACAGAGTGTGGACTTTTGCTGGAAAACAGTTGAAAATTCACCAAACAGCTTATTTTACTTCAAAATGTGATGTCCTCCAAGCTCCCCACGCTGCGTTTGCCATATTAGGCCTCCCATGGCCAGATCCTGTCCAAAACGACCAAACCTGGAAAAACAGGCTGTACAGAGTGTGGACTTTTGCTGGAAATCAATTGAAAATTACACCAAACATCTTATTTTAACTTCAAAAATGTCACAACTCCAAGCAGAGTGGTGGACATGGGCTGGAAATCAGTTGAATAATCACCAAACAGCTTATTTTACTTCAAATTGTCACTTCTCCAAGCAGAGTGTGGACTTTTGGTGGGAAATCAGTTGAAAATTCACCATAACAGGTTATATTACTTCAAATTGTCACATCACCACATCTCCAAGCAGATGTCTGGACTTTGTTTCGAAATCAGTTGAAAATTCACAAAACAACTTATTTTACTTCAAATTGTCTACGTCCTCCCAAGGCAGAGTGGTGACTTTTGCTTGAAAAACAGTTGAAAATTCACCAAAACAGCTTATATTACTTCAAAATTTGTGATGTCTCCAAGCTCACCCCAATCGCTGCGTTTGAAAAATTAGGGCCCTTCCATGGCCAGATCTGACCTAAACGACCAACCATGGCACAGGCTGTACAGAGTGTGGACTTTTGCTGGAAATCATTTGAAAAATCACCAAACAGCTTATTTTACTTTCAAATTGTGATGTCTCCAAACTCCCCCACGCTGCGTTTACCAAATTAGGGCCTCCCATGGCCAGATCTGTCCAAAACGAACCAACGCTGAACACAGGCAGTACTAAGTGTGAACTTTTGCTGCAAATCAGGTGAAAATTCACCAAACAGCTTATTTTACTTCAAATTGTGATGTCTCCAAGCTCCCCACGCTGCGATTAGAAAAATTTAGCCACCCATGGTGGCAGATCTGTCCAAAACGAATCAAACGCAGGCCACAGGTTGTACAGAGTGTGGACTTTTGATGGGAATCAGTTGCAAATTCACCAAACAGTGCATATTTTTAATTCAAATTGTAATGTCTCCAAGCTCCCCACGCTGCGTTTGAAAAATTAGGCCTCCCATGGCCAGATCTGTCCAAAACGACCAACGCTGACACAGGCTGTACAAGAGTGTGGGACATTTGCAGGAAATCAGTTTGAAAATCTCACACAACAAGCTTATTTTAACTTCACATTGTGAATGTCTCCAAGCTCCTCTTCCCTGAGGAAGCTGCGTTTGCCAAATTAGGCCTCCCATAGGCCAGATCTGTCTAAAACGACCAACGCTGACACAGGCTGTACAGAGTGTGGACTTTTGCTGGAAATCAGTTGACAATTCACCAAACAGCTTATTTAACTTCCAATTGTCACGTCTCCAAGCATAGTGGTGAATTTTTGCTGGAAATCATTTTGAAAATTCAACACACACCTTAATTTACACAAATTGTGCACGTCTCCAATCTAGTGTGGACTTTTCGCTGGTAATCCCATGACAATTCCACCAAACAGCTTATTTTACTTCAAATTGTCACCACATCTCCAAGCAGAGTCTGGACTTTTGCTGGAAATTCAGTTGAAAATTCACCAAACAGCTTATTTTACATCAAATTGTCACGGTCTCCAAGCAGAGTGTGGACTTTTGCTGGAAATCAGTTAAAAATTCACCAAACAGCTTATTTTACTTCAAATTGTCAAGTCTCCAAGCAGAGTGTGGACTTTTGCTGGAAATCAGTTGAAAATTTCACCAAACAGCTTATTTTACGACTTCAAAATGTGATGTCTCCCAAGCTCCCCACGCTGCGTTTGCCAAATTAGGCATCCCATGACACAGATCTGACAAAAATGACCAACCTGCTGACACAGGCTGTACAGAGATGGTGGACTTTTGCTGGAAATCAGTTGAAAAATTCACCAAACAGCTTATTTTACTTCAAAATTGTGATGTCTCCAAGCTCCCCTCGGCTGAGTTTGACAAATTAGGCCTCCCATGGCCAGATCTGTCCAAATCGACCAACGCTGACCACAGCTTGTACAGAGTGTGGACTTTTTCTGGCAATCAGTTGAAAATTCCACCAAACAGCTTATATTACTTCAAATTGTGATGTCTCCAAGCTCCCCCATGCTGCCGTTTAGCCAAATTTTAGGCCTCCCAGGGCCAGATCTGTCTAAAACGACCAACGCTGACACAGGCTGTACAGAGTGTGGACATTTGCTGGAAATCAGTTGAAAATTCACCAAACAGCTTATATTACTTCAAATTGTCCACGTCACCAAGCAGAGTGGTGGACTTTTGCTGGAAAATCAGTTTGATTAATTCAACATACAGCTTATTTTTTACTTCAAATTGTCACATCACCAAGCAGAGTCTGGACTTGTGCTGGAAATCAGTTGAAAATTCACCAAACAGCTTATTTTACTTCAAAATTGTCATGTCTCCAAGCAGAGCGGTGGACTTTTGCTGGAAAAATCAGTTTGAAAAATCACCAAAACAGCTTATATTTATACATCAAATCGTCACGTCTCCAAGCAGAGTGTGGACATTTTGCTGGAAATCAGTTGAAAATTTCACCAAACAGCTTTATTTTAACTTCAAATTGTCACGTCTCCAATCAGAGTGTGGACTTTTGCAGGCAATCAGTTGTAAATTCCCCCAAACAGCTTATTTCACTTTCAAATTGTGATGTCCTCCAAGCAGAGTGTGGACTTTACTGGAAAGCAAGTTGAAAATTCAACAAACAGCTTATTTTACTTCAAATTGTGACTGTCCTCCAAGCACACCCACGCTGCGTTTGCCAACTTAGGCCACTCCATGGCCAGATCTGTCCAAAACGGACAACGCTGGCACAGGCTGTACAGAGTGTGGACTTTTGCTGGAAATCAGTTGAAAATTCAACAAACAGCTTATTTTACACTTCAAATTGTGATGTCTCCAAGCTCCCCAAACCCACGCTGCGTTTGAAAAATTAAGGCCTCCCATGGCCAGATCTGTTCCAAAACGACCAACGCAGACACCAGGCTGTAACAGAGTGTGGACTTTTGCTGGGAAATACAGTTGAAAATGCACCAAAACAGCTTATTTAACTTCAAATTGTGATGTCTCCAAGCGCCCCACGCTGCGTTTGCGACAATTTAGGCCTCCCATGGCCAGATCTGTCCAAAACGACCAAACGCGTGACAACGACAGGCTGTACAGAGTGGTGGACTTTTATGCTGGAAATCAGTTGAAAATTGCACAACACAGTTTATTTTTACTTCAAATTGTGATGTCGCCAAACTCCCCGACTGCGTTTGCCAAATTAGGTCCTCCCATGGCCAGATCTGTCTAAAACGACCAACGCTGACACAGGCTGTACAGAGTGTGGACTTTTGCTGAAAATCAGTTGAAAAAATCACCAAACCAGCTTATTTTAACTCAAATTGTCACTTCTCCAAGCAGTAGTGTGGACTTTTTTGCTGGAAATCAGTTGATAAAATCACCAAACAGCTTATTTTACTTCAAATTGGTCACATCTCCAAGCAGAGTATCTGGACTTATGTTGGAAATCAGTTTGAGAATTCACCAAACAGCTCATTTAACTTTAAATATGTCACGTACTCCCAAGCAGAGTGAGGACTTTTGCTGGAAATCAGTTGAAAATTTCACCCAAAACAGCTTATTTTAACTTCAAATTGTCACGACTCCAAAGCAGAGTGTGGACTTTTGCTGGAAATCAGTTGAAAATTCACCAAACACCTTATTTTACTTCAAATTGTCCACGTCTCCAAGCAGAGTCCCTTGGACTTTTGCTGGAACTCAGATTTGAAAAATTCAACAAACAGCTTATTTTACTTCACATTGTCACAAGCTCACTGCGTTTGAAAATCCACCAGATCTTCCAAGCTGCTCAAGCTACAGTGAGGACTTTTGCTGGAAATCAGTTGAAAATTCACCAAACATGCTTATTTTACTTCAAATTGTCATGTCTCCTCCAATCAGAGTGTGTGACTTTTGCTGGATAAATCAGTTGAAAATACAACCAAACATCATATTGTTACTTCAAATTGTGATGTCTCCAACGCACCCCTTGACGCTGCGTTTAGAAAAATAGGAGTTAGGAGGAAGGCCACCCCATGGCCCAAGAATCTGTCCAAAACGACCAAAACGCAGGCAACACCCAACTACGGTAACGCAGTCACCGAGAGTTGACCTTTTTTGCTGAAATAATCAGGACTTGAAAAATTCCACCAAACAACACGCTTATTTACTTTTATAAATAACTTTCCATCAAATTGCAATTTGCCACGTTTTCCCACCTTCCTCCCACCTTTTCCAAGCAGAGTCTGTGGACTTATTAATAGCTGGAAAAGCCTCGCAGGGTTTGAAAATACCCCAAACAAACAGCAAACAAACAACAACAGCTGTAATTTAAAACATCAAATTGGTCCGTGTCCACATCTCCACATCATAAGAGAGAGTCTGCCTGGGACTATTTTGTTGGAAACAGTTGAGAATTCAAAACACAAAAAACAGCTTCATTTTTAAACCCCTAAAAAAAATATTTATAACAAGTTAAAAAAAAATTGGGGGTCACTCCTCCAACAAAGCAGAAGTGTGACTTTTTTTTTTTTGCTGGAAAATCCGGTTGTTAAATTCACCAAACAGTTATTTTTTTTAACATCAAGAACAAAAAATAAAAATTTGGTTTAGGTTGGGTGGGGGGGACAAAAAAACATGCGCCGAGAGCAGGATAACCTGTGAACGGGGTCACCTTCCAGAAAGCCAGTGTACTTTTAATTTTTTTTTTGTTTTTTTTTTATTACTTGGCTGGAAATCAGAGATTATGAATACAAAAAAAATATAATTAAGATACTTTCACCAAAGAAAAAATGAAAACAAACGCAACCACAACCTTATTTATAAATAAATTTTAACACAAAAATTTATTTAGTAAAAATAAAAAAACTATAAACTATATAACGGAAAACTATACTTCAAAATGTCACCGCATGGAACGTCTCCCCCGAGAGGTGAGCGTCCCTGTGTCATAAAAAGTACTACAAAATTCTTCCCCACAAGAAAGCAGTCAAGTCCTAGGACACTTATTTATTTTTGCTCTGGAAAATATCATTTGAAAAATCCCCTTTTATAGACTTGTCACATGGTTTGTTATTCCACCACGAGTTCTCAAACAAAGTCATATTAGTTAATAAAAAAAATAATAACTTGTAGAATATGAAAAAAAAAATAGACTAAAAAAAAAAAACTATGAAAAAAATTAACAACAACAACTTTGTTTATTTTTAATAAGAATAACAACACCACCAAAACAAACAACACTACCCTTATCCATATAACAATAAAAACTTTAATAAATACGATAAAAAATAAACCAAATCCATCAAAATAATAACAATACAAATTGTCAACCCACAAGAAACACCATGTAAGGGAGCCTAGACTTGTCCAACTTACCTAAAAGCAGAGAAGTGTGTACAACTATGTTAATTTTTGCTGGCCGTTGCTGGAAAAAAAAATAACGGGGGAAAAAAAACACCAGTAATGATTCCCCACGATAGTGCGTAGTTTATTTTAACATATAATAAAAAACACCCCACTACAACATTCCGGCCGACGGGAAACGGGCCCCCCCCCGCCTGAAGAGACCCCAACATCTTCATTCATAGTTTTTACCCCCCCAACACCAGAACATAAAATAAAAACTAACAACCCAAAAAAACACAAAAAAAGAAATAAATTAAAATTTTTTACAATACTAATAGATTCAAAAACAAAAAACCACCCACATAAACTACAAACTATAAAATTAAACACCAAGGAACTTCCAGCCCAAAAAATTTGGGTGATCGTGTCAAAAAGATTCACGCCCTCGCCTCCCACCCGCGGTCGTCTCCCCAGCTTAAGAGTGGTGCGAGGGGTGAACGGCGATATTCCATTTAGCATAAAGATTTTTATTACCATTTATGAGAATTTTTGTACTTTTCTTTAAAATTTTTTTGTTACATTCAATGTCCAACAGTAATAATACTGTTTGTAATATAATAGTATGTGGGAGTTTTTGGCTTTTTTTTGGTCTATATGCGCTTAATTTTATATTATAATTTTGACCTTTCCTCTTTTTTTATTGTTTCTTTTTTTAAGGTTTAGTCTTGTTTTATTTTTATATAACCCAACTCTCGGGACTTTATATGTTTTTGCTGAAATCAGTATTGTGAGAAAAAAACCTACCACCTATTCCCACACATCCCCCCCCTTCCCCCCAAAATCTAGTAATTCCAATCCCATAATTATTAATATAGGAGATCACGATCACCTAAATCAACACCTCACGCACACAATCTTTAAACAAATAATTGATAATTTTTTTGTCCGCTCAATTATTATATCATATGTTATCAACACACAAACCCATCTCTTTATTAAATTGAAATTTTTTAATATTTTTATAAATAAACCAAAATTTTTTCAACCACCAAACATTTAACAAAAAAATAAAGCAAAACTCTTAATAAAAAAAATAGAACCTTTTCTTAAAAAAATAGGGGGGGAAAAAAAGGATAGAGTAGAGCGGGGTAGGAAATAATTACTTAGAAGAAAGTAAGGATGAGAGAGGGAAGGTAAAGAACGAGAGGAAGTAGAGGGGAGGAAAAGTGAATTATTTATTTTTATTTTAGTGATTTGGGGGGGGGGTGGGATAAAAAAAACACAATTTGTGATGGTCTGGGGTGTCTCCCTCACCACACCCCCGCGCGCTCTCTGCCCATACCCTGTCCGCCTCATCTCTACTGCTCCCCCTCCTCCCCTATACAGGTCACTCCCTCCGCTGCGGTCCACGTCCAGAAAGTGCTGCCGAACATCTGCCAGCTCACCCCCTCGAACCACAACCCACTACAACTGCGCCACGATTCCCACTAGGCCATGGTACCGACATCACGGGATAAAGATATTAGACTGCTGCGGTATTGCCCCTCCAACCCCAACGGGTTTACCTACACGTGTGCGCGCGTTTCAGCTTCCCTTCACCCAACCAAGGCCCCCCCGAGCCAACACCGCCCCTCCTACCACGCACTGATCCTCAGCAAAATCATTGTCATGTCAAGTAGACAGAGCCCCCTGCACCGAACCCCACCCCCCTCTCCCCCCCCGCCCACGTCTCACACACCCCCCCCCCATGCGGCCCCCCTTCGCCGCAGGGTCCGCCCCCCCCCACCAGCTCCCCCCTCAACTCTACCATGGCCACTTCAGAACCCCCCTTCACCCCTCCATCCCCCCCAACCCCCCACCACCAACCCTAATAGACCCCACTATAGTCCGCACCACTCCCTCTCTGTCCAACCCGCCTCCCCACGCACCCATCCCCCGACCCAGCCAGGCTCCCACCCCTCCCCCCCTGCCTTAGTACCGATTTCATAGAGTCCACCTATGAAGGAGCCTCTCACGTACACTCCATATCGGTCGCTAGCCAGTATACAGCACCCTCATTGAATCCTCAAATCAAAAGCCCCGTTCAGGCCTAGACCATCTACATCTCATCCTCAATTCAGTTCCGCAGACGATTGCAGTAAGTTCCTCCGCCAACAGGCCCCCTTCCAGCTCGTAGGTACCGATATACCACCACTGATTTCGTGTACCGCCCTAGCCAAACTTTTCAGATAGCAAAGCGGCGTTCAGGTCCAATAAATAATAAAAATTGCAGGTAGCATGAAAAATCTCAGTATGAAAAACAAAATACAATATCCTAGTTCACGCGCACAGACAAGGGATAAAGAAGCTGACCCCAACCAGTTCGCAATACCAAAGGAAAAACAGGAAACGAAAAATTCAGACCGATCAAACAGGCTATTTAACCCTCAATATATAATTAACCCTATACCCCTATCCAACACCTAAGAAAAAACAGAAAAAAAATAAACAATCTTGCCCATAAGTCCCCCCTTAGTCATTATCATATTAAAACAATTATTTCCCCAGAACAACCCCACCAACCAACATACCACCAACGAAAACCCCCCCTTCCATAACTATCAGCCCCCAAATATATACCAGCGGCCAAAACCCCCCCAAAACTGAAACACTTCCAGGTATAAACCTCCGCAAAAAAAAAAGCCACACGAACCACAACCAACCCCCCCATCCCACAAAAAAAAAAAACACCATAAACCCACTTACCACCCATTCCTACCACTAAAAAAGAAAACACCAATAAGAAAAAAATTACAAAAAAACTCCCCCTATCACCCCTCACCTAAAACGACCATACACACACCATAAAAAAAAACAAACCCAAACCCAGACCAGAAAACCCAAACACCCCCTAAGCAAAGATGAAAAAACCCGACCCACTTAAATAAGACCAGCCGAATTAAAAAACAAAAAAAACACACACTACTATTCAAATATAAAAAAGAAAAACTAATATACATAAAACTACACTTCCCGAAACAAAAAAAACCCCCCACCCATAAAATTCAGCCAAACAACCCCCCAACAAAAAGATCTAAAAACAAAACCCACCTAACAAAAAACAAACAAAAACCACCCCCACAGCTCCCAATAAATAAATAACATATAACCACTAATAAATCAAAATTAATAACACCCCCCAACCCCCCCACAGCTCCCAAAGACCCGCGCATACAAAACATAAAAAAATATAATTAACATACATAGATCTACACACCATACACGACACCCACCCCCCACCACCCCCACGCTACATAAAAACAGAAAACATCACACCATACGAAAAAAAAACGACAAAAAAAAAAACAAGAAACACAAACAACCAACACCTATATGGAAGAGTAAATAAATCAAAAGTTGATTTTACAATTTATAACGATAAATGATATACAAAAACCAAAACAGTCCAACCCACACAAACTCATAGTAACAAACAGTGGGGCTATTGTGTTGGTGACCCTCTCACCCACCCGACCCGGGTCGTTGGACCGCGACCCCAAATGATAAGTGTGGATTGTGGACATTACTTTCATTTACTTATAATTTCAAACATTTCTATATTATTTTGTTAGCTCCTACTAATTAAATTTTTATTTTGATCTTTCGTATATTTTTTATTGCGATTTTTATTAGTCTTAAGTATTTTAATTAACAGTATAAATATTATGATTTATATACCGTTGTATCTCTCAGGGCTGAATTTAGATTTTTGGATTAATTTTCCTTACTTTTAGTGGCTGCCCAGGAAAGAATATCATGGTGAGCCTCACCAAGGCCCGGTAAGAATTAGAAGTTTAATAGGGTGTTTCTAAGGGTGGCACATAACCCAAAAAAAAACCCATAGAAATACAAAAAATAGAATTGCAACCATTAGAGCAGCACAAGAACGATCTTCAGGGAATAGGACGCAAGGAGAACCCCCTACCTCCACACACCGCCACCACTTTCCAACAAATACACGAGCCTGCGGACGCACCTATCACACCCCCAGTGCAACAGATTTAACCAAAACGGCTCGTACAACACTTAAGTTACTAATAAACTATTTTATTTTAGTCTGCAATCACCCTGAACTATAGCCACCACGCAATAATAATGTACTATGACATCCATCAATTATCAGCAGTAGCATTTAATAACTTAACCAAGAATTGTCATATAGGGAACTAATACAGTATATTATACCTTAATTATACCTATTTTGCAAGGGGGGTGTATATCCATCCCTGGGCAACAACACGAGGTGCCAAGTGACCAGGGGGATGCAAGAGTTGTTCCCTGAAATATTTCTAATTCACCCCCAATGTGTGTCAGTCTGCACCCATTCAACATAGTTGTGTAGTTTGTCTAATGATTCATGTTTTTAAAAATATGTTTTTATGGTTCGTCTTCACCCAATACAATTAACTGATTTCCCCCACTCTCAGCACTACGCAATCCACCCCATCAAAAAAACCCCCCAGTTTATTTTTTTCTGTATATCTTTTCTCCACAGTGTAGCGGTGGTAAGTCACCTACCTGGCATCACAAACCTGCCCGGTAGGCTACAACTTTAACCAACCAAAATTTTACCCCACTCATATCCACCCCCACATCGAACCTACAAACAAAACCCAAAAACACCTACCCCAATTAATATTAAAAAGAAACAAACCCTCCACCCCCATTAAATATCAAATACACCTAAATAAACAAAAAACACCAAAACAGCGCCCCAAACAAAGCAGGAACACCATGCCCAAATCAACATCCCACAAAAACCAAAAAACTCGCCCCAGTCACCCAACCCCCCAAAAAAAACACAAAAAAAAAAAAACAAAACTCGCACCCCGCACGAAAAACCACACACCACACCCTCCTATAAAACAAACAATAACAAAAAAACCCCACCCCTGCCCCGCAACACCCCACACAAAAGCCACAGCAAACATAAAACACAATAAAAAAATAGGAAAAAACAGAATAATAAGCGCAAAAACAAAAATAACCAAAATAAAAAAAACACAAAAACAAAAAAAACCAATATTCATCGAATTACACAAAAAAACCCCCCGCAATAAAACCCACCACCCACCCCCCACCAGCAAACCAACCCCTAGCGCCCCTAACCCAACCCCATCTGCCGCCACAAAACCCACATCGATCCCCCCCACGCCCCCCCCCAGACATCCCCCACTCCTCCCCACTACCTTCCCACCCCCCACACAAACCCCCCCCCCCCAACCCCCGCAACGACCTACAATCCCAACAACCGCAACCCAGCATACCACCCCAACAAGAAAATACACCCCCACCCCCCCACAACCCCCTGACCCCAACACACTCACCCACGCCCAACCCACATTAAACCACCAAAAAGAGAAAAAACACCAACCTCACACCCCTACGACTACCCACAGAAATTCATTAAAAACCACACACCATAGAAAACACGCTAACACAAAAAAACAAATAAACCCACCCCACAAAAAAAGGTAAACCAAAAACCCAGCGCTAAAACACTCCGCTCCATGAAGACAAAACACCTCCCCCCCAAGGCCCAACCTACCACAACTCAACTCAATTAGTCAACATCCAAAAATACAACAAAAAGAAACAAATAAAACCACCCCGCTCCCAACCCCACCACACAACCACCCGCCCACTTCGGCCACCCAAGCAAACCCTCCCTGTCCACTCTAGATCACATAGTCCAAACACATTAACCCAACACCCCCCTGCCAAGTCCAAAAAGAAAAATAAAACCCCGAAACAAATAAACCCATTAGCCCCCCTACTCCTGCAAAACAAAAAAAAAACAATACACAAAAACGCCCCACCACTCCCCATATAAACCCAAACTACCCAAACACTACTCAACGCTAAAAGCCACTACCCCCCCCACCCCACATAACCCCCCCCCCCCCATGCTCATACACAACCACCCAAAAGCCCCCCACAGACCACCCCCACCTCCATCCCCCACCCACATAAATGAACCTACCCGAACCCATACCCAAAAAACAACCTCACAAAAAATACCCCACAAAACCACCCCTCAACAACAGCCGAAAATCCACCCCTCCCCCCCCACGAAAGTGACTACCCAACGCACCCCTACACCCAATAACACATAACCGCACCACAAAACACCCCCATAAAATATAACACCCCCCAAAGCCACCACCTACCCGCCACACACCCCCCACCACATATCCGCCCTCCAACCACCACCGCGCCCCAATCCACCATCCCCACCCCGACACGACCAAAGTTATCTAGTTCAGGCTGTTGCAGATCTCACGGAGTCCATCGTCTGACCCACAGGAATAGTGTACCAAACAGATCTTCCCCCCTCCGGTCGACGTCCCCGTAAGAGGACGCCACGTCCACGAGCCTCTGTTCCAAGGCAATCTCCGATGGGTCTCCACCCCTCTCGTCCTCCCGACCCAACCGTCTGTCCTCGTCCACCCCCGCGTCCAACCACACGGGCGCGGAATTCCCAAAGGAGGCTCTCCCACCACTCCTGGGGTCTCCCACAGTGCGTGTGCCCGAACTCTCCCGCCTCCCGCCTGCCTCTTTCCGAGTCCCTCACCCTGTCTCCAAGCTGTTTTCGCAGGCCCCCGGGCCACCCCTCAGCGGACCAACCCCCCGCCCCTTCACTGGCTACCCACCT
>NC_140914.1:27193899-27290957 GCF_045865225.1 Trachurus japonicus | reverse complement strand
ATAAATTTTCTTATAAGTTGTGTTCAATCAGGACAGACTAATAAGGAAAAGAGAGTCAGACTGAAAAGTGAAATTGCATTTATTGTAAATACAAATAGGCTTTGGCGCTTAGACGCCGGGGAGTAGATCATCGTGGAGTATTGATCTATGGGTGATAGCTTGCATCTGAAGATGATGATCCCCCCCGGGCCTAGACACTGGTGGTGGTAGACTCCTGGTCGGAGATCCCGATGAAGATGGTCGCCATCAGATGGAGGTGGAGAAGGGGTGGAGGTGGGCTGAGAGTTTTGCTGGATGACAGCGGGATGACAGCAGAAAAAGGGAACGCTTTTAAATTTGACGCTAGGCTGATTGGTAGGAGAGAGAGGAGATGACAGCCTGTGATTGGATGAATTAGGTGAAGAGGGCGGAGCGAGAAGATAGAGGGTGAGCTCGGGAGAGGCTGTGCTTAAAGGGATAGTTCAACATTTTGGCAAATTGGCCCATTGCCATAATTGCTATAGTCATAGCAGTAGGTTCGTTACCTTTAATTGTAGGTGTAAGCTATTTTTAGTACAGCGGAGCGCAGCAGCAGGCTGCTCAGAGCTACGCTATGGAGGCTAAGGGAATTTCTTGGTTTCCCTCATTAAACTCATCAAATACAAAATCCCAAAACTCCACAGCGCTTTTGTAGACAAGTTGTGAGCTGCACAACCACCACGCTATGAGATAATGACGGAACGATACGAAACGGAGCCGTTTTCGAGGTAAATTCATACAAAACCGCTGATGCGCGTTGCGTTCAGGGACAGTTTTTCAGCAAGCAGTCTCCGTATTTACCCTGTATTTACCTCGAAAACGGCTCCGTTTCGTATCGTTCCGTCATTATCTCATAGCGTGGTGGTTGTGCAGGTCACAACTTGTCTACAAAAGCGCTGTGGAGTTTTGGGATGTTGAATTTGATGAGTTTAATGAGGGAAACCAAGAAATTCCCTTAGCCTCCATAGCGTAGCTCTAAGCAGCCAGCTGCTGCGCTCCGCCGTACTGAAAATAGCTTACACCTACAATTAATGGTAATGAACCTACTGCTATGACTATAGCGATTATGGCAATGGGCCAATTTGCCAAAATGTTGAACTATCCCTTTAAGAGATAGTCTTCCTGTCTGAACTTTCGCTTAGCTCCATTTCAATCAGGACAGACTAATAAGGAAAAGAGAGTCAGACTGAAAAGTGAAATTGCATTTATTGTAAATACAAATAGGCTTTGGCGCTTAGACGCCGGGGAGTAGATCATCGTGGAGTATTGATCTATGGGTGATAGCTTGCATCTGAAGATGATGATCCCCCCCAAAAAAAGGTAAATCTTACCTGGTTGAAGAAAATCAATCTAGGGAGAAAGCACAATCAGATGTGGTTAAAGAACACTAAGCAGCGGAAGAGGTGATGAGGATGAGAGATGCAAGCTGTAAAAACAAGAGAAACTGAAAGCCCGGCAGCAATCAGGGTAGAGGCCGCAATGTTATGCGGAGAGAAGAGTGCGAGGGACCGCAATGCTATGCGGAAGAGAGGGATGCGTGAGGCTGTGATGCTGTGTGCTGAGAGGATGAAAGGGAGTGAGAGACTGCAATGCTATGCAGTAGAGAGAGATGTGAGGCTGCGATGCTACGCGCCGAGAGGATGGGATGAGCGAGTGAATGCGATGCTTTGCGTGAGAATGCGGAAATGAGAGGCGACCACCAGATTGAGATACCACCACCAGAGAAATGCATGCTTACCGGGCGCTAAGGTTTCAGAGATCTTTGGGCATCCAGTATGGAGGAGGAGTCGGGACGAATGTATTATGAGTAGGCAGCAGACGACCAACGCCCCATTTGCTGGAGCGAAGCGGATGAGATGCCTTGCGTGGCAGCTGAGGTGGCAGCTCCTATTCTAAAGGAGTGGCCTGAGAACTGGTTAGGCGGGAGGTTGGAATGCAGGAGAACTTTACGGAAATGCTGCATGAACCAGGTTTTTGTCATAGGATTATTGCTTGGAGTTAGAAAGAGAGGTGAAGGATCGGGAGAAGATCTGAGCCGAATATATTTAACCATAGCTTTAAAAGGGCAGAACGGGGCACCAGTGCGAACGACAACTATGGTACAGGCTCCCTTGCCTTTAGAATGTTTTAAGAACAACCGGTAGTGAGAAGGGAGGAAGGTCAAATCGGAGAGGCAGATATCTTTAGCTGAATCAAATCGGCTAGAACCGGAAGTGAACTCGCTAATTCTCAGAAAACCATAAAAAGCCAATAGGAAAACGCTGGTGAGGAGAGCATCTACGTAAGGAGAAAACAAGCCCCTGCGGAGAACGGATATCATGTCGTGCAGGATATTCAGAGTGATGGGGCGTCTGTTATCAGGCACTTGAGGGGAGCATTTACAGATTCCCTTCAGGAGTAACTTGATTGATGGATTGGCAAGCAAACTGGGAAAAGAGGGATTGGAGCAACGAACATTAAATTGGATCCCTGCGATAAGCCCCCGGATGTACTGAGGCTTAAAATGACGGGCATCTGTGCAGTATGTGATGAAAGCACAAACAGTTTTAATATGAACAGGCATCAAAGGGACATTCAGGGATGAACAGAAAATAGAAAAAGTGACCCACGCGAAATCATAGGACTTAACAGTAGAAGCAGCTAGACCCTTCCTCATATAAACCCTAGCAGAATCTAGGTATTTTTGCAGCGGAGCATCTAATACAGGGCTAACTCGCTCAGGGGAGGAACGGGCGTTGGGCGCTTGCATGCCTCCGGGCAATGGCTCCGGAAAATCTGAAAATTAAAGCGGGACAGAGAGTCAGCAACTACGTTGTAATGACCGGGCACGTGACGGGCAGTGATGATGAAGTTGTGATTAACTGCCAGCCATGTGATGCGTCTCATGAACGCCATGATGTCCCTGCAGGAGGAGCGCCCTTTATTGACGATGTCAACTACAGCTTTATTATCGCAGAGCACAGCGATCCTTTTTCGCTGCCATCGATGGCCCCAGATGTGGCAGGCAACAGCGATGGGGAAAATCTCATGGAGTGCGGAGGAGGATTCGAACTTTGAAAATTCGGGAGGCCAGTGCCCGGCGAACCACTGGCCTTGGAAGAACCCCCCAAAACCCACGGATGGAGCCGCATCCGTGAAAAACTGGATGTCGTCATAGAAAAAAGAAACGCCATTCCATTTCTCCAGCAGGAGTGACCAAAACTTTAAATCGGAGCGACACCCGTCATCTAATGATATTTGGTCGTGCAAATTTGGCACGGATGAGGCCAGATCGAGCAGCCTGGAAATGAACGAGCGGCCCTGAGGGATTACGCGCATGGCGAAGTTAAAGTGCCCCAGCAGGGACAGAAGTTGTTGCTTTGTGATGATTTTTGCCGAAATGAATGACTGGCTAATTTCACGAATTCTCTGCAGTTTCTCCTCTGGGAGGGAAGCTTTCATGTCAACTGTGTCCAGAGTGATGCCGAGAAACTCCAGAGATGTCGCGGGACCAGAGGTTTTCTCCTCCGAGAGCGGCACGCCTAGATGATTGAACAGGTGTTTCAATTTTGCCAGTGATGAGCCGGATCGATCATGTGGGGGATCGATGAGTAAGAAATCGTCGAGGAGATGCAGCACTGAGGGGAGCCTGGTATTGTTTAGCAGGATCCAGCATAAGGCTTCTGACACCATATTAAAAAGACATGGACTGCTCCTGCAACCGAATGTGAGTCTGACGGCGAAATAGAATTTTGATTCCCACTTCACGCCGAATAGATGCCACTGAGATGGATGGATAGGGACGATTTTGAAAGCATCGGTTATGTCAGCTTTGGACAGCCAGGCCCCTTGACCAGCTAGTTTAATTAGCTTAATAGCGTTATCCACCGTCGCGTAGTGAAGCGAAAACGGCACGGGAGGAATGAGATCGTTAATGCTTAGGACCGGGCCTGATCGCGGGAGCAGATAAATCGAAAATCAATCTTTTCTTCCCGGAATACTTCCTGATGGCGATGCCGATGGGACTAGTGTGAAACACGGGGAAAGGAGGAGAGTCAAACGGGCCAACTAGGTAACCTTTGCTTACTTCTTTCCCTAGCAGCTGGCTGACGCTCTCTGGATCTCTAAGAGCTGATTGCAAGTTTTTTGAAACATAGGTGGAATTAATTGACATGATGACCCCCACCCGGAAGCCCTGTGAAAGACCAGTGAGCAGATGATTCGTGAACACAGAGTCAGGATGATGTGATAGTTCTGCAGCCAGGGCTTGTACATTTATTGGAGTGGATGGATGCACTTTCATGATGTGTGAGAGCCGCGCCGGCTCGCTTGGCGAGAGCGAGCCAGGCGGGCGGGGAGCAGGCGGCGGGGACACACAGATTTGGGGTGTGCGTCCTTGCACGCGCTGCAGATGTGGAGAAAAACACAGTTGGGGTAAGTACAAACATTTTCGTTGAAATTATTACAGATTGGTTTATTGTTGAATGTCTCCACCTTTCTGCCACGGCTGTCTGTTGCAGCGCGCGGCGGCGGAGGAGTGAGGGATCCT
This sequence comes from Trachurus japonicus, assembly GCF_045865225.1. Classification (NCBI taxonomy): domain Eukaryota; kingdom Metazoa; phylum Chordata; class Actinopteri; order Carangiformes; family Carangidae; genus Trachurus; species Trachurus japonicus. Next base: position 27,286,411 of record NC_140914.1, on the reverse strand, counting down.
GGAGCACCAGGAGGAGGGACCGGCGGCAGAAAGGGCAGATGGGGGCACAGCGACTCGTAGTGGCCGGCGTTACCGCAAGTGTTGCAGCTAACTGCCTGGGATCCGCTGATGATCATAAGGAGGATCTCGGAATCCAGGATGGACCATTTTAAGCGAAAGTTAGACTGGGCGATGTAAAGCGCTGCTTTGCTGGAAAAGGCTCTATGATATTGGTAAAATAGATTTCTACCATATCTAAGATTCAGATCGCCAATCAGCGCCAGGTAAGTGTCGAGCTCAGCCCTTCTATCAGGATAAACTGAACACACCACATCCCTGAAAATGCCAAAAGCTACTACAAATTCCCCAATGGAAAGATCTCTGATCAGGCGAGGATCAGCTGATTTAATGATGGTGGCGGTGTTGACATCGGAGGGGGAGGGAGAGATCTTTCTGTCACATTCTGGTGAAGGGAGGATGAGACTGACCAGATTTATATCTTTCCCTTGCAGGATTTTTTGCCTCAACCGGGCTGAGATGTTAGCTGCTGAGGAAATGTAAGGCCTACCTAGAGTGGGTGCGGGGATCGCGGATGCCAGTGAATGAGACTGAGGTGACGCCGTGCTTGCACCAGGCAGAGACATGGGGTGAGTGGGTGCTGGGTTTTGACGATTCTCTAACGCCTGCAGGCGAGAGTCGATAGACCGGACCGACCTGACCAGAGACTGCAAGCTGGATAGCAGGGCGACCTGAGGCAGGGTGGATGAATCAGCCGAGGTGCCGGGAACCGATGGAGCGAAGCTGACGATGCCCGTGGGAGGAGCAGCAGTGGCGGCAGGAGCGGCAGCGGCAGCAGCGGAGGCGGCAGGAGCGGCGAGAGTCGATAGACCGGACCGACCTGACCAGAGACTGCAAGCTGGATAGCAGGGCGACCTGAGGCAGGGTGGATGAATCAGCCGAGGTGCCGGGAACCGATGGAGCGAAGCTGACGATGCCCGTGGGAGGAGCAGCAGTGGCGGCAGGAGCGGCAGCGGCAGCAGCGGCGGCGGCAGCAGCGGAGGCGGCAGGAGCGGCAGCGGCAGCGGCGGCGGCGGCAGGAGCGGCGGCGGCAGGAGCGGCAGCAGCGGCAGCAGCGGAGGCGGCAGGAGCGGCAGCAGCAGCAGCAGCAGCGGTGGCGGCACGGGTAGGCCTACCTCGGTGGGAAGAAGGGGGAAATTCTTCATTGATGGACGATTTGCCTGATGAAGGTTCACCCCGGGCTGATCTAAACAAAGCCTACAAGGACCTCAGGTACTTGCTGGAGAAAGACATGAGACTTCACCTCAACTCAGTAACTCTGTCTGATTACTGGAGAAAAGGACTCATCCCCAGAGGTCTACGGATTAAAAAATTCCCAGCCTATGGAGGAGATGACAAAAAGGACTTCAGAGACAGGTGGGAAGCCATTCTTAACAAATGCTCCTCTGACCTGATGCTCCTGCTAATAGAAGAGTCTAACAAAGACAGAGAAGTAACTCAGAAAGAGATATCTGTGATAAGAAAGACAATTGATGAACACCCAGCTAAGACAAACACTTTGCAACTTGATGAAAAACTGAATACTGATCTTGAGACATTTACAAAAACACTCAAACAAGAAAAGATCAGAAAGTTTCAGAGAGATACAACAGATTATAAGGAAGGAAAAATCTATAACTGGAGAAAGAAAACACCTAGGAACACAAATGGAGGCCCACGATTCAGAGCTCGGCCCAGAACGGTGTCCTTTAACTTCACCAGCGGTGATGATGATGACAATGCTGGTGTTGCAGTCCAGACATCACAGGATTTTTTAGAGCAACGAGAAAACCCACCCCACCGACCCAACGGAGTGAGAGGAGGGGGACACGGACCAGGAAGGAGCAGAGGAAGGGGACGAGGAGGACGCGAAGGGGAAGAAAGAAATCCAGAGCCCAGATACACACGGAGCAGCGCCAGGAGGCTGTGATCAACATCTCGGGTAAACCCCTCTCAGAGGAAAGTACTCTAGTCCTCTCAAAGGGGTTATCCTTTGCTCCCACCTACTCAGCAAAGGAATTTGATACAAAGATTGACTTATTTCGTTTTTACAGGAATCTACACCTTAAAGCATGGTACAAACAGACCCCCTCGGCTTCTACGAGACCCTTGGACTCAGGTCAGCCTGCACCTATTCACACCAGAACACAATTCAAACCAAAGTCTACTTTCTGCCCTTTGGTCCAGAGTGCTACTTTGAATACATTTTCTAAAAAAGTAAATTTTGACATTGAGAACTTATTTAAGAACAAACGGACAAATAAACATTTCAACCTCACCATGAAAGAAAAAGTAGCTTTGGAAACATTGTCAAAAGAGGAAGACATTGTCATTAAGAAAGCAGATAAGGGCGGTGCCATTGTTGTGTTGAGTAAGGAAATGTATGTTAAAGAGGCTCATAGGCAACTATAGATAGATATCACGTGACGTCACACAGCGTTCGCAGCCGGTCACAGCGCCATCTTGGGTACCGACTTCCAAAGGCAGTCTATGGGCTGTGACCTAATCCATCCATGGCTGTGACATCAAATCTCACAAAAATAGTGGATAAACCTTTTTTTTATTACATGGCTCTATTGAATGTCGTATTCCGATAATTTATTGATATTTCTGATATTTATTTACATCTTGATTTTGCATTTAACAGTCTGTTATTCCTGTTTAACAGATCGTTGCTAAGTAAAATACACTAGGTAGGGACGCCGCTCTGATCAGCGCAGCACAGAAAAGAGAAACTATGCAGGATATTTACTTTCTGTTTCATTTTTTACCGTCATTAAACAGCTTGGGAGACATGTAGCCTACGCCAAGGGAGGCTGCCTCACTCTACTGAGTCTGAGCAGCACGTACGTTCACGTTGCTTTCGTGAATTGTAAACACACAGACGCCCCCTCGGTTTTAGCGTCCAGCAGTTTAGCGGCTAATTCGACTGCAGTGATGGATAACTGTACCGGAGAGGCTCAACAACTTCATGAGCTTCATTTGAGGAATAAACGGCAGCTTTTACCTGACGGGAGACCGACGCCTGAGCTACGGTAGCTAACAGCTAGCAGCTAGCAGGTTTTTACCATGGTTTTTACCTACTTTTCCTCTCTCCCTCCCTCCCTCCCTCCCCCCTTTCTTATCGCACACACACGGCCCAGTCTGTCATATCTGTTGTAAACCTTGTAATAACAGCTTGCTGAGTACAGTTAACACTATTGTTGCCTCGGTTTGAGTGTGGATTATTAATTGTTAACGGTTTTTTTAATGTGAGTGGTGGTCATCGCGTCCTGATGAGTTGGGTTTTAATAACAGCTGATAACGTAAAGTGTGTAGATGGTGTGGATTGTGATGAGAAGGTGTTGCACATATTTTAAGACTTATCTGTGCAAACCATTGTGCAAAACCTGTTTGTTGTGACTTTTTGCGTGATAAGATGATTTGCCGAATTCTTCTTCCATTCCTGCAGCCTTTTGTCTCAATGTTAACGATGGCAAAGTGTCCAGATATTTTATTACTTTATGGAAATAAATGTCTGTGAGTTAAAAAGAAGTGGGCTACGCATTTCTGATTTGATTTGGCTTTTCGTGCATTTGGAGGAGAGACAGAGCGAGCGAGCGAGAGAGAGAGAGAGAGAGAGAGAGAGAGACGAGGAGGTCCGCTGGGTGAGCTAGATTAACTGTTAACGGGAGAGAGAGCGGCGCACCGCGCTGTCAAAGATCGTCTCAGCAGAAATGGTGTGTGCTTTCAAGGCAAGGCCATCAAAATGAGAAATATCCATATCCAAACTACATCAGGCAGCAGTCATTTCTGGTCAGAGAGGACGTGGCTGCACTGAGCTGAATAGAGGTTAACTCAGTGTTCGGTACCCAGCATGGCGGAGGCCAGGTGGAACGCATCGTGACGTCACCTACTGATAAGTATCAATACAACAGAGAATTCTACCAACCTCTAACATTTAACCCTACCGAGTCTCTAAAAATTGAACTGGGTCAGATGCTTTTGGAGGCAAAAGAAAATGGTTGGATTTCTGAAGGAGAACTTAAGTTTCTATACAATGAGAATCCACAAATGCCTTCCTTTTACATGCTTCCAAAAATACATAAATGTGTGATAAACCCCCCAGGCAGACCAGTGATATCAGGCAATGACAGTCTTACTGAACCTGTCTCCAAATATATAGATTATTTCATCAAGCCATTTCTACCTGCACTTCCAGCCTATGTCCAGGACACCACTGATGTTCTTAATAGGCTTGAACAACTAGAAAACATAGATGGTGAAACTTTTTTAGCCACCATGGACGTTGAATCATTGTATACAACGATAGAACACGAACAAGGCCTGGCAGCACTAAGACATTTTTTAAGTGCCCGCTCAGATTCTGAAATGCCACCTAGTGGATTTTTACTGACACTGACAGAATGGACTTTAAATAACAATGTTTTCATATTTCAGGATAAAGTGTTCAAACAAATCAAAGGTTGTGCCATGGGGGCTTGTTATAGTCCCTCCTATGCAGGTCTTTATCTGGGAAAATGGGAGGAAGATTTTGTTTTTGACCATCAAAGGAATAAGTTCCTCAATCATATTATTTGGTGGGGCCGGTATATTGATGATGTCTGTGTTATTTGGTCTGGCTCAGAGACAGAGCTACTGGATTTTCATTCCTTTCTGAACAGTGTTAATCCTAATATCAAGTTGTCTTTGGATTACAGCAAGGAGTGTATACATTTTTTTAGACCTTAAGATTTTTAAAGACAATCAAGGTAATCTACACACCTCTATGTATAGAAAACCGACAGACAGAAACACCACACTACATGCCAGGAGTTTTCACCCTAAGAGACTTAAAGAAAATATTCCCTATGGCCAGTTTCAGCGGGTGCGGAGAATCTGCGACCAAGAAAGGGATTTTGAAACAAATTCTAAAGAAATGTTTACACGTTTTCAGGAAAGGGGTTTTAAAGACATCAACCTACAGAAAGCATTCACGAGGGCCAAAGGCCTGGACAGACAGACATTATTACAAAGTCAGACCCAAAAGAAAGGAAAGACAGAGTGGCATTTGTAACCACTTACAGCACAGAAGCAGAAAATATTAAAGATATCATAAAAGGAATTGGGCCATTATAGAAAGCGATACCACATTGAGTCAAGTTTTCCCTGAACCACCACTGTTTAGCTTCAAGAGGTGTCCTACTCTGCAGGATAAACTGGTTCACAGCCATCTTAAACCAGACACCCAAAAAACATGGTTGGACATTAAGCCAAAAGGGTCTTATAAATGCCACCAGTGTAATCACTGCGCTAATGTTATACAAACTAAGACATTTCTTGATTTTGCATTACAGAAAGAATATACTATCAACCACTTCATCAACTGTAAAACTACCTTTGTCATCTATAGGTTGGAATGTCCCACCTGCAAAGTGTTTTACATAGGCAGAACCAAAAGACGCCTCCAAGACAGATTGGCAGAACACAAGTATGCAATTCGCACTGGAAATGTTAATTATCCTATGGCCAAACACTACCTTGACTTCCATAACAGTAATCCTTCTACCTTGCAAGCATTTGGCATAGACCACATTCCATCTTCTATACGCAAAGGCAATAGACAAAGAAAACTGAATCAAAGGGAAGTGTTTTGGATCTATAAGTTGCAGGCTACAAAACATCCGGGCCTGAATGAGGACTTAGACTTCACTGTTTTCTTGTGAGTTTGCTATGTTCTCTAGTTTTTCTCTGGTTTCTGTCTGCTTATTATTGTATTGTATTTGTTTTATCTTATGCTGTTTGATTGTTTTGTTGTATCTTATTTGATATCTAATGTTTTCTCTTTGGTATCTGTTGGCATGTTTATTTTGTACATATCACTGATTGTTTTCCTTTATTCTTCCATTCAGCTTAGTTGAGGCCTGGGCCATGGATATGTCCCTTTAATGGGCTGATGACCACACCCACTCTGGGTTGTGGCAACCAGGTGGACACTTGTCATTGGACAAACACTTGTATAAAAGAACCATTGTTCCTGTCCCACTCCATTTGACTCCCTGATGAAGGCTAGACGCCGAAACGCGTCGGAGTTTTTAATTGTCATGTTGACCATGCCATAATTTAATAAAGGCATTTTATAGGTAAGAGAGTGCCTTGGAATTTTTCTTTTGTTTTCTCACATCATTGATCCCTTTCCAAAGAGCACCTCTTTTTAAACAACGAGTCCACGAAGCGCTCCTTTGTTTGAAGATTTTTTGAAGGGGGAAACCGGCTTGAAGACGAGCCCCTCCTTTGAGCCGGTGCGTCGGACTTCCTCGTCCGCTTAAGCCCGCGCTGGGTCGCTGCGGCCGGTGTTACCTCCTCTGGAGAGACTGGAGAAGCTGCAGCGGAATGATCACTGAAGTCGATTAAGCTTGCCAGCTCCTGAAGCTGAGACAGCTGGAGCCCAGGGGCAGGAGAAACTCCTTGGGACCTTAGATGCTGCAGTAGAGACTGGTACTCAGACTGGGACGAGGCGAGACGAGTTGAAGGAGACTGAGCTACCTCCAAGAAGAGCTCGCCGCTCGGATTAAGCTCCTCGCCAGGATCATCCGAGTCGAAATCCGACATGATCGGGCAGGCTAGGAATAGCAGGATGTGGCAAAATAGCAGATGAACGAACGCCATGCAGGTATGAACAAACACTCTGCAGAGTTTTGCTGGATGACAGCGGGATGACAGCAGAAAAAGGGAACGCTTTTAAATTTGACGCTAGAGGCTGATTGGTAGGAGAGAGAGGAGATGACAGCCTGTGATCGGATGAATTAGGTGAAGAGGGCGGGGCGAGAAGATAGAGGGTGAGCTCGGGAGAGGCTGTGCTTAAGAGATAGTCTTCCTGTCTGAACTTTCGCTTAGCTCCATATAGAGCACAACATTGTCCACTACTACTATTACTAAAACTACTACAATCATTAATCATGTCAATTTCCTGCACCTTTCTTAGACGTCCAAAAAAGTGACCGAGCCTGACGTCCAAATGTTTAAGTGCATATTGACGTCCAAGTGGGGTCATGATTAGACGTCCAAATAGTGGACCTAGTTTGGACGTCATTTAGGCGTCCATAATTGGTCTTGGACCGACGGACGCAATATGTGACCTTATCCAGCAAAATGAGTCGCAGTGACCCAAATTTCAAAATTGAGATTTTGGTATCAATGGAAAGAGTAGAAAATAAGCTTTAAAATGATACCCTAGTCAAAGTCATACATTGGATACTTTTTAAGATATGGCGATTTTAATTATGGTCTTCCACTCACTGCTTTCGATTGAAAACCTGAGAAAAATGCGTTCAAACAATTTAGAACGTCTCTGATTTAAAGCCTTCCGTGAATCTGGCGTCTGTTCCTTACCATGTGATTACGTATGGTGATTACACGTACCTTGTAGAGGCACCGTTCAATGACCCTCGGAAAGCAGAATGTAACTATTCAGATGCTGTTTACAGCTCGTCTCTATCATAAACGGTTCAGAAGATATTTCATGTTTAGTAAAACATCTGCAAGCGTTAGCATGCTACGTTCGGTTTAGCATCGATGGCAACGCTCGGTTTAGCATCGCTGCTACCGCTCAGCTGAGCATCTGGTCCCGTACTAAGTGGGACTAAGTTTCGTTGTAAATCAACTTTAATCGTCATTTACATGCCTTTCCTCAATTATCTGGACTATGAAACTTTGGGAGATTGTTTTTGAATGTCATTTCTTTGAAATTAGCAAAAAAAAAAATTTTTTAGTTTTTATTGATTTTCGACATTATCAGCTGATTATCTAAAAATAGAACGTTGCGACTTCCGACTCATTTCGCCAGAGCGGGTCACATATAGACATGATCTGCACGTCCATCAGACGTCTAATGTTTGGTGGGGAAGGTTTGGTTGAAATCTGGCCAGTGGTTTGGGGGAAATGACCAAAAACCACACAGGCCATTTTGAAAAAAACGACAACCCCGCGGGTAAATTTATTTATTTTTGAGCAAAAATTAAAATTTCTTAAAATTTCTCCAAACTCGGATTTAACATCTGGGGGTCCGAGGGGAGTCCAACGCAGAAGGTTTGGTTGAAGTCGGGCCAGTTGTTTTGGAGAAAGTGACCAAAAACCAAACAGGCGATTTTGAAAAAAACGACAACCCTGCGGGTTAAATTTTTTTTTTTTCTACCGAAAAATCAAAATTTTTCCAAACTCGGATATATCATCTGGGGGTCCGAGGGGAGTCCAATGCAGAAGGTTTGGTTGAAATCGGGCCGGTGGTTTCGGAGAAAATGACCAAAAACCACACAGGCGATTTTGAAAAAAACGACAACCCCGCGGGTTAATTTTTTTTTTTTTGACCAAAAATTTAAATTTCTCCAAACTCGGATATATCATCTGGGGGTCCGAGGGGAGTCCAACGCAGAAGGTTTGGTTGAAATCGGGCCGGTGGTTTAGGGGAAATGACCAAAAACCACACAGGCCATTTTGAAAAAAACGACAATTCTTTTTTTTTTTTACCAAAAATTAAAATTTCTTCATATTTCTCCAAACTCAGATATATCATCTGGGGGTCCGAGGGGAGTCCAACGCAGAAGGTTTGGTTGAAATCGGGCCGGTGGTTTGGGGGAAATGACCAAAAACCACACAGGCCATTTTGAAAAAAACGACAATTCTTTTTTTTTTTGACCAAAAATTAAAATTTCTTCATATTTCTCCAAACTCGGATATATCATCTGGGGGTCCGAGGGGAGTCCAACGCAGAAGGTTTGGTTGAAATCGGGCCGGTGGTTTGGGGGAAATGACCAAAAACCACACAGGCCATTTTGAAAAAAACGACAACCCCGCGGGTTCAATTTTTTTTTTTTTTTGACCAAAAATTAAAATTTCTCCAAACTCCGATATATCATCTGGGGGTCCGAGGGGAGTCCAACGCAGAAGGTTTGGTTGAAATCGGGCCGGTGGTTTCGGAGAAAATGACCAAAAACCACACCGGCGATTTTGAAAAAAACGACAACCCCGCGGGTACATTTTTTTTTTTTTTGACAAAAAAATAACATTTCTTGCCAAGTGCCCAGTTGGCAAAAACTGTTTAATACTCAAAAGCAGTTTTTGTATCACCATGTTATGTTATGACAATGTCAGTATCATAGTATATGTTGTGTAGAGCTGTGGTTCAGTGGGCTTTGCAAAAAATACTAATAATTCATATTTTACTACATGTATTTCAAATCCATATGAAACTTTGGTTAATGTTTAATAAACTTTATGTACTTAACAGCTATAAAAAAAAATCTATCAGACAGGGGTTTGTGTTCCAATTTGTGTCAGGTTAGGGGTACTTAAGTAGGGACCACTGCTATAGACATTAACATCATGAGATTGCTGTGTTATAGTGATGTTCAGGCATTCACTTAGAGAGGAGGGAAGTTGTGTAGATAAGCATTTTGTAGAGCAGTAATTTACACATGATAAAATGGTGACAAAACCAAAGTCTAACATTTTAAATCAAGAGTTGGCTTATAGGGCTCATTTGACATGACTTTCCCACCAATAATACTGTAATTAATCATCATGTATCCTGCAAAACATTTGAAGAGTTCTTTTCCAAAACGCTATAAATCCATTTTAATAGTTTTCCAGAAAATGACATTTTTTACCTAGACCCACCCATTTTGTTAAAGGTTGACTATGTAGAATTACAAGAACAACAACAGAAAAAGAATTCCAGCAGTCGATTGCCAGACCGTTGCTAGGTAAAACGGGCCGTTGCTAGGGACTCCGCTCTGAACAGAGGACACAGAGGAGGAGAGCTAAGCAGGATATTTACCTGTTTCATTTTTACCGTCATTAACAGCATAATAAATGACTTGTAGCTTATTACAGGGAGAGTGGAGGCTCTCTGTCTTCCACACCGCTGCTGCTCAGAGCCTCAGAGCCTCCGCTGTCACTGCTCTCGTCAAGTTGAAAAAAAAAAAAAAAGGAGCTCCGTGGCACCGAAAGTCCGCGGAGATAAACGTGTTTATGACAGATAAGACTACACAAATACACCCATCCTAACATGTATATAATAATCCATTGATCCACCGATTGATTATTAAAAAGGCTTGGTTGGAAACAAACGCATAGGACCGGGAGGAGGCAGGAAAACAGCGGAGAACTGAGCCACATGTCGGCTACAGGCAGGTAGGAATGTAAACAGAACGTTGACAGATAGTCAGTTGTCGAGCCCGTCAAAAATATTAAAAATAATAATTCAGACTAAACATTTTTTTTTTATGGAAAAGCAATACTTTCATTCTGTACCCCTCTAAAGGCTCCATGGATGTATTATTTTTGAAAAAATATAGCTTTTAATAAATATTCTACATATTCAACCTTTAACATTCAATTTATTCTGTTAAAATGATTGTTGGCTCAGTCTGGACATGTTGAACAATGATTATTAAATCAAACAACAATATTGTTGATTAAAAACTCAAAGTTTATTTTATTTTTTCTCAAAACGCTATAAATCCACATTTAAAAAAACAAAAATTGATGGTTTCTGTCTTGAAAAACCAACCAACATGACATGAGAACATCACTGAGGTGCTGCATGTCTCTCTCTCTCTGTGTGTGTGTATGTGTGTGTGTGTGTGCGCGCGCACGTCGGGGGGAGGGAGGGGGGCGGTAATGATGTCTGTCTCTTTACATGTTAAACAAAGAGAACTATGGACTATGGAAGTTTTAATAGTCAAAATACAGACGCTATCATGATGTGAGCACATGTTGCTGTAAACAAAACTACGTCTTTGCTGTAAAAAAAAAAAAAAAAAAAATCGATCTTTGATACGGAGGACACCCGGCGTTACAGGCGGGGGCGGGGCTCGTACGGTATGCGGGGGCTGTGGGGGTATACTTAACGGCACAGTGTCCACCACATAAACAGATACAGTAATTAACACAGAACCCAGAAACTACTGAATGAATGACTGAAAACAGACCTGGGTTCAGAGCACCGCCATGTTGGACTGCATGGAGCTGCTCATAGAATTCTGAGGAGAGGGAGGAGATGTCGCGTTTTGGCTAAAAATAGACTTGGCGCTTATCGCGGTTTGGAGGGAAACTGCATCTTGCGGTGCGTTTTAAACAGGGAAATGTAGCGATTTGACGTGATACGTTGATGGAGCAGTGAATAGGCTCAGTACACAGCAAAATGGCGTGACAAACTCATTTTTTTTTAAATTTGGCGTTTATCGCGTTTTGGAAAAGAGCTCTTCATTTGTTGGAAAGCATTTACCCACCTGGCAAGGAAAGTAATGTGGCGAGATGAAGGCTGTATAAGTCTCTGACAACAACGCCACCTGGGGAGTTTCGCCCCAGGAGATAGTTATATACGCTAATCAGAACGGTTAGGTCTACTATAGGCTACCACAAGTTCGAAACACCACAGGGCAGAGACGTTTTAAGAAAGTATAAAAATAGTTTCTTTTTATTATTACAATTAAGGAATGCAATGCATCAAATCAACATGGGCTGCATAAACATTTGAGCTAGGGCCAGAGAAATAGGGTGAACAGGGCTGGGGCTCATCGTGGCGGACCTAAATCAAATCAAAGGAGGGGTTACTAACCAAAAACACCCGTGACACTGCACACACTCACACACAAATGAAGGGGGGGTTCGTGAAGAAAATACCACCACCAGGGATTGGGTCGCCACTTGGCCCACAGCACCTGTCCACAAAGAAAAAGACACAGATTAATAAAACGGGCCTCACAGCTGAGTGCAGCAATAGAATAATAAAATATCAAAAGAAACACGCACACCTGCTCGCACACACACACACACACACACACACACACACTCACAAAATATATATATTTTGGGTAAACAAACAAAAAACAATAAATCAGAATTCGCTAACCAAAATTAACAAAATCAAATATATTTTTACTGAAGAACCAAACAGAAACAATCAATAACTCAATAATAATTGAACTAAACAAAATACAAAATAAATCCTATTCAGCAGTTAAGAAATTAAAAGAGATTCCGGTGGCAATAAGCCAGCTCAGGGAAGAGCGTGTCGTGCCTCCAGTAGGGCTCTGGAAAGCCGACGAGCAACAAAACACAGTTCCAGTAAGGCAAGATTAAACAGTTAACAAGACAGCAGCGCCGCAGCAACAAATCACCGGCGTGGACCTCGCCGGCGCAGCATCACAGCAGACAGGTGAGTGGATGCACGCTTCCGCCTGCTTCAGCTGTGACACAGAATATTAACATTAGCCGGGAGCATTACGCAGCAGGTAAAGGGAAAGGGGAGGGCGGACAACACCAACTTACCAGCGAGGAGCTACGACCACACACAGACGGCCTCCAGCGGGGCAACTCGGCCCCAAAGGCAACAGCAGCCTGCCACACCACAACACTAAAACAAAAGAGAACCGTGTCACCAGATGCGCCCTGTGGGACGCTAAGTGGGAGGGAGGACAGAGGCGCGCATACCTGTCGTTTCACACCGGAGACGTGCGCCACAACAATCCACCACGGGAAACAGGGCTCCTCACACAGACACACTACAGGCTTCAGCGCCTGCACCAGCTCTGCCACGCCAGGCCACAGCCACCACGGAGGACGGGAAGAGCCAAAAGGAGAGAGACTGCAGGTGTGACCAGACCAGTACAAGAAAGCTCGCAGCGCCGCCCCTCAATCAGCGCAACTGTGCACACCTGAGGTGGATAGAGCAAGGAGGAGGGGGGAAGGGATGGAAGGAAAGACCATCCTGCCACAGTAAGTTAAGCACACACACATTCAGACAGGTAAAAACTTTTGTCTAACTTTAGTCACCTATTTTCAAGTTATGTAGAAAGGACAATCTTCACTTTGAACCATAGCGGGCCACCCTCCACGCTGTTTCTTGCCATGGCGCCATTCGATGAAGGCTGAGTAGGTGGAAATGGGATCCCCATGTTGGTCCATCTTGGAATCATCATACCCGCGTATATTGTCAGTCTTTACTTCACTGAGCTTCCCAGAATCTTCCCCTTCAATCCACTGCACCACTGCAAATTTGTGTTCTGAAGTGAAAAAAAAAAAGAAGAAATCTATTATTTCTAAGCCGAATAATATGACCAATATACATATATTTTTTCTTATTTCTATTTTTTTTACAGGCTGGCTATCTGTTCAAAAAAAAAACTGAGAACAACCACATTTCTCACTTTTTAAAATGTGTGTTACCCTTTAGCATCAAGCTAACTATCAATTTTAGCAATGCTACATAAACCGAAAATCCGGTGTAAACGAACTCCTTCAAATACGTTATTTTACTTACCACTAACGGGAGGTTCACTTGTCTCCATTGCATCCGAATGGACGATGATATGCAGAGAGCATCAACCGTCAGCTGAACCGAGGCCTGCCGCCGCTGCCCTGTGTTCAAAATGAACCACCCTCGCGTGACCGTGTTGCCAAGGTCTCGTGATCGCTGCCAGGCATGATGGGCATGATGACCCGCCCTACGCTGCCTTTGATTGGTGTATCCTGATATTTTACCTACTCCTAGCAAATCAACGCTCTCAAGACTAAAAACAACCTTTTAACCTCCTGAGTGGTGGTTTGTAGCGGGCTTTGCTTTTTTGCGGGCATTGCCTACCATCTTTGCCTTGGCTTTCCACAGCATGGGAAACAGACTGTGAACAGAGACTGTGAATCACCGGCTCCTGTAATGTTAACGTTACAAACATGCCGAAAAGAAAAGTCGTGACACCTGACACAACAGAAAAAGACTGGCTGCGGAGAAACGTTCCTACACGGACTTTGTCGAGGTGGAAAAAAAGGTATGCGCGCTCCCTGCAGCTCACAAGTGATGTTACAGTTATCGTTACTAGTTAGGGCCACGGGCCATCGCACCGGGCACTGATCCCTACAGCTATGAACGGGCGAAAAAAAAAGAGCGAAAAAGACCAATCATTGGAGTTTAACAAATGTCTACTGCTCAGGCATACTTTCACCTAGAGACTTCATTTAAACTTTAAACAGTAGACACAAGTCTTGTGTATTGTCGTAATTACTCCACGTTTTGATAGGTCATATAGTTTTTGATCAATCCCTGATCAATGACCATGATCATTTTTGGAGAAATTATGAGATTATAATGGTTGTGTATTGCACGGAATGTTCGTGTCAGAGTGCGTGACATCATCGGTTAGAGTGGGAGAGATGCCAGAAAAACTCCAGATTTTTTCTCTTTCCACACTGAGCCCGGCCACAATTTACACTCTACACACATAATTTTTTCAGAATTTGTAAGACAAACTTGTTATCTCTCATGTCATGTGCTCAAAATATCAGAGAGACTTACAGAATTTACAGAATAAGCCTCTGTGTGCGGCCACGTGTGTCTCTGCTCCTCATTGACTCCAATACAAATATTTTCTGAGAGAAGCAGAACGGACTGATGTTTTAAAACTGCCAGTGTCTCCAAAATATTTACTGTAGAAACACCAAATCGTACCAAATTTTTCAGGAAGTCCTTAGAGCAACGTGATCTGTGTTTTGCACTGATAGGAGCTACCGTTTTGTCACAGTAAGCCTAAATGTGAGACTGGTGCAGAGGCAGAAAATCGCTCTTTTTCTCCACGTTTCTGTCTGTCTCAGCCTGGGGGGGCCCCTATTGCCGTGGTAACCACCTCGAGTTGCCGTGGTAACCTCTGTGATTCTCAGGCCAGAGCTCGTTAACTTCATAAACAATCCACCTGGCGCTCGTTGAAATGTTTATAAACACAGACACACAGCTAAATCAGACTGACACAAGATGCAGCTCATAGTCCAGTCCCTCCAGGATTTCGCGGGATTTTTTTCTGATTGTTGCGGCCTAAAATGCCTGATGTTGCGGCAGCATTTTTAAAAAGTTGCGGTAAAAGTTGCGATGTTTTACGCACTTTTGTTGCAAATAAATTGCAGGAGACAGTGAAAATTGTAAAAACAAAGTTGTAGTTTTGCTCTGAATAAAATCAAAGGAATTTTTTTCTAGGGAGAACATAAACTGCATTTTGCTTTGTTCCAAGTAACAGGCTGAGGATTACAAAAGTTCTCACAAAATATGTTTTATTTTGGATGGTTGAAAGGTTTAAACAACAAATAACCTTGCAGTAAATTCAACTCCTTCAAATGTTAAAGTGCACAGAACTTTTAAAGGGATAGTTCACCCCAAAATTCAAATTTCACTAATTTTCTTCTCACCCACATGTGGACTAAGGGCTGGGAGAAGTTTCAGAGTCCTCTGTGCCTTCCCTGAGTTACAGCGGGGCTCCGTGCAGCACTGCTTGTCCATATGACGGTAGCGAACTGAGTTAGGAGCTGGTTCTTGGTGTGACAGCTAGCTAGACCTCAATGTCCTCCTCAAAACCCTCCTCTATTTCATCCCTTTCAAAGGTGCCACTGGTGAGGTGTTGGTTGTGATACAAGAAGACTAAGGCTTTGAGGTTGTCGTTGGTAATTCTGTAGCCCATCCCAGAAGACATCCAAATCCACCACTCCAGATGCTGAAGCTCTGGGCTCACTTTTCTTATTTCAAAAACACACACCAAAAAACATCCAAATACCTCCATGCTGCTCGTCTGTAATGTCCGTCTTGTATTTAAGCCCCAACATGAGTAACTGTTCTGAAAAAAATTAAATAAGTCTATATTTTAAGCTTGTTTGTAGTGGAAGCTCCCAGTGTCTCAGTTCACTGCTCTTCCTGTGTCTGTTCAAATCTTGCGCGATTTGAACAGACACCAGGGGAACCGTGAACTAGGTGTGCGCGATTTGCACTGACACAGGAAGAGCAGTGAACAGAGACACTGGGAGCTTCCGCTACAAACAAGCTTAAAACATAGACTTATTTAATTTTTTTCAGAACAATTTCTCATGTCGGGACTTCAATACAAGATGGACATTACAGACGAGCAGCATGGAGGTATTTGGATGTTTTTTGGTGTGTCTTTTTGGACGAAGAAAAGTGAGCCCTGTTCGCTACCGTTATATGGACATGCACTGCTACGCCGAGACCCCCTGTAACTCAGAGAAGCCACGGAGGACTCTGAAAATTCTCCCAGCCCTTAGTCGACATGAGGGGGAGTAGAAAATGAGTGAAATTTGAATTTTGGGTGAACTATCCCTTTAAGTAAACAGGAACATTTATGTTCAAAAAACTTCAAATTCGGCTTAAAGTTAAAAGGTCACAGAGCTTATTCATAAACACTCAGTATCACTTGTAAATATAATAATAAAATAAAATCTGAGGTCTCAATTTAAAGTGCACAGCAAAAGTAAAGCAGTGCAAATAAAAAAGTACAAATGCAGAGAAATTCACAGTAAACAGTAACACAGCACAATCCAAGTACCTCCTGGGGGGGGGGGGCACAATAAACGTTTAAATCTAAAAACTTTAAAAACTCCTACCAAACCAACGGTAGATGCTACAATTTTGAAACTTCACCACAATGTAGCACAGATACTGCTGAAACTTTTGTTAAACTCACACTTCAACTCATTACAAATTATTTAGTCCATCACTCTGTTTTTTTCAATAACTGTAAAACTTATAAAACCTATCTCCTCCCACAATTTGCTACAGAGCATCTTCAGACCATCCTCAACAAAACTTGTTTCTTGGATTTTTGATTTATCAAAAATCGAGTCTACAGTGCATGAAAATGTTTGACTGTAAAAATGAATTTTCTATAACATTTTGAATTCTGCTCTCATGGGAACAACTGCAGTCAGTGTGAAAGTGACATTTTAAACTTCAGATTTTCTCTCAAAGCAAAACACTTATCATTTAAAAAAAAATCACCAACATTCCCATGCTGTCAAGATAAATTATGTATGATCAGATTTTTGTTTAGTCAACAGAATCTCTGACATTTTGACCATTTTTGAAATCTGCCATGACAACTGCTGCCTGGCTTTGACTCCCTGAGTCTATTTGAGAAGACACACACCAGGTCTCACTCACAGACAATTAACATACTGTTAATGTTTCATGTGTACTGCAGTCTTGTATATGCTGTATTGTTTTTCAAAATATGTGTTGTATGTGTGTGTGAAGAAATAAATACATATTTGAAAAAAAAAGAAAATAGCTCACTGAGTTAGGAGCTGGTTCTTGGTGTGACAGCTAGCTAGACCTCAATGTCCTCCTCAAAACCCTCCTCTATTTCATCCCTTTCAAAGGCGCCACTGGTGAGGCGTTGGTTGTGATACAAGAAGACTAAGGCTTTGAGGTTTTCGTTGGTAATAGATCTCCTTCGGCTGGACAAGACCAGCTTGTAGATACTATTACTCTGTTCAGCATCGGCTGAGTTAATAATGACGTCTTTGTAACGTTTAGCCAAGAGGCTCATCACGGGGAGTCTCTCCTGGAGACCATCCCAGAAGACATCCAAATCCACCACTCCAGATGCTGAAGCTCTGACTGCTGCTGGACCCAGGCGGATGAAGTAGGCATCCAATTCCTCTTTAGGAACAGCACTGAAGCCAGGGGTGTGTTCGTAGCTGGACACACTCTGATTCATAAATGCAGTATGACGAGGATCGAACACCCTGACCTCCTGAAGGAAATTAATGGCAGGCTGTCCATCCGTCA
Organism: Trachurus japonicus; assembly: GCF_045865225.1. Lineage (NCBI taxonomy): Eukaryota > Metazoa > Chordata > Actinopteri > Carangiformes > Carangidae > Trachurus > Trachurus japonicus. Next base: position 27,268,773 of record NC_140914.1, on the reverse strand, counting down.
TATACTTCATCAGTTTTTGGATGGATACAGTTGTCAAATTTATATTGTGGTTTATTCCTAAGGAAACTGATCCACCTGGAGAGAGTGGCAGGGAGAGTGGCAGGGAAAGTGGCAGTAATCAGGAGGATATTCTGGACAAGCCCAACCAACCTGACCCAAAAAACATTCCAGCTCAACAGCTATCAAACAGGATCCTCCATTTCCAAGCAAGTTGGTACAAGCAGTATCCATGGTTGCACTATAGCTCCTCCATCAAGTGTGTTCTGTGTTTTCACTGTGTGAAGACATACACCATAAAGAAAAGTGAACTGTCCAAAAAGGCAGACCCTGCTTTTTCATCAAAGGGATTCAGTAATTGGAAGAATGCACTTGCCAGTTTTCAGCGGCATCAAAGCAGCAAATCCCACCACCATGCCATGACAGTTAGTGCTCAGGAGAGAAGCCCAATAGATACACAGCTCTCAAGTGCATGGGCACAACAACAAGATGATGCTAGGCACTGCCTGCAAAATATTGTGGGATCAATACAGTACCTCGCCAGGCAGGGCATAGCACTGAGAGGCCATGAGACACAAGATAGCAATCTATTTCAGCTTTTGAAATTCAAAGCCAAGGATGATGCACGTTTCCGTGCTTGGCTAACTCGCTGTCATGACTATACCTCTCCTCAAGTGCAAAATGAGATTTTGCAAATGTTAGGAAACTGTATTGTCAGGAGTATTGCACAGTCCATCCAGTTGCTACCAGTTTTGCAGTACTCACTCATTATTGATGGCACACAAGATGTCTCAGGAACAGAGCAAGAGTCCATTTGTTTAAGATATGTGGACCATGACCTGGTACCACATGAGGTTTTTATTGGTTTGTATGAGGTCCCTGGTACCACTGGAGTTGAGATCGCAAAAATGGCTGAGGATGTCCTTTTGAGGCTCAATATTTCCATTTCTGGGTTAAGAGCCCAGACATATGATGGTGCTGCGAATATGTCAGGCAAATATTCTGGAGCACAAGCAGAACTGAAGAGGCAGCAACCATTGGCATTGTTTGTGCATTGTGGGGCACACTGTCTTAACCTGATCACACAGTCTGCATGCAGAGCCAGTCCTTTGATAAATGATTCCTTGCAGTGGGTGCATGAGCTAGGAACATTAAGCAAACAATCTGGAAAATTCAAAAACATATTTTCTTCAGCAGTAAGTTCAGAAGGACCAGTGAAGTCACTCAGACCACTTTGCCCAACCAGGTGGACAGTAAGAGGAAAAGCAATCAGAGCAGTGCTGTCTCAGTATGAACGTGTTTTGTCTAGCTTGGAGGAGATGGCATCAAGTGGGTCTAACACAGGCATGAGAGCAAATGGTCTGCGAGAGAGGTTTGAGAAAGGGAAAACTGTGCTTGGACTTTGTCTGGCATTAGAAGTGATAGAGGAGCTGGAGTGTCTGAGCACATCTCTACAAAAAAGGACTGAAACTGTTGCAGGGATGAGAAGTGCCATAGATTGTGTCAGATCTACTGTAGATGGCAAAAGAAGTGAGGAGAGCTTTCATGAGGTTTTTGAGAAAGCAGTGGCAATGGTTGACTCTCTTGGGATTGAGCCCATCCAGATTCCTCACCAAAGAAAGCCACCAAAACGATACACTAGTGAGGTTAGCCAGCACACTCCCAAGTCAGCTGAGGAGCATTATAGAACAGAGTTCTACAAAATGTTAGATAGTGTGCATATTCAGTTTGAGGAGAGGTTCAACCAACCAGATCTAGATGTCTTGCAGAAGCTGGAGGAAACTCTCCTGACTGGAGAAGTGAAGGACATTGTTGATCAATACCCAGAGCTAAACAGGGACAGATTAAAGGTCCAACTAGCCATGTTTAGGTCCAAATACACTTTCAAATCTAGTGCTGAAGTGGCTGACATAATGAGAGGTTTGACAGTTGAAGTGAGAGGCTTGTTTGATCAAGTTGAATCCCTTGTTAGGCTGCTTTTAGTCATCCCAGTTTCATCAGCTGAGGCTGAAAGAAGTTTCAGTGCTCTTAGGAGACTTAAAACATGGCTTAGAACCACCATGACACAAGTAAGACTGAACAATCTTGCTGTGTGCCATGTCCATCAGGGAAAACTGGACAATACTGACCTGAGAGAAATCTGCCAGCAGTTCATTTCTGTTACAGACCGGCGTAGGCATGTGTTTGGCTCTTTCAAATAGGAACAACCAGTGGACACTAATCTGCTTGTATTTGAGTATTAGTGACAAACATATTTACAGTGCAAAAGCAGCAATAGAAAGAAGTAGATGAAGGGAAAAATTGTGAGTGATTTATACACAAGTTGGGGAAAAGATTATTACAGTTCATTTATGTTTATTTACAATGTTGTATTGCATTAATGTATTTCTGATGTTGTTGATGGACACTGCTGCTGCTGCTGCTGCTGCATTTCAGCAGATGTGCAACTAGACTTGAGATGAAAAAGCAGCAATAGAAAGAAGTAGATGAAGGGAGAAATTGTGAGTGATTTAAACACAAGTCGGGGAAAAGATTATTACAGTTCATTTGTTTATTTACAATGTTGTACTGCGTTTATGTATTTCTGATGTTGTTGAAGGACACTGCTGCTGCTGCTGCATTTCAGCAGATGTGCAACTAGACTTGAGATGAAAAAGCTGCAATAGAAAGAAGTAGATGAAGGGAGAAATTGTGAGTGATTTAAACACAAGTTGGGGAAAAGATTATTACAGTTCATTTATGTTTATTTACAATGTTGTATTGCATTAATGTATTTCTGATGTTGTTGATGGACAGTAGGCTATGTTAATTGACAGTATGATGCACAGTTGCACTACAGCCCTACACTAAAGAGTAAAGATGAGAACTCTTCGAAGTTGTCTCCTTGGCTTTCATTTTAGTTGCTTTAACCTATAACATCTGCATGACGTAAAATTATGATTGCTAATGTAAAAAAAAATGTAAACTTTCAAGAGTGCTGCCTTGGAGCACTTTTGTGTCCCCACCAATCTCAAAATCAAACCTACTCCCTTGATCACATGTATATGCTGACAAAGAGCTATATATTAGAAAACTCATCACGATCTGGGTCGATTGCTGTCCGTACATCTTAAAATATAAAGTTTTCACAGCCATAGCCTACACCGAGTCAGCAGGGTCGGCAACCTTCACTTCCGGTCAGAGCGTTACACGTTTGGAGAAGATGAGCGAAGTTCCGATATAAAAGTTCAGGTTGTGGTTTTTGAATTTATTTGCGGTGCAAAATAATACACAATAACTCAGGCAGTGTCTACGAGTGTCTAGAGCCGGCCGGCGGCGACTAAGAGAGCGTCAGACGACAAATATGACTGACTGTGAAATACCTAATATTTTTAAATGTACGGACAACAATCGACCCAGATCGTGATGAGTTTCTAAAAATATAGCTCTCTGTCAGCATATACATGTGATTAAAACTAAGACAGGACGGCGAAAAAGCCTTTGACAAAGGTTTAAAATACCGCGTTTTTGCATGAGTGTGTATGGGGGACACGGTTTGTTTTCCCCCACGGCCCTAACCGGAAGTGACGTTTCCTTGCTTGCCGACTGTGTCTATAGGCTTTATAAGGAACCATCAGAAGATTCAGGCTACTGTGTGGGTCTAAGAAGTGGTTATGTCATTACTCTTTCAAATCCCAGGACAAAGTCTTACTGTAATTTATAAAGTGCATTTTACATCTGAATAGGTGCTCTATAATTTTTTTTTTCTTGTGTCCTCTCTCCAGCTGCTGTGAAAAGATGGAGCATTAAGGCCACAGATGTGGAAATAGAGAATGCAATGATGAATCATCTAAAGCATGCGCCAGCCAGAAGTGGGGGGAAGGAGCAGATCCTCGTCGCTGACTGTTAAGCCTCCTTGGCTATGACCTGACTTTACAAAAAAAAATTGTTCTCTAATAAATATATTTGTTTTACTTGTTTATATGTTTTCAATACAACCAGTTGAATAGATCTTGTCCTGAATGCTTTCCTTTTATTATTCTACCTATTAGTCCATGCACCACTTGTATTTTACAGTATAGCCTAGGTGAACATCACAAGGATATTTTAAACCTTCAGGTTTATTTGCTATCAAAGTTTCCGTCTTTTTTCCGACTTTTCCAAAAATGCTGATGTGATTTGATGTCTTTGACTTTTTGAAGTCAATGCAGCTTGAGATTTTTTTTTTTTTGCTAAAATTGAGAAGTTTGTTCAAGTATGTGTAGATTAGAGCATTGAGAATTACACATAGGATATGCAGCACAAGATCTGTGCTTTTCATAGAATTTCTAGATATGATAATGCCAGTTATAGACACCTTTTGAAATGCAATACATTACATGTGTAGACAAAAAGGTTGAAATGTAAGCTATATTGCAATTCGAAACGACAAAAGTTGAAATGTTGATGTAAAAATTATGCCGTCTAATAGCCGTCGAAAAGACGTCGGTCATGGCACCGACGTCAGGAAAACTTTCATTTAAGCACCTCAAATAGACGTAGAATCAACCTGTTAGATTGACGTTAATTAGACGTGAGATAGACGTCATGAAGTAGCCTGCTCTGTGAGACGTTGATAAGTCGTCTAAACGACGTTGAAACAACGTAAAATGATGCCGTCTATTAGCCGTCGAAATGACGTCGGTCATAACACCGACGTCAGAAAAACTTTCATTTGAGCACCTCAGATCGACGTCGAATCAACCTGCCTGACCGACGTTAATTAGACGTGAAATAGACGTCAAAATGTTTGCTGGGACATACAGCGACAGACACACACACAATATTTATCTCTCACAGACGCATGCACACACAACACATTCACACATACACAGACAGACACACACACACACACACAATATTTATCTCCCTCACAGACACATGCACACAACACATACAGCGACAGACACACACACAATATTTATCTCTCTCACAGACACATGCACACAACACATACAGCGACAGACACACACACAATACGTATCTCCCTCACAGACACATGCACACACATACACAGACAGACACATGCACACACAACACATACACACATAGACAGACGGACACACAATATTTATCTCCCTCACAGACACATGCACACACAACACATACAGCGACAGACACACACAATATGTATCTCCCTCACAGACACATGCACACACAACACAGACACATGCACACACAACACATACAGCGACAGACACACACACAATATTTATCTCTCTCACAGACACATGCACACAACACAGACACACACACACACACATAGAATTAGTTGAGTTTACCGTCGCAGCAGACGGTATTTTTTGCCGACCTCACCCAAGTTTTACCGTCATTCTCTCGTCCACTAAAACATGGAGTCCGGTGTTGTGGCCCAACTGGTTTTTAATTTAACTGGTTACCGTACTGAACAGCTGCAGCTGTTTTGCGCTCCCTCAGCAGATTCGTCACAAATTCACAAACATACACAAATATTACCAGCGAGTTTCAAGCCACAATTCACATCTACCGCGGCGAATATGCCACATGAAAAAAAAATAAAGTGGAGAAAAAATAATCTTCACATATTTGCGTGGGTCGGGACTCGATCTCGCTTCAGCAAAAACAATTACACCACTAACCACCTGTCTAGCTCTGTGAGCCACTCAAGCTCACAGGTGACAGCCGTTTCACTGCATATCAGTCAATTACGTCAGCACAGGTAACGTTTTGATTCGAGCTGATCTGAAACAACTGGGGCCTGTACTGTGAAGCCAGTTTAGTGGGTTAGCGAGGTATGTTGAGTGTAAAGCCAGCCTCTCCTGTACTGCAAAGGTGGCTGTCTTTTAACGAGGCTAGATCACCATGGTAACTTATGCTTAGCTCATAACCTGGTCCCGACCAGGTTATGTTCAGAGTTTAATCTTAAAGTCGGCTTAAGGCGCCGCTGTTTCACTGTGTCATTCAGAAATGGCGTCACCATTTATTGAGAACCCGGTGGACCTGGGAGCGAGGATAATTCGGGCAGCACTGCGACGTGAGCGGCTTCTTCGAGATCGCGCTGATCCGCTGGCATTTCCTGATGAAATTCTGTATGAGCGATATAGATTTTCATCCGACGGAATACGATACATTTGCTCACTTGTTGAGGCGAGTGTCAGGAATGCCACTCGAAGAAGCTGTGCACTCACTGTCGGACAAACCGTATGTGTAGCCCTTCGTTTTTTTGCCACGGGAACCTACTTGCATTCAGTTGGTGATGCAGAAAATTTGAGCAAGAATACTGCGTGTTGCGCCATCCGCAAAGTGGTTCTTGCTCTTACTGAGAAGCTGGATATGTTTGTAGTGTTCCCAAGTCATTTGAACACAATGCTTGTTAAGGAAGGATTCTATAAAATATCTGGTAATGTACTATTATACTCCTCTACATCATAAGTAGTATTACTTGTGTAGTGCTGCATTTAATTACCATAGGACAAACGGGTTTACGTGGAATCACACTTCTTCTTAACTCCGTTACACTTGCTTGCATAATGAAATCTAATATAGCCTAAAATATATGTAACTAGGATTTCCCAGGATCATTGGCGCTGTGGACTGCACACATGTCCCCATTACGGGGCCCCTGGGGGAACATGAGGCTGACTACGTCAATCGCAAATCCATCCACAGCATCAATGTGCAGGTGAAATCTCAAAAATAATTTCTGCAGGTCATCGGTGGCACATATGCACAGTGAATGTATAGGCTTTTATCAGTGGCACACAATATTGTCTAGACAGACTTTTCACGTGAGTGAAATATCCAGTTGCATTATAGGTCTTTTTAAAGGAATCTCTTTATGCTTTCCACCTTTGTGCAGTGCTCTTTAAATTTAACCAGAAATCCTGTTAACAGATGACTTGTGACCATCAATTGATCGTCACAAGTGTGGAGGCAAGATGGCCTGGGTCTGTACATGACTCCAGAATTTTCCGCGAGTCTGCACTGGGTCATCAGTTACAACAAGGTAGATATGGTAAATTATCCTTTTTCTTCTTTTTCACTGCTTTATGTTGAGAATGACATTTATTTCTCTCTATTAGGGCTCTTTGATGGACTGCTTGTGGGGGACAGAGGGTACGCCTGTACCCAGCACTTAATGACCCCCTATCCTGACCCTGACACACGGCCTCAGACTCGCTTTAATGTGGGTCTGGGTAAAGCCAGGGTCAGGATAGAAATGACATTTGGAATCATAAAGTGCAGGTTCAACTGCCTGCGTGGCCTCAGGGTGCGTCCTGAGCGTGCTTGTGGGATCATCACTGCATGTGTGGTGCTGCACAACATCGCAATGATGAGGAAAGAACGAACCCCTCATGTACCATTACCACTAGCAGCAGAAGTAATTGATCCAGTGACGGACCACCCAACTGGTGCAGCCATCCGGCAGGCTATTACTGCTCAATATTTTACCCGCCAGTGATGTGTGAAACTAAATAAAGAAAGAGTCATTCACTGAAATGTGTACTAATTTTTTTTATTGCAATGTCTGCATTTGCTGGAAAGAAAAGAGACAGAACAAGGCATTAGTACATAATGTCATGCTATCAAACCATTACAAAAACAAAAAAAAAACTCTAACACCTTTTTTTTAAACTCCAAGAGTTCAATTTCGATTTTCAGTTTTTTTATTTCCAGCTCCTTTTTCATGTTATCCAGCTCCAAGTTCCTCTTGTATATAGCACGGATGTCGGTGGTCTGTATTAATTGTTTTGGTTGAAAGGACACTGTCATGTTTAATCAAGCAAACACCTTTATCTTAGTAATTTATTGTTTAACTTTTCCTACAACCCTTACAGTTCTTTCCCTCCCTAGCCCAGACGCAGAGGTAGAGGCTGTGGGTAGAGGGAGATCATCTTCCTGTGAAAGATAAAGTTAAAGACTCATTATGTGTAGGCCTACTTAAGATGAGTATGTAAAAATGCACTCTTACTTCCATGGGCCTCTCAGACAGCACAGAGACCGTCTCCTCATCATTTTCAACCTGAAGAATGAGAGGTCTGCATGATATGGGCTGATCACAGCTAATGCAAAGTACCTGACACATTGCTGTGATAGTTACCTCTGGGGTGGTGCAGGGAAATTGCTCCGGCGGCGGCAGCAGCACCACGGTGTCTCCTACAACTGAAATTACACAGTGGATTTTTCTGCCTCATGCCAAAAGCAAATGTTAAGTACTTTACTCTTTACATACCCTGGACGAAAATGTTGTCCTGTGAGCCGCCAGCACTCGGGTCCGACCTGAGCCCCCCTTCAATGCCCTCCATAATAGGCCTACCCTCATTGTTGGAGAGGGCCAGTTCCTCAGGCACTGTGAATTCTGGTGGAGCTGGCCCCCCTCCAGTCTTCTTCTTTTCATTCTTCTTTCTGTTTGCTTAAGATAGTGATGATATTAAAATTAAAATTAAAATGGGATACAGTATATTATCCACACACTGACAAAATGACATAAATGACACAAAACTACATACCGCTTTGAATTACGTTCTTGTATTTCGCTCTGACTTGCTGCCATGTTCGACTGCTACTTCCACATCTTAATAAAATGCAATTTGAAATATTAACTAGAAAATTTCCTCTCGGGAAATTTTGAATGGGCCACGGGGCTACTGCCGGTTGTGCCATCTCTGTCAACATGGGAATCAAACCCACGATCTTAAGGTCAAGACAGAGCTGATCAGACAGACACATGATCATCTTTCTCTAAGCACTGATATGGAGGAGCTGTAACCACATTAGGTTACCTGTGTGTGTGTGTGTGTGTGTGTGTGTGTGTGTGTCTTGTGTAATAGGGCCAGGACTCAATTAAAACAATTAATCTAATTAATTAGAGGCTTTGTAATTAATTAACTCACTCAATTCAGAGCAGAGAGCCCCATACTGCCAGCCGTTTTAAAGCATTTTGAACGATCTTATAAGACCCACAGAATATTGTGTTCTATGACTATATAAACACCGAAACTACCAAGAGAAAGAGTAGACTCTCTTTGTTCAATAGGAAAAAAAAAAGTTTGTTTCTACCTTTTTCCGTTCTTTTGTAAACAGCAGTAGAACGTAGGCTGGTTTCGCCAAAAACAGCAGTTTTTGACCAAAACACTGAGAAAACAAGCTTTTTGTGGAAAGAAACATGTCAAGCAGAACAGTGACTTTGACGTTGATATTTTTTGCTTTAGTGACACCTCACACATCTGAACAGTGTTCTCCTTCTATAAAAAACAAAAACAACACTGAGAAAGGACTTTTGATGGCAAAATAATAATTTATTTACAAATATCAGTAAAAATGCATTAACTTTTTTGTACGTTTGTAGCTGTCACATGACCTCTGCCCCATGGTCGACCACTGCTCGATCCACGACCTGTAAATTATAGAATTACCATAAAAATACATCTCTTATAGATGTAGTCAAGTGTGATGTGGAGTTTTTTTTTTTTTAACCTTTCCGATCAAAGCGATCCGCCCTTCTCTAAGCAGTAAAAGTTAGCTCGCTAGCAAGTTAGTTTATTTTATTATTTTTACCATTGATGTATTATATTATTACCTTCATGTCTTTCTGGAGCGTGGGGACGAGTCTCTGCTGCTCCTGGTTGATCCGGACGGAATCGCTCGGGTCACGTCCACCGAGCCGTCAGTTGAGCTGGGCTCTGGTCTGTGGTGACGCACCGTCAGCTGCTGATTCTCACCACTCGGCCCGGCTTGATCGCCGGTGTCCAGCGTCGGTGTCTTTTTCAATGATCTCCGTCATTTTCTCACGATCACGATCCTCTTCCTCTCCGAACTACCGCGACACACACGGCACATAATGTGCCAACGTGCGGAACACATAGGCTCCGTGCATACGTTTCTTTAGCATATCTCTTGTCATCTCGCTTCTTCTTCTCATAATCAATGCTGATCTCTCATCCAAAGAGGGCACTGCTGCCACCTACAGGACAGCTACACATCTTTACACTAGTTTACAAGCCTGATATTGATGGACAAGCTCCGCCAGACCATCCTCCAGCCCTTCCCGTTGAAAAACACAATTGACGTCTATCGACGTCAATAGCAGTGAACGGTTGTAATTAGATTGACGTCTATAGACGTCAATGGCAGCCAATGAGTTAATCGCAATTAATTGCATTTTAATCGCATATAAATATTTGACCTGAGAACAGTGAGAAGCATTTTTTTCACATGGATTTTAGTATACCATTGAATGACTGAATAGCTTAAGCAACAAAACATTGTTTTTTTTTTCAAGGTGGTACTTAACCAAGACCAACATGCAAATTATCGATTAATTCATTAATCGATATTTGATACAGATTTAAATGGTCTTTCCTGCCATACACTATGATGATTACTGTAGTATTTAACTAGGCTACATAAATCACAGTAGCATAAACTGATTTGTTGAACGGACCAGGTGATGGGCTGACTGGTCCTGTCTAACTTCTGTGTACTGGGTGCCATTGTGCAGGGTGTTAAGGCAGCCTTCCTCCACTGCAGTCCCTATGGTCCTGGACCCTCTGGCTGGTGGGGTGGGCTGCTTTCAGCTGGGGGGGACTCTATCAGCTGCTCCCACGAGAGGCATTTGATGCATTTGACACCAACAAGGTTTAACTTTAAAACCAGATTAAATCATGGTTTAAGTTTAAATTCTGTTGCACGTTAACTGTGTTTTAATCACATGAAGGTGTGTGTGTGTTTGTGTGTGTGTGTGTGTGTGTGTGTGTGTGTGTGTGTGTGTGACACTGTAATCACATGAAGCTGGCTCTAGAGTCTGTGTGTGTGTGTGTGTGTGTGTGTGTGTGTGTTAACGGATTGTAACTATTCTACTTTTACACTTCAGATATTGTTTCATCTATATTAGTAATGGTTCAAAAAATGTTTTCAAACTGTTTCAAATAAATTGTGCACTTTAACCTTTCAATTCATTCATACTATTCTTCACTAATTCAAGTAATTAGCACCCATTTCATACATCCTTCATCTTTCATCTTCTACTTTTACTATTCAGATATTGTTTAATCTACATTAGTAATGGTTCAAAAATGTTTTCAAACTGTCAGTTTTAAGTAAATCTGAGTAGACTTCAGACTTTCAATTTCTTCATACTGATCTTCAACAATTTTTCCACCTCTTTTCCACCTCATTCATACTATTCTTTACCAATTCAAGTAATTACCACCCATTTCATACATCCTCCAGCTTTCATCTTCTACTTTTACTCTTTAGATATTGTTTCATCTATATTAGTAATGGTTCAAAAAATGTTATCAAACTGTTTTAAATAAATTGTGCACTTTAACCTTTCAATTCATTCATACTATTCTTCACTAATTCAAGTCATTAGCACCCATTTCATACATCCTCCAGCTTTCATCTTCTACTTTTACTCTTTAGATATTGTTTCATCTATATTAGTAATGGTTCAAAAAATGTTTTCAAACTGTTTTAAATAAATCTGAGTGCACTTTAACCTTTCAATTCATTCATACTATTCTTCACTAATTCAAGTAATTAGCACCCATTTCATACATCCTCCATCTTTCATCTTCTACTTTTACTATTCAGATATTGTTTAATCTACATTAGTAATGGTTAAAAAATGTTTTCAAACTGTCAGTGTTAAGTAAATCTGAGTAGACTTCAGACTTTCAATTTCTTCATACTGATCTTCAACAATTCAAGTAATTTCAAACCATTTCATACTCTTCATATATTCAAGATTTCTTCAGCAGTTTCTTAACTTAATTCAGCATAGTTTCAACAATTTATTCAGCTCATTCAGCTTCCAGCTTTCAGCATTCACCCGTATTTCCTTCAGGAAATGCATTTTCTAGTTAGGGCCGCGGGCAATCGCCCCGGGCACTACTGTTATTGTGTGGATTTTTTCTTCTTATTAGGGCCGCGGGCAATCGCACCGGGCACTGGTCCCAACAGCTATGAAATAGCTGCAGGGACCAGTGCCCGGGCGAAGCCCGGGCACTACTGTTATTGTGTGAAGCAGTCACACTATTGTTCTTCTGTTTGGCCATTTTCTTCCGCCTTTTTACGGTCTTCTTCTAGTCCTTCATACTTTGTGCTATTTCAACAATTCATATATCAAAACGTGCAGCTTTTTTTGAACTTTATCGGCATTACTTTTCTCTTTTTAACTATTTATACTTTTTCAAATATTTAACTTTTTCACAAAAAATCTCACATTCATCAAAGTCTCAACCTCTCTTCTTCACAACTCCACTGTAGTGTAGGGGTTAGGGTAACTGCCTGCCAACCCTAAGGTCACTGGTTCGAATCCAAGGGAAGAATTCTTGTTATGTTATGTTCAATTCTGCTCTCCTCCCCCGCCTTCAATTGGTTACAGGTGTTTGTTATCTCCTTGATTACTCATACCAGTTTGCAGCACATCATCACATTACAATGAATGACAACAGTTTTGAAAGCAGTGTGCTCTCTGTAGCCGAGTGGCAGAGTAAAGGTTTAGTGATCATATGGTCATGGGTTCGATTCCTGCCTCAGTCTTTTCACTTCATTGCTTGACTTTTGATTCCAATTATTCAGCTGTCATTGGACAGTCTTTGATTCCTCATAGTATAAAGCTCATTGTAACTCAGGTTATCTGTGGCCATATGGTTAGTGTGTTAGGTGTTGTGCTATTTCAACAATTCATATATCAAAACGTGCAGCTTTTTTTGAACTTTATCGGCATTACTTTTCTCTTTTTAACTATTTATACTTTTTCAAATATTTAACTTTTTCTGCAAATTAAACTCTAGACAAATTATTTTCTCCAGTTTTGTAGCCACACTTGTCTTCTGGCTAAAATTCTGGTCAAAAATGCAAAGAGACTTAGATAATAATTTTAAATATTTTTTAAATGCAGCCAGGGAGCTCTCTGCTCTCATTCAGCCCAATGCTGAGAATTCTCCACAACTCTGTCTGAAACATGCTTTTGTCTGTGCTCTCTGTGGCGAAGTGGCAGAGTAAAGGTTTATTGATCATGAGGCCATGGGTTCGATTCCTTACTTTTTTTTTTAAGCAGAAGCCAGTGATCCTCTTATCAAAGGTTTTCTTTACCCCTCACATACTGTCTCTGTCTGTAGCCTAGTGGTTAGCTTGCTGGTCTGGAGACCTGAAGGTTGCTGGTTCAAATCTTGCCTCAACAACAATTATAGTGAATTATTTTCCCAGTTGTCCTCTGTTGACTTCTGATAACTTGCTTCATGTTGAAACTGCTGCTCTCAGCCTGAAATTCACAGAAATTTTCATTCTAAGTCATTCAAGCTTGACTCTCAAGCTTTCTTGATGTTGACAGTGTGCAGATCATTAACAGACAACAGTCTCTGCAACTGTGTGTACACTGTGGCCTAGAGGCAGAGTGGAAGTCTACTGACCATGAGGTTGTGGGTTCAATTCTGACCTTGGTCAAACATTTGTATGGTGATCACTGCTTGCACTATTTGCTAATTCTGCAACAGCGTTCAGTTGCTATCAGCAGTCACACCATTTCCATTCTTGGAAATGCTTTTTCTAGTTAGTGCGACTGCTGAAGCAGTCACACTATTGTTCTTCTGTTTGGCCATTTTCTTCCGCCTTTTTACGGTCTTCTTCTAGTCCTTCATACTTTGTGCTATTTCAACAATTCATATATCAAAACGTGCAGCTTTTTTTGAACTTTATCGGCATTACTTTTCTCTTTTTAACTACTTATACTTTTTAAAATATTTAACTTTTTCACAAAAAATCTCACATTCATCAAAGTCTCAACCTCTCTTCTTCACAACTCCACTGTAGTGTAGGGGTTAGGGTAACTGCTTGCCAACCCTAGGGTCACTGGTTCGAATCCAAGGGAAGAACTCTTGTTATGTTATGTTGAATTCTGCTCTCCTCCCCCGCCTTCAATTGGTTACAGGTGTTTGTTATCTCCTTGATTACTCATACCAGTTTGCAGCACATCATCACATTACAATGAATGACAACAGTCTTGAAAGCAGTGTGCTCTCTGTAGCCGAGTGGCAGAGTAAAGGTTTAGTGATCATATGGTCATGGGTTCGATTCCTGCCTCAGCCTTTTCACTTCATTGCTTGACTTTTGATTCCAATTATTCAGCTGTCATTGGACAGTCTTTGATTCCTCATAGTATAAAGCTCATTGTAACTCAGGTTCTCTGTGGCCATATGGTTAGTGTGTTAGGTGTTGTGCTATTTCAACAATTCATATATCAAAACGTGCAGCTTTTTTTTAACTTTATCGGCATTACTTTTCTCTTTTTAACTATTTATACTTTTTCAAATATTTAACTTTTTCTGCAAATTAAACTCTAGACAAATTATTTTCTCCAGTTTTGTAGCCACACTTGTCTTCTGGCTAAAATTCTGGTCAAAAATGCAAAGAGACTTAGATAATAATTTTAAATATTTTTTAAATGCAGCCAGGGAACTCTCTGCTCTCATTCAGCCCAATGCTGAGAATTCTCCACAACTCTGTCTGAAACATGCTTTTGTCTGTGCTCTCTGTGGCGAAGTGGCAGAGTAAAGGTTTATTGATCATGAGGTCATGGGTTCGATTCCTTACTCTTTTTTTTAAGCAGAAGCCAGTGATCCTCTTATCAAAGGTTTTCTTTACCCCTCACATACTGTCTCTGTCTGTAGCCTAGTGGTTAGCTTGCTGGTCTGGAGACCTGAAGGTTGCTGGTTCAAATCTTGCCTCAACAACAATTATAGTGAATTATTTTCCCAGTTGTCCTCTGTTGACTTCTGATAACTTGCTTCATGTTGAAACTGCTGCTCTCAGCCTGAAATTCACAGAAATTTTCATTCTAAGTCATTCAAGCTTGACTCTCAAGCTTTCTTGATGTTGACAGTGTGCAGATCATTAACAGACAACAGTCTCTGCAACTGTGTGTACACTGTGGCCTAGAGGCAGAGTGGAAGTCTACTGACCATGAGGTTGTGGGTTCAATTCTGACCTTGGTCAAACATTTGTATGGTGATCACTGCTTGCACTATTTGCTAATTCTGCAACAGCGTTCAGTTGCTATCAGCAGTCACACCATTTCCATTCTTGGAAATGCTTTTTCTAGTTAGTGCGACTGCTGAAGCAGTCACACTATTGTTCTTCTGTTTGGCCATTTTCTTCCGCCTTTTTACGGTCTTCTTCTAGTCCTTCATACTTTGTGCTATTTCAACAATTCATATATCAAAACGTGCAGCTTTTTTTGAACTTTATCAGCATTACTTTTCTCTTTTTAACTACTTATACTTTTTAAAATATTTAACTTTTTCACAAAAAATCTCACATTCATCAAAGTCTCAACCTCTCTTCTTCACAACTCCACTGTAGTGTAGGGGTTAGGGTAACTGCTTGCCAACCCTAGGGTCACTGGTTCGAATCCAAGGGAAGAACTCTTGTTATGTTATGTTGAATTCTGCTCTCCTCCCCCGCCTTCAATTGGTTACAGGTGTTTGTTATCTCCTTGATTACTCATACCAGTTTGCAGCACATCATCACATTACAATGAATGACAACAGTCTTGAAAGCAGTGTGCTCTCTGTAGCCGAGTGGCAGAGTAAAGGTTTAGTGATCATATGGTCATGGGTTCGATTCCTGCCTCAGCCTTTTCACTTCATTGCTTGACTTTTGATTCCAATTATTCAGCTGTCATTGGACAGTCTTTGATTCCTCATAGTATAAAGCTCATTGTAACTCAGGTTCTCTGTGGCCATATGGTTAGTGTGTTAGGTGTTGTGCTATTTCAACAATTCATATATCAAAACGTGCAGCTTTTTTTGAACTTTATCGGCATTACTTTTCTCTTTTTAACTATTTATACTTTTTCAAATATTTAACTTTTTCTGCAAATTAAACTCTAGACAAATTATTTTCTCCAGTTTTGTAGCCACACTTGTCTTCTGGCTAAAATTCTGGTCAAAAATGCAAAGAGACTTAGATAATAATTTTAAATATTTTTTAAATGCAGCCAGGGAACTCTCTGCTCTCATTCAGCCCAATGCTGAGAATTCTCCACAACTCTGTCTGAAACATGCTTTTGTCTGTGCTCTCTGTGGCGAAGTGGCAGAGTAAAGGTTTATTGATCATGAGGTCATGGGTTCGATTCCTTACTTTTTTTTTAAGCAGAAGCCAGTGATCCTCTTATCAAAGGTTTTCTTTACCCCTCACATACTGTCTCTGTCTGTAGCCTAGTGGTTAGCTTGCTGGTCTGGAGACCTGAAGGTTGCTGGTTCAATTCTTGCCTCAACAACAATTATAACTAGAAAAAGCATTTCCAAGAATGGAAATGGTGTGACTGCTGACAGCAACTGAACGCTGTTGCAGAATTAGCAAATAGTGCAAGCAGTGATCACCATACAAATGTTTGACCAAGGTTGGAATCGAACCCACAACCTCATGGTCATTAGACTTCCACTCTGCCTCTAGGCCACAGTGCACACACAGTTGCAGAGACTGTTGTCTGTTAATAATCTGCACACTGTCAACATCAAGAAAGCTTGAGAGTCAAGCTTGAATGACTTAGAATGAAAATGTCTGTGAATTTCAGGCTGAGCACTAACCATATGGCCACAGAGAACCTGAGTTACAATGAGCTTTATACTATGAGGAATCAAAGACTGTCCAATGACAGCTGAATAATTGGAATCAAAAGTCAAGCAATGAAGTGAAAAGACTGAGGCAGGAATCGAACCCATGACCATATGATCACTAAACCTTTACTCTGCCACTCGGCTACAGAGAGCACACTGCTTTCAAAACTGTTGTCATTCATTGTAATGTGATGATGTGCTGTAAACTGGTATGAGTAATCAAGGAGATAACAAACACCTGTAACCAATTGAAGGCGGGGGAGGAGAGCAGAATTCAACATAACATAAGAAGAATTCTTCCCTTGGATTCGAACCAGTGACCTTAGGGTTGGTAAGCAGTTACCCTAACCCCTACACTACAGAGGAGTTGTCAAGAAGAGAGGTTGAGACTTTGATGAATGTGAGATTTTTTGTGAAAAAGTTAAATATTTTAAAAAGTATAAATAGTTAAAAAGAGAAAAGTAATGCCGATAAAGTTCAAAAAAAGCTGCACATTTTGATATATGAATTGTTGAAATAGCACAAAGTATGAAGGACTAGAAGAAGACCGTAAAAAGGCGGAAGAAAATGGCCAAACAGAAGAACAATAGTGTGACTGCTTCAGCAGTCACACTAATGAATTATTTTCCCAGTTGTCCTCTGTTGACTTCTGATAACTTGCTTCATGTTGAAACTGCTGCTCTCAGCCTGAAATTCACAGAAATTTTCATTCTAAGTCATTCAAGCTTGACTCTCAAGCTTTCTTGATGTTGACAGTGTGCAGATCATTAACAGACAACAGTCTCTGCAACTGTGTGTGCACCGTGGCCTAGAGGCAGAGTGGAAGTCTAATGACCATGAGGTTGTGGGTTCAATTCCGACCTTGGTCAAACATTTGTATGGTGATCACTGCTTGCACTATTTGCTAATTCTGCAACAGCGTTCAGTTGCTATCAGCAGTCACACCATTTCCATTCTTGGAAATGCTTTTTCTAGTTAGTGTGACTGCTGAAGCAGTCACACTATTGTTCTTCTGTTTGGCCATTTTCTTCCGCCTTTTTACGGTCTTCTTCTAGTCCTTCATACTTTGTGCTATTTCAACAATTCATATATCAAAACGTGCAGCTTTTTTTGAACTTTATCGGCATTACTTTTCTCTTTTTAACTATTTATACTTTTTCAAATATTTAACTTTTTCACAAAAAATCTCACATTCATCAAAGTCTCAACCTCTCTTCTTCACAACTCCACTGTAGTGTAGGGGTTAGGGTGGATGTTTGCCAACCCTAAGGTCACTGGTTCGAATCCAAGGGAAGAACTCTTGTTATGTTATGTTGAATTCTGCTCTCCTCCCCCGCCTTCAATTGGTTACAGGTGTTTGTTATCTCCTTGATTACTCATACCAGTTTGCAGCACATCATCACATTACAATGAATGACAACAATTTTGAAAGCAGTGTGCTCTCTGTAGCCGAGTGGCAGAGTAAAGGTTTAGTGATCATATGGTCATGGGTTCGATTCCTGCCTCAGTCTTTTCACTTCATTGCTTGACTTTTGATTCCAATTATTCAGCTGTCATTGGACAGTCTTTGATTCCTCATAGTATAAAGCTCATTGTAACTCAGGTTCTCTGTGGCCATATGGTTAGTGCTCAGCCTGAAATTCACAGACATTTTCATTCTAAGTCATTCAAGCTTGACTCTCAAGCTTTCTTGATGTTGACAGTGTGCAGATCATTAACAGACAGTCTCTGCAACTGTGTGTGCACTGTGGCCTAGAGGCAGAGTGGAAGTCTAATGACCATGAGGATGTGGGTTCGATTCTGACCTTGGTCAAACATTTGTATGGTGATCACAGCTTGCACTATTTGCTAATTCTGCAACAGCGTTCAGTTGCTGTCAGCAGTCACACCATTTCCATTCTTGGAAATGCTTTTTCTAGTTAGTGTGACTGCTGAAGCAGTCACACTATTGTTCTTCTGTTTGGCCATTTTCTTCCGCCTTTTTACGGTCTTCTTCTAGTCCTTCATACTTTGTGCTATTTCAACAATTCATATATCAAAACGTGCAGCTTTTTTTGAACTTTATCGGCATTACTTTTCTCTTTTTAACTATTTATACTTTTTCAAATATTTAACTTTTTCACAAAAAATCTCACATTCATCAAAGTCTCAACCTCTCTTCTTCACAACTCCACTGTAGTGTAGGGGTTAGGGTGGATGCCTGCCAACCCTAAGGTCACTGGTTCAAATCCAAGGGAAGAACTCTTGTTATGTTATGTTGAATTCTGCTCTCCTCCACTGCCTTCAATTGGTTACAGGTGTTTGTTATCTCCTTGATTACTCGTACCAGTTTGCAGCACATCATCACATTACAATGAATGACAACAGTTTTGAAAGCAGTGTGCTCTCTGTAGCCGAGTGGCAGAGTAAAGGCTTAGTGATCATATGGTCATGGGTTCGATTCCTGCCTCAGTCTTTTCACTTCATTGCTTGACTTTTGATTCCAATTATTCAGCTGTCATTGGACAGTCTTTGATTCCTCATAGTATAAAGCTCATTGTAACTCAGGTTCTCTGTGGCCATATGGTTAGTGTGTTAGGTGTTGTGCTATTTCAACAATTCATATATCAAAACGTGCAGCTTTTTTTGAACTTTATCGGCATTACTTTTCTCTTTTTAACTATTTATACTTTTTAAAATATTTAACTTTTTCTGCAAATTAAACTCTAGACAAATTATTTTCTCCAGTTTTGTAGCCACACTTGTCTTCTGGCTAAAATTCTGGTCAAAAATGCAAAGAGACTTAGATAATAATTTAAAATATTTTTTAAATGCAGCCAGGGAGCTCTCTGCTCTCATTCAGCCCAATGCTGAGAGTTCTCCACAACTCTGTCTGTAGTCCAGTTGGTTACAGGTGTTTGTTAAGAGACGCATTAATTGCTTCTGCCACCGTTTGCAGCACATCATCACATTACAATGGCAACATGCTTATGTCTGTGCTCTCTGTGGCGAAGTGGCAGAGTAAAGGTTTATTGATCATGAGGTCATGGGTTCGATTCCTTACTCTTTTTTTTAAGCAGAAGCCAGTGATCCTCTTATCAAAGGTTTTCTTTACCCCTCACATACTGTCTCTGTCTGTAGCCTAGTGGTTAGCTTGCTGGTCTGGAGACCTGAAGGTTGCTGGTTCAAATCTTGCCTCAACAACAATTATAGTGAATTATTTTCCCAGTCGTCCTCTGTTGACTTCTGATAACTTGCTTCATGTTGAAACTGCTGCTCTCAGCCTGAAATTCACAGAAATTTTCATTCTAAGTCATTCAAGCTTGACTCTCAAGCTTTCTTGATGTTGACAGTGTGCAGATCATTAACAGACAACAGTCTCTGCAACTGTGTGTGCACCGTGGCCTAGAGGCAGAGTGGAAGTCTAATGACCATGAGGTTGTGGGTTCGATTCCGACCTTGGTCAAACATTTGTATGGTGATCACTGCTTGCACTATTTGCTAATTCTGCAACATCGTTCAGTTGCTATCAGCAGTCACACCATTTCCATTCTTGGAAATGCTTTTTCTAGTTAGTGTGACTGCTGAAGCAGTCACACTATTGTTCTTCTGTTTGGCCATTTTCTTCCGCCTTTTTACGGTCTTCTTCTAGTCCTTCATACTTTGTGCTATTTCAACAATTCATATATCAAAACGTGCAGCTTTTTTTGAACTTTATCGGCATTACTTTTCTCTTTTTAACTATTTATACTTTTTCAAATATTTAACTTTTTCACAAAAAATCTCACATTCATCAAAGTCTCAACCTCTCTTCTTCACGACTCCACTGTAGTGTAGGGGTTAGGGTGGATGCTTGCCAACCCTAAGGTCACTGGTTCGAATCCAAGGGAAGACCTCTTGTTATGTTATGTTGAATTCTGCTCTCCTCCCCCGCCTTCAATTGGTTACAGGTGTTTGTTATCTCCTTGATTACTCATACCAGTTTGCAGCACATCATCACATTACAATGAATGACAACAGTTTTGAAAGCAGTGTGCTCTCTGTAGCCGAGTGGCAGAGTAAAGGTTTAGTGATCATGTGGTCATGGGTTCGATTCCTGCCTCAGTCTTTTCACTTCATCGCTTGACTTTTGATTCCAATTATTCAGCTGTCATTGGACAGTCTTTGATTCCTCATAGTATAAAGCTCATTGTAACTCAGGTTCTCTGTGGCCATATGGTTAGTGCTCAGCCTGAAATTCACAGACATTTTCATTCTAAGTCATTCAAGCTTGACTCTCAAGCTTTCTTGATGTTGACAGTGTGCAGATCATTAACAGACAACAGTCTCTGCAACTGTGTGTGCACTGTGGCCTAGAGGCAGAGTGGAAGTCTAATGACCATGAGGATGTGGGTTCGATTCTGACCTTGGTCAAACATTTGTATGGTGACCACAGCTTGCACTATTTGCTAATTCTGCAACAGCGTTCAGTTGCTGTCAGCAGTCACACCATTTCCATTCTTGGAAATGCTTTTTCTAGTTAGTGTGACTGCTGAAGCAGTCACACTATTGTTCTTCTGTTTGGCCATTTTCTTCCGCCTTTTTACGGTCTTCTTCTAGTCCTTCATACTTTGTGCTATTTCAACAATTCATATATCAAAACGTGCAGCTTTTTTTGAACTTTATCGGCATTACTTTTCTCTTTTTAACTATTTATACTTTTTCAAATATTTAACTTTTTCACAAAAAATCTCACATTCATCAAAGTCTCAACCTCTGTTCTCCACAACTCCACTGTAGTGTAGGGGGTAGGGTAACTGCCTGCCAACCCTAAGGTCACTGGTTCGAATCCAAGGGAAGAATTCTTGTTATGTTATGTTGAATTCTGCTCTCCTCCCCCGCCTTCAATTGGTTACAGGTGTTTGTTATCTCCTTGATTACTCATACCAGTTTGCAGCACATCATCACATTACAATGAATGACAACAGTCTTGAAAGCAGTGTGCTCTCTGTAGCCGAGTGGCAGAGTAAAGGTTTAGTGATCATATGGTCATGGGTTCGATTCCTGCCTCAGTCTTTTCACTTCATTGCTTGACTTTTGATTCCAATTATTCAGCTGTCATTGGACAGTCTTTGATTCCTCATAGTATAAAGCTCATTGTAACTCAGGTTCTCTGTGGCCATATGGTTAGTGTGTTAGGTGTTGTGCTATTTCAACAATTCATATATCAAAACGTGCAGCTTTTTTTGAACTTTATCGGCATTACTTTTCTCTTTTTAACTATTTATACTTTTTCAAATATTTAACTTTTTCTGCAAATTAAACTCTAGACAAATTATTTTCTCCAGTTTTGTAGCCACACTTGTCTTCTGGCTAAAATTCTGGTCAAAAATGCAAAGAGACTTAGATAATAATTTTAAATATTTTTTAAATGCAGCCAGGGAGCTCTCTGCTCTCATTCAGCCCAATGCTGAGAATTCTCCACAACTCTGTCTGAAACATGCTTATGTCTGTGCTCTCTGTGGCGAAGTGGCAGAGTAAAGGTTTATTGATCATGAGGTCATGGGTTCGATTCCTTACTGTTTTTTTTAAGCAGAAGCCAGTGATCCTCTTATCAAAGGTTTTCTTTACCCCTCACATACTGTCTCTGTCTGTAGCCTAGTGGTTAGCTTGCTGGTCTGGAGACCTGAAGGTTGCTAGTTCAAATCTTGCCTCAACAACAATTATAGTGAATTATTTTCCCAGTTGTCCTCTGTTGACTTCTGATAACTTGCTTCATGTTGAAACTGCTGCTCTCAGCCTGAAATTCACAGAAATTTTCATTCTAAGTCATTCAAGCTTGACTCTCAAGCTTTCTTGATGTTGACAGTGTGCAGATCATTAACAGACAACAGTCTCTGCAACTGTGTGTGCACTGTAGCCTAGAGGCAGAGTGGAAGTCTAATGACCATGAGGTTGTGGGTTCGATTCTGACCTTGGTCAAACATTTGTATGGTGATCACTGCTTGCACTATTTGCTAATTCTGCAACAGCGTTCAGTTGCTATCAGCAGTCACACCATTTCCATTCTTGGAAATGCTTTTTCTAGTTAGTGTGACTGCTGAAGCAGTCACACTATTGTTCTTCTGTTTGGCCATTTTCTTCCGCCTTTTTACGGTCTTCTTCTAGTCCTTCATACTTTGTGCTATTTCAACAATTCATATATCAAAACGTGCAGCTTTTTTTGAACTTTATCGGCATTACTTTTCTCTTTTTAACTATTTATACTTTTTCAAATATTTAACTTTTTCACAAAAAATCTCACATTCATCAAAGTCTCAACCTCTCTTCTTGACAACTCCTCTGTAGTGTAGGGGTTAGGGTAACTGCCTGCCAACCCTAAGGTCACTGGTTCGAATCCAAGGGAAGAACTCTTGTTATGTTATGTTGAATTCTGCTCTCCTCCCCCGCCTTCAATTGGTTACAGGTGTTTGTTATCTCCTTGATTACTCGTACCAGTTTGCAGCACATCATCACATTACGATGAATGACAACAGTCTTGAAAGCAGTGTGCTCTCTGTAGCCGAGTGGCAGAGTAAAGATTTAGTGATCTTATGGTCATGGGTTCGATTCCTGCCTCAGTCTTTTCACTTCATTGCTTGACTTTTGATTCCAATTATTCAGCTGTCATTGGACAGTCTTTGATTCCTCATAGTATAAAGCTCATTGTAACTCAGGTTCTCTGTGGCCATATGGTTAGTGCTCAGCCTGAAATTCACAGACATTTTCATTCTAAGTCATTCAAGCTTGACTCTCAAGCTTTCTTGATGTTGACAGTGTGCAGATCATTAACAGACAACAGTCTCTGCAACTGTGTGTGCACTGTGGCCTAGAGGCAGAGTGGAAGTCTAATGACCATGAGGTTGTGGGTTCGATTCTGACCTTGGTCAAACATTTGTATGGTGATCACAGCTTGCACTATTTGCTAATTCTGCAACAGCGTTCAGTTGCTGTCAGCAGTCACACCATTTCCATTCTTGGAAATGCTTTTTCTAGTTAGTGTGACTGCTGAAGCAGTCACACTATTGTTCTTCTGTTTGGCCATTTTCTTCCGCCTTTTTACGGTCTTCTTCTAGTCCTTCATACTTTGTGCTATTTCAACAATTCATATATCAAAACGTGCAGCTTCTTTTGAACTTTATCGGCATTACTTTTCTCTTTTTAACTATTTATACTTTTTCAAATATTTAACTTTTTCTGATTTTTTTCAGCTTTATAATGTGTGTGTATTGCGTCTAACGAGCAGAGCCAGAGTGGTGTCAGAGTGGAGAGAGGCAAAAAAACATTCTAGAGTTTTTCTGGCTAAACTGTCAGCACGGCCACAAATTAAACTCTAGACAAATTATTTTCTCCAGTTTTGTAGCCACACTTGTCTTCTGGCTAAAATTCTGGTCAAAAATGCAAAGAGACTTAGATAATAATTTTAAATATTTTTTAAATGCAGCCAGGGAGCTCTCTGCTCTCATTAAGCTCAATGCATTTTTTTCACATCAGCAGGAGAAGGAGCTCAACTTTGTAACTTGCTGTTAAGTGCTTTTTAATTCATTTGAATTCACCAAAAAATAGTCACAGGTCACAAAAAAGTCCTCTTCTCACTTGGTGTGGCTAATTTATATTAATTTATTTTTGTTTTAAGCATCATTGAAAAATCTCACATTCATCAAAGTCTCAACCTCTCTTCTTGATAACTCCTCTGTAGTGTAGGGGTTAGGGTAACTGCCTGCCAACCCTAAGGTCACTGGTTCGAATCCAAGGGAAGAATTCTTGTTATGTTATGTTGAATTCTGCTCTCCTCCCCCGCCTTCAATTGGTTACAGGTGTTTGTTATCTCCTTGATTACTCGTACCAGTTTGCAGCACATCATCACATTACAATGAATGACAACAGTCTTGAAAGCAGTGTGCTCTCTGTAGCCGAGTGGCAGAGTAAAGGTTTAGTGATCATATGGTCACGGGTTCGATTCCTGCCTCAGTCATTGCACATCATTGCTTGACTTTTGATTCCAATTATTCAGCTGTCATTGGACAGTCTTTGATTCCTCATAGTATAAAGCTCATTGTAACTCAGGTTCTCTGTGGCCATATGGTTAGTGTGTTAGGTGTTGTGCTATTTCAACAATTCATATATCAAAACGTGCAGCTTTTTTTGAACTTTATCGGCGTTACTTTTCTCTTTTTAACTATTTATACTTTTTAAAATATTTAACTTTTTCTGCAAATTAAACTCTAGACAAATTATTTTCTCCAGTTTTGTAGCCACACTTGTCTTCTGGCTAAAATTCTGGTCAAAAATGCAAAGAGACTTAGATAATAATTTTAAATATTTTTTAAATGTAGCCAGGGAGCTCTCTGCTCTCATTCAGCCCAATGCTGAGAATTCTCCACAACTCTGTCTGAAACATGCTTATGTCTGTGCTCTCTGTGGCGAAGTGGCAGAGTAAAGGTTTATTGATCATGAGGTCATGGGTTCGATTCCTTACTTTTTTTTTTAAGCAGAAGCCAGTGATCCTCTTATCAAAGGTTTTCTTTACCCCTCACATACTGTCTCTGTCTGTAGCCTAGTGGTTAGCTTGCTGGTCTGGAGACCTGAAGGTTGCTGGTTCAATTCTTGCCTCAACAACAATTATAGTGAATTATTTTCCCAGTTGTCCTCTGTTGACTTCTGATAACTTGCTTCATGTTGAAACTGCTGCTCTCAGCCTGAAATTCACAGAAATTTTCATTCTAAGTCATTCAAGCTTGACTCTCAAGCTTTCTTGATGTTGACAGTGTGCAGATCATTAACAGACAACAGTCTCTGCAACTGTGTGTGCACCGTGGCCTAGAGGCAGAGTGGAAGTCTAATGACCATGAGGTTGTGGGTTCAATTCCGACCTTGGTCAAACATTTGTATGGTGATCACTGCTTGCACTATTTGCTAATTCTGCAACAGCGTTCAGTTGCTATCAGCAGTCACACCATTTCCATTCTTGGAAATGCTTTTTCTAGTTATTTTTCCACTTCCGGCCAGATTTCGATTCGCATCTAGTCCTGCAACTCGAAGAGTTGCAGGACATATTATATATCAAAACGTGCGTCTTGATCGGGATCGGTGTGCTATTACTTTTCTCAACAGTTTACGAATTTTTCGTGACGCAGTCGCGAAAAACTGCGCAAAAAATTTGCATGTAAGTCAATGGGACGGGCGAAAAAAAAAGAGCGAAAAAGACCAATCATTGGAGTTTAACAAACGTCTACTGCTCAGGCATACTTTCACCTAGAGACTCCATTTAAACTTTAAACAGTAGACACAAGTCTTGTGTATTGTCGTATTACTCCACGTTTTGATAGGTCATATAGTTTTTGATCAATCCCTGATCAATGACCATGATCATTTTTGGAGAAATTATGAGTTTATAATGGGTGTGTATTGCATGGAATGTTCGTGTCAGAGTGCGTGACATCATCGGTTAGAGTGGGAGAGAGTGAAGAAACATTCTGTATTTTTTCTGGATAAACTGTGACCACGGCCACAATTTACACTCTACAGACATAATTTTTTCAGAATTTGTAAGACAAACTTGTTATCTCTCATGTCATGTGCTCAAAATATCAGAGAGACTTACAGAATTGACAGAATCAGCCTCTGAGTGCAGCCACGTCTGGCTCTGCTCCTCATTGAGTCCAATACAAATATTTTCTGAGAGGAGCAGAACGGCCTGATGTTTTAAAACTGCCAGCGTCGCCAAAATATTTACTGTAGAAACACCAAATCGTACCGAAATTTTCAGTAAGTCCTTAGAGCAACGTTGATCTGTGTTTTGTTCTGATAGGAGTTACCGTTTTGTCATGCTAAGCCTAATTGTGAGGCCGGTTTAGAGGCAGAAAATGGCTGTTTTTCTCCACGTTTCTGTCTGTCTCAGCCTGCGGGGGCCCCTATCGCCGTGGTAACCTCTTTGATCCTCAGGCCAGGGCTCGTTAACTTCATAAACAATCCACCTGGCGCTCGTTTAAATGTTTATAAACACAGACACAGCTAAATCAGACTGACACAGGATGCAGCTACTAACTAACTATGTGACAAGTCAGTCACACACACACACACACACAGACTCTAGAGCCAGCTTCATGTGATTACAGTCACACACACACACACACACACACACAGACTCTAGAGCCAGCTTCATGTGATTACAGTCACACACACACACACACAAACACACACACACCTTCATGTGATTAAAACACAGTTAACGTGCAACAGAATTTAAACTTAAACCATGATTTAATCTGGTTTTAAAGTTAAACCTTGTTGGTGTCACACACACACACACACACACACACACAGGTAACCTAATGTGGTTACAGCTCCTCCATATCAGTGCTTATAGAAAGATGATCATGTGTCTGTCTGATCAGCTCTGTCTTGACCTTAAGATCGTGGGTTTGATTCCCATGTTGACAGAGATGGCACAACCCGCAGTAGCTCCCGTGGCCCATTCAAAATTTCCCGAGAGGAAATTTTCTAGTTAGTGTGACTGCTGAAGCAGTCACACTATTGTTCTTCTGTTTGGCCATTTTCTTCCGCCTTTTTACGGTCTTCTTCTAGTCCTTCATACTTTGTGCTATTTCAACAATTCATATATCAAAACGTGCAGCTTTTTTTGAACTTTATCGGCATTACTTTTCTCTTTTTAACTATTTATACTTTTTCAAATATTTAACTTTTTCACAAAAAATCTCACATTCATCAAAGTCTCAACCTCTCTTCTTCACAACTCCACTGTAGTGTAGGGGGTAGGGTAACTGGTTGCCAACCCTAAGGTCACTGGTTCGAATCCAAGGGAAGAATTCTTGTTATGTTATGTTGAATTCTGCTCTCCTCCCCCGCCTTCAATTGGTTACAGGTGTTTGTTATCTCCTTGATTACTCGTACCAGTTTGCAGCACATCATCACATTACAATGAATGACAACAGACTTGAAAGCAGTGTGCTCTCTGTAGCCGAGTGGCAGAGTAAAGGTTTAGTGATCATATGGTCATGGGTTCGATTCCTGCCTCAGCCTTTTCACTTCATTGCTTGACTTTTGATTCCAATTATTCAGCTGTCATTGGACAGTCTTTGATTCCTCATAGTATAAAGCTCATTGTAACTCAGGTTCTCTGTGGCCATATGGTTAGTGCTCAGCCTGAAATTCATAGAAATTTTCATTCTAAGTCATTCAAGCTTGACTCTCAAGCTTTCTTGATGTTGACAGTGTGCAGATCATTAACAGACAACAGTCTCTGCAACTGTGTGTGCACTGTGGCCTAGAGGCAGAGTGGAAGTCTAATGACCATGAGGATGTGGGTTCGATTCCGACCTTGGTCAAACATTTGTATGGTGATCACTGCTTGCACTATTTGCTAATTCTGCAACAGCGTTCAGTTGCTGTCAGCAGTCACACCATTTCCATTCTTGGAAATGCTTTTTCTAGTTCTCCTTCCTCTTCCGGACGATTTTCGATTCGCTACTAGTCCTGCAACTCGAAGAGTTGCAGGACAAATTATATATCAAAATGTGCGTCTTGATCGGGATCGGTATGCTATTACTTTTCTCAACAGTTTACGAATTTTTCGCGACGTAGTCGCGAAAAACTGCGCAAAAATTTTGCATGTAAGTCAATGGGACGGGCGGAAAAAAAAGACCGAAAAAGACCAATCATTGGAGTTTAACAAACGTCTACTGCTCAGGCATACTTTCACCTAGAGACTCCATTTAAACTTTAAACAGTAGACACAAGTCTTGTGTATTGTCGTATTACTCCACGTTTTGATAGGTCATATAGTTTTTGATCAATCCCTGATCAATGACCATGATCATTTTTGGAGAAATTATGAGATTATAATGGGTGTGTATTGGACAGAATGTTCGTGTCAGAGTGCGTGACATCATCGGTTAGAGTGGGAGAGAGTGAAGAAACATTCTGTATTTTTTCTGGATAAACTGTCAGCACGGCCACAATTTACACTCTACAGACATAATTTTTTCAGAATTTGTAAGACAAACTTGTTATCTCTCATGTCATGTGCTCAAAATATCAGAGAGACTTACAGAATTGACAGAATCAGCCTCTGTGTGCGGCCACGTCTGTCTCTGCTCCTCATTGAGTCCAATACAAATATTTTCTGAGAGAAGCAGAACGGCCTGATGTTTTAAAACTGCCAGCGTCGCCAAAATATTTACTGTAGAAACACCAAATCGTACCGAAATTTTCAGTAAGTCCTTAGAGCAACGTTGATCTGTGTTATGTTCTGATAGGAGTTACCGTTTTCTCACCCTAAGCCTAAATGTGAGACCGGTTTAGAGGCAGAAAATGGCTCTTTTTCTCCACGTTTCTGTCTGTCTCAGCCTGCGGGGGCCCCTATCGCCGTGGTAACCTCTTTGATCCTCAGGCCAGAGCTCGTTAACTTCATAAACAATCCACCTGGCGCTCGTTTAAATGTTTATAAACACAGACACAGCTAAATCAGACTGACACAGGATGCAGCTACTAACTAACTATGTGTCAAGTCAGTCACACACACACACACACACAGACTCTAGAGCCAGCTTCATGTGATTACAGTCACACACACACACACACACAAACACACACACACACACACCTTCATGTGATTAAAACACAGTTACCGTGCAACAGAATTTAAACTTAAACCATGATTTAATCTGGTTTTAAAGTTAAACCTTGTTGGTGTCACACACACACACACACACACACACACACACACACACACACACACACACACACACACACACACACACACACACACACAGTTAACCTAATGTGATTACAGCTCCTCCATATCAGTGCTTATAGAAAGATGATCATGTGTCTGTCTGATCAGCTCTGTCTTGCGCTTAAGATCGTGGGTTTGATTCCCATGTTGACAGAGATGGCAAAATCGGCAGTAGCCCCGCGGCCCATTCAAAATTTCCCGAGAGGAAATTTTCTAGTATTGATACATTGTTGTAAAAAAAATCCAAAAGAAACGAAAATGAACGAAAGAAAATAACTTTTACACACACATTAAAACAGTGCGATTGGTTGAAAGCTGATAATTAGCCATGTGCTTATAAGCTGATTGGCCGAAACCAAGAACAAAGCCGCGTGAATGGCCAATCGCCATGTGTTAACGGCCGACATGTAAATCAGCTGTTTCGATGGGCGTTATATGAATAGAGATGTTAATGTGTCTCATAAGGTACTTTGCACATAGGCTACTTTCTGTAACTGGAAGAAAAACAGCCAGCTGGAAAAATGTGTTGCCTAAATCTTTTACTGTGTGGGAGATCTCCACCAACGTAGCCGGGGAGAAAGCGAGTGGGACCGTTCTGCCCAGTCTCTGAGCAGCGCACGTTTCACAGATAAGCTTCATAACGGGAGTAGCCTAATGTCAGTAGTTTCTGTTTAAAACATGCTGTTTCAACCGCCCCTCCTCTGTGTCTCAAACGACCCGCATAGGTGGGACGTTTGAGATAAAACAGCGCGATCATCCAACATATGTGTTAAATTATAGCCTATGTAACTAAGAGAATAGACATGTGAGTTGTTGATCACATGATAAAAATGTTTGTTTACATAACGTCACCTGCCCTAATGTGCGTGTCCCTTCTTTTGTCTCTAGTATATTTCCCACAACTTTAGAACAAAGAACTGACTCATGCCAGATTTTTTTTTCTCTAGCTTTATTTAAAATATACAGCAGCTTTATATTAGGCTACAGTCACCAGCAGGCACACAAACAGCATCCCCAGGACAGGATATCGATTACGGTCACATGCCAGTCGCTCCTCCCAGTTCTATAACTTTCTCAATGACACTATCCAGATGATCGATGTACTTATTACAGACGCTGATGGTCAGCTTCTCCATCCAAAATGTCTGGATCGCTGCTTCCAACTCCTCCCTGTTAGTTGGTTTCGCCTCAGAGCGGTTTAGGGTTATTTAGAAGAAGAGTAAGTTATTTAGAGCGGTTTATTTAGAAGAAGTCTGATTATGACTGCTGCTCTGGATCAGATTATTTGCTCATAATTCGGGTTATTTTCAAACAGTGGCCAAACAACAGATCAATTAATTATTATAGACTATATTTTCCATTTTTGCTAAGCGGTTTGTTCTGAATTAAATAAAAGCCTGTCCCATACAGCCGCGTGTGTTACGCCGTGTTTTGTTGATGCTATCATCTTTGCCTTGCGCAGATGATCCTTCATAATTAAAAATAAAAAGTCCAGGCCGGCTGCATGGCTGACGGTGTCACCACTCTCATTATCACTGGCTGTTTGTGTTGTCTGTCAAAAAATGGATGAATGAAACCTATCGACTTTGTATCGGCCGCGTCTTCTATCGAGGGAAAGTTATTTATCCTATGTTTTATCGCCCAGCCCCAAAGTGACACAGACCCGTTCATTCACAAGAAATCATCCAGCTGCACTCTGAAACAAGGTGCGGAGTGAGAAATCTGCGGCACTACTGTACAGTACTGTAGTTGGCTCATTTTAAAAACACATTTTGGAGATGACGAGACAGATGACCGAAAAAAGAGAGTGAGACGTGGGCTATAGTCTACTGTAGCTGCCGTCGTTACATTTTGTCATTGAAAAACTAGGCTACTATATTATTTACGGTCTGCAGCTAGTTCTCCTTTCATCCTCTTGTATTCTGTATCATGAACAGCGCCACTCCTAATCGCGGCTATCAGGCTGTCAGCATTGTCCCCAAAACGTCTGAGCAGTAGCCTATTTAGTACGGTGCTGCCACCTAGAGGAAAACAGTTGTGGTGAAAAGACACGCGTTCACACGATCCTGCAGTGCAGGACAAAACCCGCAATTTTGAACCAGTAACATCTGTAAATCATGGAAAAGATATGTAATTTCTAGTTACCTGGGATAAAGGTACACTGGTGATGATGGAAACTTTCTAAAGATGACGACCCTCTGCCACATCTAAAGACATCCAGGACCTTGTCTCACTTTTTTTTTTTGGCATTTTTGCCTTTATTTGATAGCACACAGTGAGATAGACAGGAAAGGGGGAGGCAGAGAGAGGGGGAATGACATGCAGGAAAGGTCTGCCCGACGCGGGATTCGAACCGGGGACGCCTGCGTTGAGGACTGTAGCCTCTACATGGGGCGGCCGCCTTAACCACTGCGCCGCACACCGCCCCAACCTTGTCTCCCTTTTGTGACCCTGAGCCAATTTTGGTATACAATTGGACACCAGGTGGATCCTGGATGCATGGTAGGTGTTTCTGTTGCATCTCCCACACACGTGTCATGCTCTCACGGTTGATGAGGCGTAAACCGGAGGTGTCCATGAGTTCCCACATGGATTTCAGTAAGCCTTCAATAAGGCTGCGGGTCTCCTCAACACCACGCGTACTCCTACGGCAGTGTCTGGCCAGTTCACTGGAGCTGATGTTGGCCAGAACTTGTCCTTCAGTAGGAGCAACACCAGCATACTTTTTCTTCAGCTCTGATCTCTTTGCTTCCTTCAGCCGACAGATGTCATCCTGGGCCCACTCATAGATACAGCTGGACAACTTTGAGCAAAACGTGGCATACAGAGGATGATGCTCTGTCGTGAGACCAGCTGTGAATCTCCTCATAAAGTGAAATATGTCCCCCCTCACTGTGGTCTTCCATGGTCGAAACCAGACAAGAACTGGAGGTATACCTGTACAAATGAACAACAAGACCCAAGTTTTGCATATGAAGAGCTCTTTTCCAAAACGCGATAAACGCCAATTTAAAAAAAAAAGAGTTTGTCACGCCATTTTGTTGTGTACTGAACCTGTTCACTGCTCTATCAAGGTTTCATGTCAAATCTCTGTATTTCCGTGTTTAAACTGCACTGCAAGATGCAGTTTCCCTCCAAACCGCGACAAGCGCCAAACCTATTTTTAGCCTAAATGCGATATGTCCTCTCTCGACCAATCAGAATTCGATGAGCGCTCTACGCAATCCAACATGGCGGTGCTCTGAGCCGGTGTTTGTTTTCATTCAGTCTTTACGAAAATGAGCTCTTTGAACAATTTTGATGGCCTTGAAGAGCCAGTGAGGCCGACACCGAGGGGTCGAAAACGCTGACTGGACAGAGAAAGCCACAAAAAAAAAACAGGAGAAGAAGGCTCGTCACTCCGGCGGGGCGTTATTCCCGACAGTCGGATGTCAGCACAAAGCCACAGCGGAAAGTTTCTGTCAGGCCGAGAAGCTGTCGCCGGAGGACCTGATGAGGAATTTTAATTTGTTTTATAAAAAAACAGAAAAAGTAGCACAGGACAAGGCAATACTTGATCTCCTGGACATCAGCCATGTCAAAAGGACACGTCCGAAGGTCCAGGACGTTAACAAACACAAGAACCGGAGTGTGACAGTGAAATACCGGCTCTTGTGTAACAATCACCTGGAGAAGGTGCCTGTTTGTAAGGCGACCTTCATCAAAGTTTTTGGTGAGTACAACTTTCGTTTAAGAATTGAATATCATCTTGTAGGTTTCTCCCTTGTGATGAAGATTTTGCTGTAAACAAGCATGCTAACGTGACAGTGCTATACTAGTCTACTGGTGTCATTCCTTTAGAACAGGGCTAGGGAAGCGTGTGTGTGTGTGTGTGTGTGTGTGTGTGTGTGTGACTCCTGATGGCTTTGAGGTTAAAACAAACAAACTGTAAGGCATCTGTATAGACCAGAGACTGTAGGTTGTCTGTAAAAAGAGAGAGAGAAAGGGAGAGAGAGATAGAGCTGTGTAAGGTGATAAGGAAAAGAGATTCCTAACCACTGCTAAGGAGAAAACTGTAATGGGGGAAGGAGTAATGTGTAGTTGTGTGTAATTTCTATTTATTTAATACTGGCTCCAAACAATGTGGCTCAGTATTATGCTCAGACTGCTGAGGCTCGCCTAGAGAGAAGAGGTGGTGCATGGCACAGTGAGGAGCAGGCAAGGAGAAGGGAGCTCATTGTTGAGCACATCAAGTCTTTCACCTGCAGGGCCAGCCATTATGGGCGGAGAGGAGCACCGGGCCGCAAGTATCTCCCCAGTGACTTGAATGTGCGAAAGATGCATGAGCTCTTTGAGGCTCAGAACCATGAACACACCAGCTACTCCCTCTACTACTCTGTCTTCTCGCAAAATTTCAACCTTGGCTTTGGTCACCCTGCTGCAGACGCATGCTCCGATTGTACTAAGTACTGTCGTGGAAATTCTCTGTTGCTGGTGAAGAATGAAATAGAGACTTGTCGGCCGACATGTGTTTATTTCCTTGCAAGAAAAGGTCAATTCACATCCGAGTGATGGTAAAGAAAAGACATCTAAAATGGGGAGACCTAAGGAACGCCCCCTCAGGTATATTCCACACCCCTTTGTCTGCTGCAGGGGTCAGCCCCCTACTCAGGATATCTTTTCAGGTATTGGCACTGACATCCTGGAGTGTGATTAAGAGGTCTAATCAATGCACTTTAAAATACAAAAGGGTTTGAGTATATCATGAGGAAATGAGAGGTTGGGTGTCTCTGGAACCTGATGCAATTACAAGGTCTAGACATTAGAATACACAAATGGGTGACAAACAAAAGAGGATCTGATACCTTGGAGGGAAAGCAGGGGGTAGGGACGTCACAAGTGATTAAAACAAAGGAATATTCAAATTTACCATTACAGTACAAAATCAGGTTTACCAATCCAAACCTAACCGAGACGGAGAAGAGGAGGGAATCTGCATTCTTCATGTTGCATCGCCGCAGAGCACGCGTGTTTTATGACATGTTAGGCAGGGTTGCAGAAGATCATTTGACCCTCTGTTTTGATATGATGCAAAACATGGTCCTTCCAAAAACCCCAGTAGGACAGGCCTATTACTCGCGGCAGATGTACCTCTACCTGTTTGGTGTCGTTGTGCATAATGGTACAGTATGCACTTACAGTACATACTGTAAGTACAGCACATACTTACAGTATGCAAGTAAAAGATAACGTCCATCTGTATGTGTGGAGAACGAGAATAGAAAGGACAGCAATATGATCGCGTCTGCGCTGTGTGACTGCCTCAAGGTTCAACTTAAGGACAGAGTTAGCAGTTCGAGAGGGCTTCGGCTGTTCAGTGACTCTTGTTATGGGCAGAACAAAAACATGAGCATGGTGTCCATGCTCTTGAAACTTAGGCAGCTATTTCCCAACCTGGGCATTGAGCACACCTTTCCTGTACGGGGCCACAGTTATCTCCCTGCTGACAGTGTCTTCGGCAGAATTGAGCAGAAGATCAAGAAAATGGACACGATTCTACTACCTCAGGAATACCACACCATCCTGGAGCAATTCGGCCATGTTCATGTCTATGGCAAAGACTGGGAGGCATTTGATTATAGGTCAGCCACAAAGGAGTGTGTTAAGGCTCCGAGGGGCTTTAAAATCAGTGAGGCACGCATGCTTGTGAAGGCCGCAAAGAAGCGCGATGTGCTGTCACTGTTAGGAGCAATAGGTGTCTCTGATGTCGTGCAGGCTTATTATGATTATGCACTCGGTCAGGTCACTGACAATGCAGGCCTGAGTGATGAAGAGTAATCTGGCCTGCATCAGTAGTCTCTCACACACACACACACACACACACACACACACACACACACACACACACACACACACACTCTCTCTCTCTCTCTGTCCTCTCACACACTCAAACCACACCTCACAATGGTCCTATGACTTGAATATTTTTAAATAGTTTTTTTGTGGTGGACAAATTGGTCCTACTTGTTTTTGGATTGACTAAAATTACTTTGAATGTATAACTGAATGACTTGCCTTTATTGTTATCATTTTTATCATTACTTTTTATACTAAAGTGTGAAGATCTCTCTCTGTCTCTCTCTCTCTCACACACACACACACACACACACACACACTGACTGTCTCACTATCTCTCTCTGTCCTCACACACTCAAAGTACATCTCACACACATGACTTGTATAATAGCGGACATTGGTCCTACTTTTTACGATTTACATTTTACTGAATGACTTAATGAATGTGTTATTGAATTTTAAAAATTATTCAGACATACTGTATGTTGTGGACAAATTACGCCTACTTGTTACACGTTAGACACTTTACTAAAAAAATGACTTTGAATGTATTAATACTTAACTTGCCTATTGAAGATTGTTATCATTACTATCATTACTTTACAGGTTCAGCACTAAATGTCTATTAGCCTAAATGTGTTATTAAGTAATGTATTTAAATGTATTTTTTATATTGTTGTATTTAATTAATGGTTTTGTATGCTATTTTTAAATTATCTTTTTGTGGTGGACAATATTGAAACATGTAATTAATTACTATTTAGTTTATATTATTATTTGGCTTTTATTTATTTTATGCATTTGCACTTTGTTGATTTATATACAGTTTAAGTATGAGTCCCTTATATAATATGTTGCATTTTCTCTTGTTTGTTTGTTTTTAAGACCATAACCATCAGTTTCTTTAAAAAAAATGTGGATTTATAGCGTTTTGAAAAAAATAAAAATAAAAACTTTGAATTTATAATCAACAATATTGTTGTTTTATTTAATATTCATTGTTCAACATGTTCAGACTGACCCAACAAATCATTATAACAGGATAAATTGAATATTACCAAAATGGGTGGGTCTACGTAAAAAATGTCATTTTCCTGAAAACTATTAAAATGGATTTATAGCGTTTTGGAAAAGAACTCCTCATATTGTTAATATCAACAATATCAATAACAACTGGAGCCAACCTATCATATAGAATAGAATAGAATCATTGCAAAAACTAGAATTTCTATTTGATTTGGATATTAATTAAAAGTACACAAATATAAGCATGTTTGTAAAGGTTTTTACATTTATGCCTATTGTTAGTGTTTTGAGTTTGTTTCTGTGTTTCCTGTTTTATTTTGCAGTTCCACCCTGTCTGTCTTATGGTATTCTACTGTCTTGTTTTTTTTATTTGGCCTCTGATTTGTATCTCCTGTCCCTGATTAGTCACAGTTACTGTGAACACGGCATATGATGTATTCCTGAAGATCTATCTATCACTTTATGACAAACACTGTCCAATAAGACAGTATATAAAAAAATATAATAAAAATGATAAGCCATGGATTTCAAAGGGTTTTCAAAATGCATGTAAAAAGAAAAACAAACTTTATAGAGACCTTATCAAATTGAGAACCGAAAAGGCTGAAATGAAATATAAACTTTACAAGAACAAACTGACAAGTATACTAAGACAAGCTAAGAAAGACTACTTTAAAGGATCCATCACCTGAAAATCACTTTTTTCAGGTTATTGCATGTATAACTCAATCTTCTCTGTCACTGACAATAGCTGACATGTTTTCCGGGCAAAGAACTTCACTGTCGCCTCCTCCCCCTTGAATTCACCAGGAGAGGAAAAAAACGTGACTTCTGATTGGGCTTCTCGTTGACGTCACCGAGAAGCCGAGGACTACTACTACCCCCCCCCGCACGCCGTACACAGCAGCCGGCAGCGGTAGTGGTACCCTTACGAAAATGTACTTAAGAGTTACTATAGTTCACTATAATAATTGTAAAGTGTCCTATAGTGAGGTTATAGTGTTCTATGGTACGTGTTGCCAGCATTGGTATTATTATAGTATATTCTATAGTGCTATTTTGTTTGCTATGGTAGTTTTAAAATATTCCAATAGTAACTTTTTTTTTTAGTATTCCTGTAGTATATTAAATAGTATGGCTATAGTACATTCTATAGTGTTTCTGTAATTGTTTTTCAAGCACACTATAGAACGTTACTTAAAGCAGAAGTAAGTGGTCCGGTCGTTTTCGCTAATGCTGCGTTCCAGGCAGGCTTTTTAAATTGTAAATTACAGCTTCAAGTCACAACTTACTCTTTCTTTGGTATTTTTAAAGTGAATGTTTAGTGTTCCCTGTCTTACCCTCGGGTTAGACTGGCAATTAAATGATTCATAAATAAGTTATGAATAAATAAATACAACAATCATTCTTTGGAGAATTTATCTTAATAAATGTATTATGGAGCATCAAGAAGTATGTAGTGTATTATTCACCTGAACTTTTAGCTTTAACATCATGTATTATGTTCTTCTTTTTATGTGTGTCCTGTTGTTCACATTTTTCCCGTGAGAGCCTTGCATGAGGTTATCTTATGCAAGGTCGTAAACTCTATAGGTTGGATCCTGTCTCATGTCCATAAACGACAGACATGAACTGCGTATGTTAAACATTTATAGGAATTGGTTAGATTAACAGGTACATGGAAAGTTCATGTTGAACACGTAATGCCTGTCCTGATAAGATAAGATAAGATATAAGGTGGAGTTTTGGAGTTAGAAAGTATATAAGATCATGATTTTGAGCCTTAGGGAGGAGATCCCACTTTGGCACCAGGGATGCTTCAGGATTCGGCATTTTTGTACACTGTTCTTCTACTTGTTAATAAACTTCTTTTTTGAACACAAGTGAAGACGTGTCGGCGGTGATCCCTTCTTTTCATCAACACATCAATATACCACAAGTACAACTAAAATCCACAAAGTCATATACATTTCATATAGGCTATATGTTTTCATCCATCAGAAAAAAGTGTAACAAGAAGTACAACTAAAATCCACAAAGTAATATACATTTCATATATATATTTTCATCCATCAGAATAAGTGTAACAAGAGGTACAACTAAAATCCACAAAGT
Source organism: Trachurus japonicus (assembly GCF_045865225.1). Classification (NCBI taxonomy): domain Eukaryota; kingdom Metazoa; phylum Chordata; class Actinopteri; order Carangiformes; family Carangidae; genus Trachurus; species Trachurus japonicus. Next base: position 27,230,421 of record NC_140914.1, on the reverse strand, counting down.
AATATACATTTCATATATATATTTTCATCCATCAGAATAGGTCTAACAAGAAGTACAACTAAAATCCACAAAAAGCCAAGTATTTCATCCTGAGGCAGGCTTTCATAGAGTACACAGTACTGGATACTTAATCTCTTTCTAAAGTGTTGGGTAGAGGTACAACCCACCCATCTACATACACACATTTACATTGGATATCTTCCAGGAAAAAAGCTTTGGTTCGTTGTGTCTTCTCAACTTTAATGCACACTTTCTTTGATGTGATACCAAGGCTTCAGTAACTGAACAAACTGTCAACCTTCTTATCATACAGCTGGACCAAAACAACAGGAATGGCCTTACACAAACAGCTCATTGTACAATTACAATCCAGCTTTAGTAGGAAAAACAGTAGTATTTCTCCACAAGATTCATTCTTGAGTTTGATCACAGTGTTATTCCTTTTCTCGGACTGCTGATTTAGTGTGATGAATCAGGTTTCCAGTAATAAAGCGGTCATATGACACTACCGTTTTGACAGGAACTGTTCTATTCAGAAGTTCTTGCACAGCTAATTTTCTAGATGTTGTAAGAACAAGTGAAGAGGATTTTCCAAGAGCTGTGAAAGAGCCAACCCTTTCCCTTACAAGTCTTTTGTCAGCAAGCTTGTCTATAAACATGCCAAAGTCTGAATGAGGGTCAAAACCTACAACACAAAGTTGTTTGGGTATGTCACGCCAAAGGACAAAGAGCTGGCAAATCTGTTCTGGGACATACTGAGTACCATTAAACAGAGTCTTTAAGTGTCCATTATTGCTCTCAAATACCCCTTTCCCACTGGCCAAAAAACCCGTTTAAACCCGCTAACAATCGGCTTTTGGTGGCAGTGGGAAAGGCGCACCGAGCCGCGTCGACGCAACGACTCGGCAAGCGACGCGGGTTAAAATCGCCTTTAATCGGCTCGGCTCCTAACGGCTTGCAGTGGGAACGCCAGACCCGCGTCAACCCACTAATTTACGTGATGACACTGAACGTTACGTGGCGCTACGTCATCGCGCCGGTCGCGTCTCATATCACGTACCAAAACAAAGCTCTGCTCCGCTCTGCTCTCATCCGAGACTGGGATCAAAAGATCAGAGAACACTGACCAAAAACGATAGAAAAAAAGAAAAGAAAAGAAGCGACAGTCTGTTTAACTGACGTGTTGTGCCGCGGACGTCCGTCATCCAGCCGCAGCAGACTCTCTGTCCTCCGCGGTCCTGGTGCTCCAGGTCAGCCAGCCAGAGAGTCTGCCTCGGCGGACGGACACTCCGCGGCGGGCAGCTGTGGCATGACTGTGTGTGTCTCTTGCACCGCGGATGAGAGCGGGGCGACTGGTTTATGCTCTGTCTGATCCCTCAGCGGGGGGTCAGACTCGGCTCATTTTGGTCAATGGGAAAGGGGCCAAATGCCGATTGTTAGCGGGTCGACCCGCGTTTAAAAAATCTGCGTCGACCCGCTAATTTTAGTGGGAAAACGGCTAAAGTTAAATGATGAAGTTGCCCAGAGAGGTCCCCAGTTCAGGACACTATCAGTTAGATGGATTAACTGATGACAGTTGAAAGAGACATTTTCTTGGCCATATAGTTCCCCCATCTTCACTACAAATAGTGACAAGGCTTTGTCAGCCAGCTGAAGTTCATGTGGAGAAATTGACTCTTGTAGCAACATGTGAATACCAAACATAAGTAGGAAATAATGTTGCAAAAATTCAGGTGGAAGGATACCTGGCAGAACACTGATGGAATAAAACAAAATGAATGCCCTCCACTCAGAGGCCTTCCAGAACTTCCGAGTCAGCAGTGACCGTGGTGCTCTGACTATTTCTTTTGGTGGCTTCAGAGAGAGAAGACGAGAGTCTAGCTGTGCAATCTTACAGCCTATATACCAGGGACTCAAACAGTTGCAAGTGTCCAACCACAGAGACATAAGCTGTCGAGATACACCAAGCAGCACTGAATGAAGATAGTCAGGGACAAATCCTAAAACGATGTTAAACAGAGGAAGCATAAAAAGCATGGACAATCCTTTAACCCCATTTTGTGGGGTAGCAGATTGAACAGCCTGAACGCCATTGTCCCTGAACTCACTGTGTGTCCTCTTGGTTTGCTGATCTTCATTATACTGGTAAGACCTGATGAATCCCCTGCCTTTTGGCATGACCACTCCGGGATGAAAACACCAGTCACAGCCATACTCCCCGTTGAATTGTTTACAATTACGCAGGAGTGGCCTGGCAATGGCATCAGAAGAGCAAACCAAAGAGAACACCTTTGAGAAGTGACTGGTGCCCTGTTGGTCTTTCCACTCAAATGGGTTTCGGGCCAGATTACAACATTCATCAACAAATGGTTTTAAAAATGTGTCCATTCTTGGCTTTTCAGAGCCGAACCAAAGTCCTGAAACCATTATCTTTCCTTTGACTGTAGGGGAGTTCGTTAATTGTGAACTGAAGTGGCCAAATTGAATAATTGGAGGAGTTAAAAATTGGTACCCCATCACAATTCCACAACAGTGTGAGATCATCTTCTGCCAGTTTACCATTTCTCAGCAACTTCTGGTATGTCTTTCCATCCATCAAATCTTTAATGCTATCTTGTGGATGCCTAACAGTTTTAGGTGTTAACTCAATACCGTGGTTTTCAAGGGTGTCTTTAAGGAGGTCCTTAAGTGGTATGGATAAGAAGAAGTTTGCCCTTTTGGTATTAGTTTTGGAGTTGAAGGGTGTGCCACAGTGTGAACATAACTGATCTTCTGGATTTTTCCCTATGTAATTTTGGCAGGCCTCACAGTAATAATGGTACACACTTGACAAATTTGGATCACCGAAAAACTTTTTGAACAGATATTTTGATGCAGGGACCAGGTTAGGGAGGAGCAAATTGATCAAAGCCAGCAAGTCAGTAAAGGCAGCTCCAGTGAGATGGTGACGCAGAGCAAACATCATCACTGCAAGAAGGTCCTGTCCTTGTGTCAGTGTCGCACCGGGATACATCATTTGTTCGTTCTGAAAAGAAAGAAACATAAGTTGGACACTTTATAACAAGAAAGGTAGAGAAATTTTCACCGGGCGGCAGTTTGTAGGGGTGCACGATACAGCTTCAAAATAATACAACACTGTGTTTGCATGGAGTAAAGCAAAAAAAAATTATTTTGACTGAAATTCTTTTTCAGGCTAAATCATCTGCCCTTTGAGAGCGGTTCCTTTTTTTTTTTGCCACACTGTTGCTTCCCAAATATTTTCATATAAAAAGGAGTATAGTCCCAGGTAAAAAAAAAAAAAAAAAGTAATATACTTTAAGTATATCTAAAATCTAATGTAAGTTCATCAAGTTTATTTAAAGTGCAATTTCAATCTATGTAGGCTAGTCATTTAAAAGTATGTTAATATTATATTTAGAAAACATTATACTTTATGTAATGTACATGAAAAAATAAATATACTATTTATAATGTATTTATGTAAAAATAAATATACTATTTTTCTTTATACTTAAAGTATAATCTCAATCTAATTATCTAAAATACACTTTATTTAAATTATATTATAAATATTATAATAGTAAACTGTGGAAAAAGTATATTATTTAGAAGTTATTTTAAAGTAATATTAAAGTGTAGGCTACTAAAATAAATTACACACTTGAGAAGTATGACTAGTTATATTAGACATACTTTTGGCAAATATAGTTTAGTATATTTAAATTAGCTAGTTGTGTATTTTTAGGCATTTTGTGTTGTGCATATAAAACATTACTGATAACATACTTTTGTAGTTTTGTAGTATACTAGCAGTCTAATAATAATGTATTTAAAACAAAACAAACTAATTAACAGTATACTTTAATTTATTTATTTTATATTCAAAGTATAGTTTTAAAATCCAAAATATCCCCTCCTTGAACCGCCACCTTACCGTGGTGGAGGGGTTTGAGCACCTGAATGATCCTGGGAGCTATGTTGTCCGGGGCTTAATGCCCCTGGTAGGGTCTCCCAAGGCAAACAGGTCCTAGGTGACGGGTCAGACTAAGAGCGGTTCCAAAACCCCTTATGAGTGGAACAATATCAAGAGCTCGGGCACCTGTATAGGATGCCCCCTGGACCGCACCGATCACGAAATATTAAGTCGTTCCCACGAATTAGGTATTTCGTGGGAACGACTTAATATTTCGTGGCCACAAAATAGTAGGCTATTTCGTGGGAACGAATTACTATTTTGTGGGAACGACTTACTATTTCGTGACCACAAATTATATTTTTTTTATTACATGACCTATCACGGGCTGCGTAAATTTGTAATGTCTGTCGCACTTCTTTTTGAAATCTCCCGTGCACTTTAAATTGTTTTTTACCCATAGTTGTCTACCAGCAAGCACTTTTTTTAATCTGTTACTTAGGTAGAGAGCACCGTAGCATTTTCTTCTTTTGTCTTCGTCTTCTTAAAGTATTTTTAAGAGTTGTGTATTTTATTGTTTGTCCTGTTTTGTTTCCTTTTGTTAAATGCTGCTGTCGCTAACGAATTTCCCCTCGGGGATGAAATAAAGTAATCTAATCTAATAAATGTTATCTTCTGCAGTTTTGCAACTTTCAGTGTTAGCCTACTGTCTTATCGATTAAGTTCTAATTCATTGATCTATTTAGTTTATAATTACTGTTAGGAAATCACCTTGACACCATAAGTGAGGTTATGTGTGTGGTTCGAGACCTCCCTTCATTCATATGTTTTCTGTGTTCAAAGTAACACAACTTAAATAGTAAGGATGAGAAGTACGACTAGCCTACATTAGACATACTTTTGGCAAATGTAGTTTAGTATATTTAAATTAGCTAGTTGTGTAGGCTACTTATAGGCACTTTGTGGTGCACATACGTAGCCGGTGGAGCAGCTTCAATTGACTGTTATGAACACACAGAGATGTAAAAAAAAAAAAAAAAAAGACCGGTTCCCAGCTGCGGCTCGGTTCCCATCGTTCATGTTAACGAGCTGTTCAATAGAATCGGTTCGTTCATGTACGTCACAACACTATAATGTATTTAAAACAAAACAAATGAATTAACAGTAGCCTATACTTTAATTTATTAATTTATAATTAATTTATTTTATATTCAAAGTATAGTTTTAATACATTTATAGCACAATAAATATATAATTATTTAGTACTGGATGTATTGGTAATGCCAGATGAATGTATTAATAGTATAGGCTACTTTTAATAAATTCCGAAAAAGAGTATTTATTATACTATAAGTATATTTGTATTTAAATTAAAGTACTAGTATGTTCTAGTATATCTTTAGTGCAACTTTTAGTATACCAAGTACAACTTAAGTGGTTCCAAAATAACACAACTTAAATAGTAAGGGTAAAAAGTATATTAAACATACTTTTGGTAAATATAATTTAGTATATTTATTTTTCACCTGGGGTTGTGGACCCGTTAGCTCTGGTGGGGGTCAAACCTGGGCGGAAAATAGGAGTTGATGTGGGTCCGGATGAGTTTCTCAAAGCACTTTGTGATGACAGGTGTAAGTGCTACTGGACGGTAATCCTTTAGGCTGCTGATGGGGGTCTTTTTCGGGATTGGGAAGATTGTGGAGGACTTCAGGCAGAGTGGGACAGCTGCTTGAGACAGGGACAGGTTGAGGATCTTGGTAAAGACCCGCCAGCTGATCTGCGCAGGTCCTCAGCACCTGTCCCGAGATACCATCGGGTCCTGCAGCTTTCTGTGGGTTCACAGCCCTCAGTGTTTGCCGCACCTCATGTTCCTCAACAGTGAGGATGTGGCTGCTGTGGGCGGATGGATGTAGCGTGCTCACCTCCGGAGACTCTGCCTCAAAGCGAGCAAAGAAGAGGTTCAGCTCTTCCGCCAGCGATGCATCACCGTTGACAGCTGTGAGGTTGCTGGATCTGTAGTTGGTAAAGTGATGGACCCCCTGCCACACCTGCCTTAAGTTGCTGCTTTGGAAACAGTCCTTGATCCTGCTCCTGTAAGCAGCCTTGGCTTCCCTGATGCCTCTCTTCAGATCAGACTGACAAAACAAGTGATTACCAAAACAAGCAGTACAAATTCAAAATGCTAGACAGCCTACTGACACTTGACCTGTCAACCTTCCAAATTCATTTGTGGTGTAATTGATTGTAACATTGCCACACGTCATATGTTATTTCATGTTAGGTTACATCGTTAACTTGAATAAAAATGTAATATTCAGTCCCATTGATGATAATGAGTTTTCCTGATGTAGCCAGAACGTAGCTGTGTGCAACACGATAGTGTAAGATCTTGAACTTTACTGCAGTCATTGCTTGTGAAAGCAGGTACATGCCTTCTGTAGAGTTCACAAGATTCTCAATCGTCTATGTGGCTTTGTAGTTCTCTGAGGGCACCAACAAATCTTGTCCAGGTGTTCTTCAGAAAGAAGTGGAGAAGTGAAAAAAGGGAGCCGAAAGGGGCAAGGAGAGTTGTTGTTGTTTCCTCCACCGAATAAATGTCTTTAAGGTAGAAACATGGAACAGAGCCTAACCATGGTTCAGGTTGGGCACAGTTTCTTAATTGTGGTGAGTTTGGGCAGAATGATTATGGATGGAGTCTAAGTATGGCAAAGGAAGGAGTCCTTCTGCACACATGACAGTGGAATTTTGGCTGTTGAATGGTTCATGACTTTGGGTTGTGTGTCTCTTGGTGCAGTAAAAGTTTGATGTAATCATAGACTGTAAAAAGAATGGACGTAGCACCTGTGATGTCACCCATTGCTTTCTGTTTTGTGCCTCTACTATGGGCATTTGAACTACGCCATCTTGGATTTAGTCTACTTTCCATATTTGGAGAGGTGTGGCGGTTTGCCGGCCGAGAACCCGCCCACTGGCCTCGAAGCAGCGGGCTGTGGACCTGTCACTCAACGTTTCCGCGCCCTAATTGGCAAGAATTTTAAACCTAATAACAGTAAAACTGTAGAGTTAAAAAAAAAAATCACCCCCCTCAGAGTGTGTGCAGGGGTAGAAACTATCGGTTGAGACCAAAAAACGTTCTGACACCAGGCTTTGATCATGTTGATTGAGGATGTAGAGTCGGCGATTTTAACATGGGGGTCTATGGAGAATGCTGCTTTCTGACACCAGCCCCCAGCGACAGCCGAGTGGATTGCAGTGTTTTGAACGCGGAAGTGTTCTTCTCTTCTCAGACCGACAACTGCCCCCTTGGATGTAATCCTCTTGGGTGTATTCCTTGGGCATCGTATCTATGTCTGCACTGTTCTTCTGATCTCTTGATGGTTGTGTTCTAAAGGAAGTCTGTCATTTTCTTATCTGGTGTTGGTTCTGCATTGCTCCTTAGCTCTGTTGGTAGGTGAAATTGTTGCTTCAATGAGGTCCTTCGTCTTCTGGGCCATCAGGCCTGTGTTGCTCCTCAGCTCTTCTGGCAGTTTTAGGTGTGATGGAGAAGGTTCTAGGCGTTTGGATGGTTCTTGTTGATTCCATTGAGTTCCTCTTTGTGTTGCTCTGGTTCACAGCTGGTTCCTCTGTTGGCTCCTTCCTGCAGTGACTGGCATTCACTGACGCTGCTCTTTCAGCGATCTTCACAGCTGGAAATCATGGAGGGGTGTGGACGCTGGTCATTAGTTGTGGAAAGGCTGATTTTCACTTGCTGCATCTGTTGTATTAAACAAAACATACACATCCAATAGTGGTGTCAACAATTATCGATTCCGCGATGCATCGCAATGCGGGACATGCACGATACAGCATTGATGCGGCAACATGCCATAATCGATTATGTCACTGTTTATTTTGTCTGTCACTGTGACTGACCGCCGGTGAGTGCTGTGGGACGGGCTAATGACAGCACCCACTAATCGTTGAAAACAGCAGTGATACGTGCCTCCACGGCGGAGTCTCCAAACCAGAAACATCTGGAACAACATTGGAAAAAGTCGCTTTTGATAAAAAAATGTATTAAAAAAATGATTTTAAAAAAAAGAGAGAGAGAGAGAGAGAGACCTGCCGTGCAGTGTAAAAAAAAAAAAGTGTCACGACTTCCTGTAACTGGCCCTTCAAAAATAAACACTAACTGTGAGCCAACCAGAGCCAACCCTGCAGCACTTTTACATGTGGTTTGCCTCTAGTTCTGTTTTAAATACTGCCTACAATCATTTTCAAAATGTATTAAGTCCAAATATATTTACTTACGCCATGCATTTATTTGTCTTGCATTTTGTTGTTGTGTTATGTCATAACTACGAGAAACAATGTTTTCATTGACAATAAAACAAAATCTTGTGTCCAAATTTCTGTTTTTCACTGGTGTCTTTTTTGTTCATCTTCTGTGTGCTGCATTAATAATTCTGGTGGTGTCATTGCAACAACAAAACCATTTTTTTTATTTTAACCACAGGGTGGCAGTAGTGGTTAAAATTGTTCAGCTCAGCAAGTGTGGATTTTCCAGCGGTGCCAACATGGTTTTCCTTAGAGCACTGGAAAAGAGAGTAGGGACACCACCATTGACTCCCGTGGTAAGGGTTTTGCGCCCCGAGTGGCAGGATATGGGTATTGCAAAAGCGCCCAGAAAACTCATTCACTTGTAAATTGATGAAAACGGCCGTGTTTTTGTTTTTAGGTGTCTTGGTCATATCAAATTATACTTATAATTTGTTTATTACAAAATGTAGATTGAAACATTAATGTAGACAACTGTTTTTTTTGTTGTTTTTTTACTCGCCTATGTGTTTAATGTTAATGTTTATCTGTAAAGGTTCCTCAATGATGCTATTAATGTGGGTGATCTATAAATGTCCTTAAATTATTGAAAATACCACACTTGCTCATTCACCAACAATGCAGAGATGTCAGTTCTTGGGCGCTTTTGCAATACCCATATTCCGCCATCAGGAGGCGCTTCCATTGGACCAATGCGTGTCGTTACTCTCTTTTCCAGTGCTCTAGTTTTCCTGTTTCTCAATGCACGATCATGGTGCAGGCTATCAACAGCTCAGTCAATTCTGAATTTCCCTGTACAGCAGGGATTTTGTTGTTGCAATGATACCACCAGAATCATTAATGCAGCAAACAGAAGATGAACAAGTGACACCAGCAGTGGCGGCTGGTGCTAAAATAAATTGGGGGGGCGTCAGATAAATAAGATAAATAAAGAGCATTGCTAACTTCACATCCAGCAGTAAACAGCAGTCAGCAGCGGATCAGCTGATCTCTCCCTCCCTACAAACGCTCCGTTCTGATCCAGCTCCACTGGACTTTCAAAGTAAAGGTGACGCCAGCTGAAAATTAGTTAGGCTGAATAGTGAAACAGCGGCGCCTTTATAGCCGATTTTAGGATGAAACTCTGAACATAACCTGAAACAACTGATTGTTCTTTTGCTGCGGCCGCCATTGTCTCCTGTCTTGTTGTTGTTGTGCGTCTGCTCCGTGTGCACGCGGGTGCGTCTATAGCTGTAGATTTGCACACAAAAGCTCACGCTACTAAAACTCTACCCCGGATTCATGAACGGTGGGAAACTCAGATTTGATCGTAGGCACAAATCGCGATGCGTCTTAGAATCGATCATTTTTCCCACCTCTACTGAACAGGTGAGCCACCTGTTTATTGCCTGATCACAGTTGAAATCTTGAACTGAAGGGCCTTTTAATGGCTAAAAACATTAACCTGGACAACATTTGAACAGATAGCTGGCTCCTCCAATCAGATTTTGTATTCACATGCTGCAGTGGACAGTGGACAATTTAGCTTCAGTATTAATTAAAGCAGAGGTAAGCGATATATTTGTGTTAATATAAGTCTTAGATAGATATATCTTCCGACAGCAATCACTTACATAGAGTGTTTGGACCGAAACACGGGTCTGTCAGTCACTCTGCTCTGCTCTGAGCCGAGGAGAAAACTTTTCTCGTATCCTACAGTTTTTATCCAATGAGGAGAGAGAACGGCATGCAGGGCTGTGTGTGCAGCCAAGGGATGCGGCTGAATGTGGTGACGTAGGGACGAGGACTGTTATGGTGCATTCAAGGCAACTCGTAACTCGTGTTTTTCCGACCTGTGAAGTCGTACCAGTTCGATCTGGTACGAGTTCACGGGTCGGAGGTTACGAGTGGCCGTTATAGTGATTTTCACAGGTAAAACAGGTCGGAAAAACACGAGTGGGTTGCCTGGAACGCTACAAAATCGTAAGTTGTGACATGAAGCTGTAATTTACGGTTTCAAAAGCCTGCCTGGAACGCAGCATTAGCCAAAACGACTGGATCACTTACTTCTGCTTTAAGTATCTAAAAAAAATTAAGATGAAAATGTTGGCCTTCTGAAAAGTATGTCCATCTATATGCTTTCAATACTTGGTTGGGGCTTTTTGACTTGAACTAGTGGAAATAGCCCAGACCTTTCCATGTTATTCTAGTTTATTGAGATGCCCCTGTAAAACTCAAGGATGAGGGACATTGAAACAACAGTGACTGGGAAACAGTAGGGTAGGGGAAACACTGTGTTTCAAAGGCATCGGCGTATTTTGAACATGAGAGAGAGTAATACAAATTAAAATTGTAATTTACAGCAGTGACAAGCAATATTTCTGTGCATTCCTACATTTACACAAGCACAACACACAGTCAGGAGCAGGTGTAGATTTTGTGAGTAGCTACAAAAAGATTGGCGCCTACTAAATATTGATGAATGCGTAAATCCCCGTAAATTTCCACTGCACAAATCCGTGCTGCTCACGTTTCATGAATGAGACCCACTGTTTGAGTAGGCAGTTGATCTCAGTATAAATCTGTATGAGTAAAGTGGAAACGCGGTTTTCTAGTGTGATCTCATCACTCACCATCTCCATCTCATCATCTGATTCAGAAAAATTGGATTCAGGCTCCATCATTGCAGGGCAGTCAGAATGTCCCATAGGAACCTGCAATATGAACAAAATTAAAAACCCACTAAAGATTGGGTAGGGGAGAGTGGGGTAATTTATGCCATGGGGCAAGTAGTTCCACCCCTGTTATCTAGAAAACCATAGAAGAAGTTGGTCATGTGACCACATATTTTTGAAGGGGCATCCATTTCACTCATCCTATCAAGAAGGGAGACACATGGCTTGAGAGGAAAGCACATTTATGTTCAAAAAACAAGTTTTTGCCCTCCAAAGTAAAATTTCTATGATCAAGGTTTTTTGATTGCCATGTTTGAACAATTATAGATAACTTTGAAAACAGTTCACACATGTTTTAGTGGTTTATTAAGCTACACCATGAGTCTATACAGTTAGCATTATGCCAGCTCAAAACAGCTGGGGAATCCTTTTTTCTCAAAATGCTGGGCTTGGGGTAATTTGTGCCAAAGGGCCTGGGTTAAGTTGTGCCAGTGGCAGTGCTGTCTGTGTATAGGAGAAACATGGCAGTGGGCACGGATTTGCTTGAAACTTAACATGTGTGATGAGGGACCGCCCCTGAACACACCTGCCCAGTCTGGTTGTGCTCGTAGCCTGGTGGATGAACAAAACATTGCGTTTCTTTGGGCCACAGCCCCCAGCGTGCCTCAGGCCTCCGCGACTACATGGGGACAAGCGAGGGCCCGATCATCGCCGCTTCTGGCTTTAATTTTGTATTGAATGTCTTGCTTTTATATAGCATTAACATTTGTGAGATTAAAATGATCTGTTTTACTTCAATTATCAATGGCACAATTTACCCCAGTGTATTCTCTCTAATGGCACAACTTACCCCGCACCGGGGGCAAGTTGTGCCAGAATTATTTTTTTTTCTAAAACTATATTTCTGAAACGGTTGATTTAAGATTCAAAGTGATTGTTCCCAGGGATGCACAACATCCTAAACTATATGTACATATATTAGTTGGGGGCATTATTATAATCCCCTTGCTTTAAAGGCAGTTTAAGTAAAAATTGGCACTACTTACCCCGCTCTCCCCTACCGGTATAGGTACCAAATGTGTCCAGGCTGCCATTTTTGGCACATCATGATTGGTCGTGAGGATTTATAAAAGTTGTAGGTAGATGAAAGTGAGCTATTTATATTTTCTTACGATAACATTAAACATTTACACAACTAACAGTGACGAAAATGATTAAAATACTGTAATTACCGTGGGCGTTCATGAATGTTTGTTTGACGTTGCCTAGGAGATCTGTGCCAAATCTCGCAAGAGCGTGTTGTTGAGCCAGCGACAGGTCTTGAACAAAGTTCATTTTCTCCTGAATTGTCCGTCTGAAAATTGCCATTTTCGTGTCAAACTGTTCAGAAGAGATGTGGCTTGTGACGGACAGTGTTGGGAACGTTACTTTTAAAAAGTAATTAGTTAAAAATAATAATTACTTCTCCCAAACAGTAACTGAGTTAGTAACTCCACTACTTCACTATAATAGTAAGTAAGTTTAAATATGTCGAAAAAAGATTTTTTTCTCTCATTTTTAAATTGTATTTTATTGCATATATATTTCACTAATCGCAATTATGGAATGAGAGTGTGTGTTTTATTGAAAGCGAGGCTGGTGAGCCTATGAAAATAGGTTACAGTGGGTTTTTTTAAGTGCTGTGGCTGCCTACAAGCAAATCTCATATTGTCTCTGTATAAAGACAAGAAAGACCTTTTTTAATGTGAAGCGGAGACCTATTCAAGATTTGCGTTTGGGCAACACTGATATAATAGGCGAAACATCGAAATTAATTTATTCATGGCCACATTAAGTGAAATTATTAACTTTACCGATTATCCATCTGATTATCCATTTGATTATCTGTCCTGCTGCGAGCGCACAAGTTCTTTCAGCGGTGATAAAAGTGAAATATATAGGCTATAGTCTAATATACCTACAGTATGAGCTCCTGACGCGAGTCGGATCAACAGCTGAGCAGCGTATTCCCTCAGCTGAACATCTGGAGGCGGAGACGCTCAGAGAGAAAGTAAACAACAGCGGATCAAACGCTGCGTTCTAATCCAGCTCCACTGGACTTTCAAAGTAAAGCTGACACCAGCTGTAAATGAGCTAAATCGTGAAACAACGGCGCTGTAGCCGATTTTAGGGTGAAACTCTGAACATAACCTGGTCGGGACCTGGTTATGAGCTAAGCATCAGTTGCCGTGGTGATCTAGCCGGGTTAAAAGAGAGCCACAATTGTAGTACAGGAGAGCCTGGCTTTAGACTCAACATACCTCGCTAACCCACTAAACTGGCTTCGCAGTACAGCCCTGCTATCATCACAAACGGTGTCAACAACGGTGTTTTGGGCCACTAGTTTTGTAGACGCGTGTGCCGTTGAGAGATGCTTCAGTAGATTGGAGTTGCTTACAACGGACGTGGACAAACACTTAGCTCCGGGACATAATGTAGCTACACCTCACATGTATGTTCTTGCCTTTTACCTCAAGGAGATTAAAGTAGTGTCTGTACTTCCACTTTGAAAACGCAACTTTCCCTCCGAATTCGGCAGCTTCTCTCCGCTAGTTTGTGTGTGTGAGGCTACTGCGTGCGTGTGTGGTTTGTGTACAAACTGAACACTGCCTCTGATTGGCTTAGCATGAAACCTTACTCTGCCTCAACCAATCATCATCACTTATGCGGTCGTGTCGTCCCTCCCTCCTCCCCCCACCAAAGGAGAGAAAGAAAAAACAGTTTAGCAGCTTCTGTGGCTGAGATGAGCCAAGTCGGAGAACAACGGCTTCACTGAGTATTGTAATAACGTGCCTCATTTAATTGTCGGTAACGGTAACGGCGTTGTAACGGAGGAAATAGTAGGTTAGTTGGTTAATTACTAAAAAAAATAACGCCGTTAGTAACGCTGTTTATTTTAACGGCGTTATTCCCATCACTGGTGACGGATGAGTCCAATATTTACTATCGGGCGAAGTGACTAACTTCGCTAACATCCACGGTAGCATCCAAGTAATACATTACGCCTCACGACCAATCACAATGTGCCACGTCATCGCCAGTCGCAGCCCCGGACAAATCTGGCAGCCCGGACACATTTGGTACCTACACCGGGACAACACGAATCTTGATTGAAAATCAATGTAGTTATGGAAGCTCAGTGGCGCTGTTTTCAACTTGGTTCAACTCAACCGCAGCAGAAGAGGTGCGTTTGATTTCGGGCCGCAAGATGACATTGACGTGCTGCTTGTGTGCCCGCGGGGGCGGGGCTCATTGAGGCTCCGCTCCGTTCAGACGTTGTGCTGTGCGTGAACCAACGCACCTCACCGGCGCAGAGCGTGAAGAGAGAGAGAAGGAGATGGAGGAGTGTACTGTGAAGCGAGTGTTGAGTCCGCTCGCAGCAGGACAGATAATCAGATGGTAAAGTTAATAATTTCACTTGTGGCCATGAATAAATTAATTCTGATGTTACGATCGCCTGCAGTGTGTGCCTAAACGCAAATCTTGAATAGGTCTCCGCTGTTTTTACATTTACAGCACCTAAAATGCACTGAAACCTATTTTCATACGCACACCAGCCTCGCTTTCAATAAAACACACACTCGCATTTCATAATTGCGATCAGTGAAATACCTATATGAAAACAATAAAATAAAATTTAAAAAGTTGAGTTGTTGCTGTAGTTTATTTAGTTTAAATGAATAAAGCTTCATATTTAAAAGTAGCGCAAGTCAGAAATTAAAAGCAGCCTCATCTCGTCATTTTGTGTGTGTGTGTGTGTGTGTGTGCGCGTGCGTGCGTGTGTGTGTGTGCGTGCGTGTGTGTTTCTTTCTGCATGCAGACAACTCACCACCTCAGTGTCATTGTCCTGGTCAGAATCCATTTGTTCAGTGGAATAACTCTGGTTTGGGTGTTGCGTTGGGCCCTATGAAGATAAAAGCAAAGATAGGAATGCATTAAACTGGTAACATTGAGATAGGCTTTGATAGTGCGCGCGCTAGGGGGGGAACGTTCGGACGTTCGCCTAACATCTGAGAAATCGTTGTTGATGATGTTGTGATTGATGACCGCTGTCTCCTTCCATCATGGCTGCTCAAACCCCGCCCAGATCAGACCAAATCGGCACGTGACTCCTCACTCTCAATAATATGCCAGTGAGAAAGGAAAAAAAAAACTTACGTGAGAACGAAAGTAGGAGGCACGGTATGTGTCAGTGTGTTATATAAACGAGTAGGCTACGGTAGAAAATGACTAGCTAGCGGCCAAATCGTTTACATAGCTACGGTTGCTATGTAAGCACCAACGTTAATAGTTACAGGAACGAACGTTAGCACTAAAGCTACAGTGAATGACGGTTTGTTAAGTCAGCGTTAGTAATGTTAGTGTAACTTACCTTTGCTTTCCTATTAAATCGTGTTGACCGGGGCAGGCGACCCTCGGTCTGAATCCACCTTTTATAGGGTCCGCGTAGTCGTCGTGGAGCTGGCATGTTGGCACAGGTTCTGCCTGGCTTGACTGCCGCAGGCTGTCAGGCATGGCACGACCTGAATCCCTACGGGTGTAAGCAGTAGGCATTACTTTACCTGTTTTTTTTATTTTTATTTATTTTATTTTATTTTATTATTATTGTACCACCAGTAAAAAAAAAAGTTAGTTAACTGTTACCTCTGTTGAGTTTTTCATATTTAAAAAATATGAAAAAAATATTTTTCTTTTTTTTTTTTTTGAAATGATCGACAGTTGCAAAAACTGGAAAAAACTGGATTAGGCGGGACTACCGTTGGTGCCATAGCGAGACTCCGGCATGTATGCGCTTGCATATTTCTTTCAAGAGGAGCTGTACGAGGTAATCCCAGCAACGTGGATTGTGGATTTTAATAATATTGTTATGGACAAGGACGTCGAATATGAGGTAAACTGGCGTGACTCAAGAAGTGGGAAAATAACTAAATGCCCAGCAAGAATCGTTGCTGTCAACGGTAAGTTAAGCTAAAAGTAACGTTAAGATAACTTTAGGATTTCGCATTAAAACTAATTTAGAATGTTGCATTAGACCACAGTCTAATCTGGTCTGCCACAAAATTATTGTGTTTTTTAAACGTCTTTTAACCATATCTCAACAGTCACGGTTGCTAACATACGTTTAGCGGGCTTTATTTACCTAACGTCTAATGGACGACTTGCACAATGTAAGTTAGTAACTAGTTACAATACGTCACAACGTATTTCCGGTTTAAGAAGTAACGGTCCGCTCACTTCCGGCGGTTTGTAATGTTATTTAGCCTCTAATTTTCATTTTTGCCAGTATGCTAAGTTAGCCGGGCGGCTACATTGTGCAAGTGGTCCATTAGCCATGTGTGTACGTGCAAGAGAGACGGCGGTGGCATGACAGAAAGGCTGTTTATTATTATTTTTTCTTCTGTGAGAGACCAGCCTCGTTAAATAATGGGAAACACTGTCAGGTTAGGTTCTAATGTTTTTCTAACAAGCTAAGTTATGACAGTCATGTGAAATTGAACCGGACTCATTCGGTGAAAGGTTAGAACAGATCTGTCCTGTCTCCTAAATAAGTGAACTTGACATTAAAGCAGATATCAGTGGCAGGGCCGTTTCGGCTAATGCTGTGTTCAAGGCAGGCTTTTGAAACCGTAAGTTACAGCTTCAAGTCACAACTACGACTTGGTAGCGTTCCAGGTAACCCGTAGCTCGTGTTTTTACCGTCCTGTTGTCTGTGAAAGTTCCCTATAACGGCCACTCGTAACTTCTGACCCGTGAACTCGTACCAGATCGAACTGGTATGACTTCACAGGAAGGAAAAACACAAAGTACGAGTTTCCTTGAACGCACCATGAGTTAGCAGCCCCCGCCCTAGTCAGGCATCAATTGGTCCTCGTGCTACGTCACCACATTCACGCGCATCCCTTGGCTGCACACACAGCCCTTCATGCCGTTCTCTCCCCTCATTGGATAACACTTGTATCCCACAAGGAAAATGTTCTCCTCGGGTTACAGCAGAGCAGAGTGACGGAGAGACTCGTGTTTAGGCTGAAATACTTCATGTAAGTGATTGCTGACGGAAAATAGGACTATTTAGGACTTATATTAACAAAAACATTCCACTGATATCTGCTTTAATCATACAGTAGAAGGCTGAAAATCACAGATGTGTCACTGTCTGTTGTAATTATACAAGTCAGCAGTATTAGGTCCATGTGGGAGCCTCCTTTCACATTTAATAGGGAAGGGGCAGTGGGTGTGTTTTAAAGTGCAGCTGTCAAGATGTATGCAATGTCATTGATCATGAGCAGGGATATGGTCCAAAACGAATGCATTTTTATGCTGTTTTGGACCATGCCCCTTTGTCTTTAACCTTTTATCCACTCTCCCAAACCAATACTCACCCATTTGCAGTGGATCGGCATGAGCTTGTTGAGCAGGTGAAAGGACGGAGTTCCTTGGAGGGGGAGCGAGGAAGAGGAAAGAGGGCGAAAAGAAAAAATCCAATATACACGGAGGAGGAGGAGGATGAAGCAAATCCTAAAGTATGATGTCATTATTTATATCCCTGAATTTCCTTAAATATTGACAGTTTTCTTATTGTTGAGAATCATGATTTTAAATTTTAAAGAGGAAGTTGTTGATGACAGATAAGACTACACAGATATACACATGGTAACATGGTAGATGATAAATAACCTTATCCACCGCTCCATGGATTGATTTCTCACCGGCTTTGTTGGAAACAAATGCACATGGCCAGCATGATGGTCAGCAAAACGGAGGAAGAGAGACTTGCATAGTTCCCCTTTAACCAGGGTTCTTACGGATCCTTAAAAAGTCTTAAAAGGCATTGAATTCATTAATCTAAAAACAATTTTTCAAAAGTCTTAAAAATGTTAACACTTGGTAAGTGGGATTTTATGATTGTAATTACTCTCAAATCTCAAAATAATTGGTAACATTCCAACACATGTCGGAATGGCAGCATGTAACCCCTGGGGGCTCTGTGTACAGAAATCACCACATTTACATCAATAAATACATGTTTTACAATGAACCGATCAGCCTGCATTACATTTCTTTTATTTATATATCCACCTTTTTCTGAACGTCAAAAACGTAATCCGGTTTTGCTCTTCCGGTGGAATTTTATATTTACGTTTCCATGGTTTCAGTAGTCGCGGTAAATGCATGGAATTTTTTTTTTTTCAATGACAAGCTGTAAAACAAGATCGCGTGTTTTTCTCGCGAGAGCAAAATTGGGTACACAAATAGGGATAAATAAAGGTGAATGTTGCATATTATTTCTCAAAAATGTGCATTTAAGACCCTTTCAACACCTAAAACCAATATAAATACCAGGTGATGGATCCTTTAATAAAGTGTTACAAGAAAATCGACACAACATCAAAAGAACTTGGGAAATTTTAAATAAGGCAATGGGAAATAATCATGACCCTATGAAAACACCCTGTTATTTTGTTAATGAAAATAATACAAAAATTGTAAATATAAAGGAAGTGGTAAATGGATTTAATTCTTTCTTTGTCAATGTTGGACCTAACCTTGCAAAAACTATCAAAAGGAATGGTGAGAAAAAACACTGCAGATGGAAAGGTGAAAATAAAGTATTACAATCTATGTTCCTTGGAGATGTGAGTGAAGGAGAAATTCAATCAATTGTCTCTAAATGTCAAAATAAGAGATCAACTGACAGCGATGGTCTTGACATGACCATTGTGAAAAAGACAATCCACTGTATAATTAAAGGTACAGTATGTAATAAATCTAAAGCAACTGGCCGTAAAATCCTCCTAATATGTCACAGAGACTCAGGAATAATGTTCATCAGAGGGGAACCTTCAGGGCCTTCTAGGCCTTCAGAGAAGGCCTTAAAAATTCTAAACCAAAAAATATGAGTATTAAATAATATGTGTGTGTATATATATATATATATATATATATATATATATATATATATATATATATACATATATATATATATATATATATATTTTAAACTATTTAATTTAATTTAATACAATACATTTAATACATTTTCTCTCATCTATGTTCTAAAGTTAAGTTTACTGTCAAGTTTACATCAGCGCCGCGAATAGCCGCGGAACGGAGACCGCTTGCCTTCGGCGCCCAAGTTAACAGGTTGTGTAGTTCAGACCAGACGCGAAGCGCCGCGATTGCTCGCGCCGTGCAGTTATCGTTTCGGCGTCTGTTCTATTTTGTGCGCGAGCTGCGAGCAATCGCGTCAATCTTGGCAGGAAGTCACACATGAAACAACGAGAGAATCCGGTCAATTTACAAAATAAAACACTTTTCAAAATAAAATACAGCGATTGACAAATACGATCTTATTTATATTTGTCAGACTCCCAACAGAGAGCGAGAGAGATGAAAACACACACACACGAAAGGGAGACACTGAGTGGGCTGGCTGCAGGGGGGGGGTCAAAACACACAAACAAACAGGGAAAGAGCGAGAGAGGGAGGCAGAGACGAGTTGTTGTCAAGTGAAGGACGACGTGAAATTAATCTTGGAAGTGGAGGGAGTTGTTTGACCCACAGAACACAGCATTATAATTATATGAGGTTATTTACTTATCGATGATGTAAAAAAAAACAGCTCTGAATGTGAGTAAACAACAGCTGAGGAGCAGAGGCGCTCGCGAACGTCGCGGAGAAATCAGCGTCTGGTGTGAACTGGAGGGACGCGGCTCGCGCGCGATTTCCACGGCCGCTCCGCTTCACGGCGCTTCCGCGTCCGGTGTGAACCTGACGTTACTGTCCTGAAACGTGTTATCCAATCAGAATCGTCCGTCTCTATCGTAGCCCGGTTAGCTAGCTCATTAATTGGTTAGGACTTGACGAATCTCGGGGAAGGCCAAGCTATGTGTTTTGGTTTGGAGAGTGATGGGAAAATTGACCAATCACGGTTTGATTTTAAGTGGGCGGGACAAAAACAAAAGATCGTAGGCCTTCGTGAAGTCCGAACAGGGGCAGAGTGGTGAGAGCGGTTGAGAGACAGTTAAATGGCGGAGGACGAGAGCGACGTTGTGGCTAGCTTGATTCCAAGGCGGTGCTTCACAGAAAAACTTCAAATAATAAAAAACGGAAGACCAACTCCAGAACTGGAATTAAAAGAAAAAGTAAAAAAAGTGGAAAGGCATTTCAAGACCGAAAATTATCAGCGGTGTAGTGTGCCTTATTCCTTAATTAGAGCATGCATCCTGAATTCAATCATCACTCCGAGGGTCTCTTTTACTGGTCTTTATTGCTCCCACCACACCGATCAATAACACAGCCTCATGGCTTCTCCTACACTTCCTGAACGTGCGTGCCTACGTCACTACTGCCGTGACCCACGTAACCCAATACATGACATCCCTCCTTTTCTTGATAATAAACTCTCAGACAAAGTCTGCAGATATGAAACATAACTTATCTAATTACTTAACTTCCTTCTTCAGCTCTTTTACTTAGCTGGAAAAACAACTTACCAACCACATATGTATTATTTAAACAATAACATTTCAGAACATTTTCTTTTTTTTTTCCAGTACACTTCTTTTTTAGCCTATTGTTTATTTCAACACAAATTCACCATATCTGTCAGGTGCCCTTTTAACCCTTTGTGGTCTGATTCTTGTCATGTCTGACAAGTGAGCGTTTTGAATAGTCTCTACTGGTGCGTCCGCCCCCAGTTCAATATTACCATCTCTTGATGTCTTTTCTTGTTTACTGTCCATGTCCTTATGTTCCATTGTCTCATATCTTTTCACGTGTGTGGTGTTCCTTCGGTAACGTGCTCCTGTTGGAGATTCAACCACAACTTGGTTTCCTGTTTTGTTCACAATTTTGTGTGGTGTTGGGTGGAAAGGTGTGGAAAACTTGTCTGTTTTATCCTGTTGTATGAGCACTGTGTCTCCAATATCCACTTCCGAAAACTGAGCTCGTCTTTTTTGATCAGCATATATTTTTGCTTTTCCTTTCTCCTCTGCGTCTTTGTCACGCACCTCAAGTTCTGCTGTGTGTGTTTCCCAGAGGTTTGGTAACTTTCCTCTCATTTTCCGGTTAAAGAGAAGTTCGGCAGGGCTTTTTCCTGTAGTGGCATGTTCTATGCTCCTGTAAACAGTGACATATTTTCTTAGTTCACACTTCCAATCCAACCCTTCTGCTTGCGCGATTTTGATTCTTTTCATCAGTGATGAGTTTTGGCGCTCAACTTCTCCATTCGCTTGAGCCCATTTTGGAGTTGTTCTCACATGTTTGATTCCATTATTGTCACAATATTCCTTGAATATATCAGATCTGAATTGAGGTCCGTTATCTGATTTGCAGGTGACAGGTAGTCCGTGTCTGCTGAAGATTGACTCCAGACTGTCGATGATTTTCTCTGCGGTTGTCGAAGTCAGTACATCATACTCATAATAGCGACTGTAGTAATCCACTACTACAAGTATGGAATGATTACTTGGCAGTGGTCCTAACAAATCTATAGCCACATCCTGCCACGGACCGTCCGGTAATGATGTGGTTCTCAGAGGTTCAGGTGGATCAGGTCTGGCCACAATTTGACATCCATGACACGCCTTGCAGTATTTCTCGGCTGCTTTGTCCATGCCAGGCCACCACACTTTGGTTCTGAGATGTTGTTTCGTTCCCACAATCCCTAAATGTCCTTCATGTGCTAAGCTAAGTGCTCTGGCTTGCAATTTTTTGTGGAAGCACAATGCGGTTTCCACGGAGAACTAAGTATCCCATTACACATAGTTCATTTGCAATTGGTGCATAAGTCTTACAGTTCTCAAAATGTCCATTTGTGATCGCTTCACGTACCTCTTGTAATTCCGGGTCAATTGCAGAAGCTTCTTCCACCTCTCTGGTTGTAAGTGCTTTGGGTGTGGCACTCACCGCAACAAATCTCACATACTCCTCGGACTCGTGTCTGTGTGTCTCTCTCTTAGCCGTGTCCCCGAGGAGCCGTGACAATGGGTCAGCAATGTTCTGTTTTCCTGGTATGTGTACCACTCGGAAGTCATATGGCTGCAACCGGAGGACCCAGCGCTCTATGCGTGCACAGGGTTTTGAACGCTGACTGTATATGACTTCCAATGGCTTGTGATCCGTGACCAGATCAAACTTTCTGCCGTACACATAGGGATGAAGTCTTTCGCAAGCCCACACTAGAGCTAAGGCTTCTCGCTCTGTCTGCGAGTATCGCCTCTCACAGTCTGTTAAGCTGCGACTCACATAGCACACAGGTACTCTCTCTCCTTGCTGGTCCTGTACCAGCACAGCTCCTAGTCCTACAGGACTCGCATCTGCAATCACTTTAGTTGGTGCCTCTTTATCAAAGTAGGCCAAGGTACCAGCTCTGGCTAGCTCGTCCTTTAAAACTTGAAATGCTCTTTTCTGTTCCGGTCCAAAGTTAAATGGTGTTTCTTTTCGAGTCAGACGTCGCAGTGGTTCTGAGAGTGTTGCAAACTGTGATATGAATCTGCTGCTGTAACCTACAAGTCCTAGGAAGCTTCTCACCTCGGAGGCGTTCTCTGGTTCTCTTGCCTCCATCACAGCTCTCACTCTCTCTTCCGTTGGTCCAATACCTTTTTGCGACAGAAGTATTCCCATGAATATTAATTTGTCCATACTGAATTGACATTTTTGAGGATTCAGTGTTAATCCACATTCCAACAGTCTTTTCATGACGGCATGCAGGCGCTTGTCATGTGTTGCCTGGTCTGGTGCATGCACAATGACATCATCTGAAATGTTCTCGACACCTTCAATGCCAGCCAGTGCACCAGCTATCTCCTGCTGATACTGCTCACTGGCTGATGATACACCGAATATCAGTCTCTTGTATCTGTATACTCCATTGTGTACTGCAAATGTTGTTATTTCACGTGACTCAGGGGTCAGTTCTAACTGATGATAACCCCATTTCAAGTCCAGTTTACTAAACACTGCAGAGCCATTCATGTTTTGGAGTAACTCATCCACAGTGGGGATAGGGTATCGTTCCCTGACAATAGCTTCATTAGCTCTTCTCATATCAAGACACATCCTAATGTCCCCATCACTTTTTGGAAGCACAACCACAGGGTTTACCCACGGGGTGGGGCCATCAACCCGTTCTATAATGTCCATGTCTGTCAGTTCTTTTATCTTTTTTTCTACAGCCTCCCTGAGGTTGTATGGAATGCGCCGGAGTGGTTGAGCCACTGGTCTCACTTTTGGATCAATGTACAGGCTGATTTGTTTGGTATTTAATTTTCCCACTCCCCTGAACACATTTGGGTACTGCAGCTGAAGAGAGTCTTTAATGTCTGTGACTGCTGAGACATTTTCACCTATTTTCAGTACTCCCAACTTTATGGCTGTCTTCTTCCCCAGGAGTGGTTCCCCATTACCTTTAATCACAATGAATTCAGCCTGTTCTCTTTTGTTGCCTATTGTGATTTCACACTGAAATGCCCCTTTAACTGGTAGAGCTTGGCTGGAGGAATATGAGTACAAATTCCTCTGCTCTTTTGGAACATATGAATGACACTTGATTTTTTTTGTCTTTAACCCTTGTGCTGCCCGAATGGGTCAAATAGACCCAGTCCCCCTCGTACTGTTCTCGTGGGTCAGACAGACCCAGTGACTATGGATTGAGAATTTTAACTGTCATGATTCCCTGGCAGCGGGTCAAAAAGACCCAGTGAGTTTGGCATGAGACTTCTAACCATCATGATTCCCTAGCAGCGGGTCAAAAAGACCCAGTGAGCGTGGAATGAGACTTCTAACCATCATGATTCACTAGCAGCGGGTCGAAAAGACCCAGTGAGTTTGGAATGAGACTTCTAACGTCATGATTCACTAGCAGCGGGTCAAAAAGACCCAGTGAGTTTGGAATGAGACTTCTAACCATCATGATACCCTAGCAGCGGGTCAAAAAGACCCAGTGAGTGTGGAATGAGACTTCTAACCATCATGATTCACTAGCAGCGGGTCAAAAAGACCCAGTGAGTTTGGAATGAGACTTCTAACCATCATGATTCCCTGGCAGCGGGTCAAAAAGACCCAGTGAGTTTGGAATGAGACTTCTAACGTCATGATTCCCTAGCAGCGGGTCAAAAAGACCCAGTGAGTGTGGAATGAGACTTCTAACCATCATGATTCCCTAGCAGCGGGTCAAAAAGACCCAGTGAGTGTGGAATGAGACTTCTAACGTCATGATTCACTAGCAGCGGGTCAAAAAGACCCAGTGAGTTTGGAATGAGACTTCTAACGTCATGATTCCCTAGCAGCGGGTCAAAAAGACCCAGTGAGCGTGGAATGAGACTTCTAACCATCATGATTCACTGGCAGCGGGTCAAAAAGACCCAGTGAGCGTGGAATGAGACTTCTAACCATCATGATTCACTGGCAGCGGGTCAAAAAGACCCAGTGAGTTTGGAATGAGACTTCTAACCGTCATGATTCCCTGGCAGCGGGTCAAAAAGACCCAGTGAGTGTGGAATGAGACTTCTAACCGTCATGATTCCCTGGCAGCGGGTCAAAAAGACCCAGTGAGTGTGGAATGAGACTTCTAAGTGTGGATCAGAAACACCCACCCCCCCCTAGTGTGGATAGGAATTTGTAACTCATAACCCATGACTCCTGTTGGTCTATGTTCAGTTCAATTCAGTTCAAGCAGTTATGGCGTAAAAAAGAAGACACACAAACAACAACCATGGCACAGCAACAAACAGCAGATGACAAACAGGAGTACATTATGCAGATCAACAATACATGTCCCCAGGGCTTTACTCTCTATTGGGTAGTGTTCTTATTTTGTATAGGACACTTGAAGTGATGATTATGTGTACAATAAACCCAGGTGTGCTGAATCTGTTGATTGACAAAACACAACATGAACAGTGTGGTCGCTTCTCTTTTCCTTCTTCTCCCCGTATACCTTCAGTTACATCTTTACATTATTGAAACAACTCAGCTGCTAACACACAGGCAGACAGCAGTTTTAGTGTGTGTGTGTGTGTGTGTGTCCATCTGTGTCTGTGAAGCGGTGGTGAGGGGTTGATCATGCAGTTGGGGCCACAACTGCTCTGGACTTGTAACATACCTGTAAGAGGGAGAGATGGGGGTCAGACTCTGTCAGGCACTTAGTGTTGCTTGTAGTATGTATGAAAAGTGCATTATGAATAGAATCGGTCTTTGATAACATGCTGATTTGCTTTCACCCTGTGTTATGTGGTACTGCTTTGTCCCTAATCCCTTTGATGACATCAGTTTTTTCAAATTTAGCAGAGAGTCTACTCAGGACAGTTTAGATGTTAGGAGCCATACAGGGAAGACTCCCATAACAGTGTGTGATTCCTGTGCAAGGTTATTATACAGTAGCTTCAAGTTTTTCGTTGCTCTGTCCTGCCACTGTGATGTCTTCATTTTGTGCTAGGCTGTCCTCATCTATATGCATTTGGTGGTGTGGCTGTTGTTATATGTTTTGTGAGCTCTCTGACACCTGAACTTCTCTGCAGGGATGAATAAAGTTTTACTCTACTCTACTCTTGTGATGATTTTTGTTTACACCAACATCCTTTCCTAACACACTCAGTGTTTTTTTTTTAGTCCTCCGAAGTATTCTTAGTCTCTATATGCAGTGTAATGCCATGTAAGTAAACCTGAAGCTCTATGTTTTACATTCTTATAGCTATAAAGCCACGAGTGGGGTTTCCCATCACACCACAACACACCAGGAGAACATTTCCACATACCGTGGTAACTAGTAAATCTAAACTCTAAACTAAATGAAAATAAAAACTAACGACTGCCCTGTCCTGCTCTGCTCTGTCCTACTCTACTCTGCTCTGCGCTGTCCTGTCCTGTCCTGTTCTTCTATAACCACCAGATGTTTCCACCAGCAACTAGTCTAGGAGGCCTAAAGCAGCATATGATTCAGAGTAGAGCAGGACAGAACAGAGCAGGACAGAGCACAGCAGAGCATGCTGTGGATAGAAAATTTTAACTCATAACCCGTGACTCCTGATGTTTCAGCCTGGGTCAAATATACCCAGTCAGTATGGATTGAGATTTTTTGACTGTCATGAGCAGAGCAGAGCAGGACAGGGCAAAGTATGGTGTGGATAGAAAATTGTAACTCCGGATGTTCACACAAACTCCCCCAAAATGGCAAAGTTTCTTGACAGTGTTGCCGTTCATGCATCGGATTCTTGACAGGCAACGGAGAGAGCGATGGGTTTGGTGGCCAAATACAGGGTAGTTTTTCAGAGCAAAAGAAACATTTTGAGCCTTCAAAAAAACAGAGGAGGAGTGTAAAAAGACTGGGCTGGCTAGTTGCCTTAACCACGCCCCCCCTTCACCCTCACACATGAAGCATCCTCAGTCTGTCTCTGACCAAGCAAGAGTCAACACCTCTCCAGTTAAAACAATAACGGCATGACACTGACCGACAATGCAAGTTCATTTCAGAGTTTATTGAGTGGTTTCAAACGGTGTAAGGAACATCACACAACAATTGTATGAAACCTCAAGTTGAAAAATAATGTATCAAAATCCCTGTCAGTGCTTTATTTTTGTTTGGTTTGGTTTGGTTTTCATTGAAACACCATGCAGCATTTTCATTCAAACTCCTCCAAATGACAAAGTTTCTTGACAGTGTTGCCGTTCATGCATTGGATTCTTGACAGTCAACGGAGAGAGCGATGGGTTTGGCAGGCAGATACAGGGTTGGTTTTCAGAGCAAAAGAAAAATTTTTGAGCCTTCAAAACAAAGAGGAGGAGTGTGAGAAACTGGGCTGGCTAGTTGCCTTAACCACGCCCCCCTTCACCCTCAGACATGAAACATCCTCAGTCTGTCTCTGACTGAGCTGGAGTCAACACCTGAAGAGAGCAGGACAAAGTTGAGCAGAGCAGGAAAGAGCATGTGAGAACGTGAGCCTAATGTCATTTTCACACAAGCTCCCCTAAAATGGCAAAGGTTGCTGACAGTGTTGCCGTTCCTGCATCGGATTCTTGACAGCCAACGGAGAGAGCGATGTGTTTGGCAGACAAATAAAGGGTACTTTTTCAGAGAAAAAGAAACATTTTTCAAACAGTGTAACACCACACAACAATTCTATGAAAACTTCAAGTTGAAAAATAATAACAATAAAATGAAAAATAATGTATCAAAATCTCTGTCAGTGTTTATTTTGTTGTGTTTTATTTTGTCATTTTCACACAAACTCCCCCAAAATGAGAAAGTTTCTTGACAGTGTTGCCGTTCATGCATCGGATTCTTGACAGGCAACGGAGAGAGCGATGGGTTTGGTGGACAGATACAGGGTAGGTTTTCAGAGCAAAAGAAAAAAATGTGAGCCTTCAAAAAAACAGAGGAGGAGTGTAAGAAGACTGGGCTGGCTAGTTGCCTTAACCACGCCCCCCCTTGACCCTCAGACATGAAGCATCCTCAGTCTGTCTCTGACCAAGCAAGAGTCAACACCTCTCTAGTTAAAACAATAAAGGCATGTCACTGACCGACAATGGAAGTTAATTTCAGAGTTTATTGAGTGGTTTCAAACGTGTAAGGAACATCACACAATAATTGTATGAAACCTCAAGTTGAAAAATAATGTATCAAAATCCCCGTCAGTGTTTTTTTTTTTTTTTTGTTTGGTTTGGTTTGGTTTTCTTTAAAACACCATGCAGCATTTTCATTCAAACTCCTCCAAATGACAAAGCTTCTTGACAGTGTTGCTGTTCATGCATTGGATTCTTGACAGGCAACGGAGAGAGCGATGGGTTTGGCAGGCAGATAGAGGGTTGGTTTTCAGAGCAAAAGAAACATTTTTGAGCCTTCAAAAAAACAGAGGAGGAGCGTAAGAAACTGGGCTGGCTAGTTGCCTTAACCACGCCCCCCCTTCACCCTCAGACATGAAGCGTCCTCAGTCTGTCTCTGACTGAGCTGGAGTCAACACTTGAAGAGAGCAGGACAAAGTTGAGCAGAGCAGGAAAGAGCATGTGAGAACGTGAGCCTAATGTCATTTTCACACAAGCTCCCCTAAAATGGCAAAGTTTGCTGACAGTGTTGCCGTTCCTGCATCGGATTCTTGACAGCCAACAGAGAGAGCGATGTGTTTGGCAGACAAATAAAGGGTACTTTTTCAGAGAAAAAGAAACATTTTTCACCACACAACAATTCTATGAAAACTTCAAGTTGAAAAATAATAACAATAAAATGAAAAATAATGTATCGAAATCTCTGTCAGTGTTTATTTTGTTGTGTTTTGTTTTGTCATTTTCACACAAACTGTGTGACAAAGTTTCTTGACAGTGTTGCCTTTCATGCATCGGACTCTTGACAGTCAACGGAGAGAGCGATGGGTTTGGTGGACAGATACAGGGTACTTCACACAAACTCCCCCAACATGACAAGGTTTCTTGACAGTGTCGCCGTTCATGCATCGGATTCTTGACAGGCAACGGAGAGAGCGATGGGTTTGGTGGACAGATACAGGGTAGGTTTTCAGAGCAAAAGAAAAAAATTTGAGCCTTCAAAAAAACAGAGGAGGAGTATAAGGAACTGGGCTGGCTAGTTGCCTTAACCACGCCCCCCCTTGACCCTCAGACATGCAGCATCCTCAGTCTGTCTCTGACCAAGCAAGAGTCAACACCTCTCCAGTTAAAACAATAACGGCATGACACTGACCGACAATGCAAGTTCATTTCAGAGTTTATTGAGTGGTTTCAAACGGTGTAAGGAACATCACACAACAATTGTATGAAACCTCAAGTTGAAAAATAATGTATCAAAATCCCTGTTAGTGCTTTATTTTTGTTTGGTTTGGTTTGGTTTTCATTGAAACACCATGCAGCATTTTCATTCAAACTCCTCCAAGTGACAAAGTTTCTTGACAGTGTTGCCGTTCATGCATTGGATTTTTGACAGTCAACGGAGAGAGCGATGGGTTTGGCAGGCAGATACAGGGTTGGTTTTCAGAGCAAAAGAAAAATTTTGAGCCTTCAAAAAAACAGGGGAGGAGTGTAAGAAACTGGGCTGGCTAGTTGCCTTAACCACGCCCCCCCTTCACCCTCAGACATGAAGCGTCCTCAGTCTGTCTCTGACCAAGCAAGAGTCAACACCTCTCCAGTTAAAACAATAATGGCATGACACTGACCAACGATGCAAGTTCATTTCAGAGTTTATTGAGTGGTTTCAAACGTGTGAGGAACATCACACAACAATTGTATGAAACCTCAAGTTGAAAAATAATGTATCAAAATCCCTGTCAGTGTTTTTTTTATTTTTGTTTGGTTTGGTTTGGTTTTCATTAAAACACCATGCAGCATTTTCATTCAAATCCCTCCAAGTGACAAAGTTTCTTGACAGTGTCGCCTTTCATGCATCAGATTCTTGACAGTCAACGGAGAGAGCGATGGGTTTGATGGACAGATACAGGGTACTTCACACATACTCCCCCAAAATGACAAGGTTTCTTTACAGTGTCGCCTTTCATGCAATGGATTCTTGACAGGCAACGGAGAGAGCGATGGGTTTGGTGGACAGATACAGGGTAGGTTTTCAGAGCAAAAGAAAAAAATTTGAGCCTTCAAAAAAACAGAGGAGGAGTATAAGGAACTGGGCTGGCTAGTTGCCTTAACCACGCCCCCCCTTGACCCTCAGACATGCAGCATCCTCAGTCTGTCTCTGACCAAGCAAGAGTCAACACCTCTCCAGTTAAAACAATAACGGCATGACACTGACCAACAATGCAAGTTCATTTCAAAGTTTATTGAGTGGTTTCAAACGGTGTAAGGAACATCACACAACAATTGTATGAAACCTCAAGTTGAAAAATAATGTATCAAAATCCCTGTCAGTGCTTTATTTTTGTTTGGTTTGGTTTGGTTTTCATTGAAACACCATGCAGCATTTTCATTCAAACTCCTCCAAGTGACAAAGTTTCTTGACAGTGTTGCCGTTCATGCATTGGATTTTTGACAGTCAACAGAGAGAGCGATGGGTTTGGCAGGCAGATAGAGGGTCGTTTTTCAGAGCAAAAGAAACATTTTGAGCCTTCAAAAAAACAGAGGAGGAGCATAAGAAACTGGGCTGGCTAGTTGCCTTAACCACGCCCCCCCTTCACCCTCAGACATGAAGCATCCTCAGTCTGTCTCTGACTGAGCTGGAGTCAACACTTGAAGAGAGCAGGACAAAGTTGAGCAGAGCAGGAAAGAGCATGTGAGAATGTGAGCCTAATGTCATTTTCACACAAGCTCCCCTAAAATGGCAAAGTTTGCTGACAGTGTTGCCGTTCCTGCATCGGATTCTTGACAGCCAACAGAGAGAGAGCGATGGGTTTGGCAGACAAATAAAGGGTACTTTTTCAGAGAAAAAGAAACATTTTTCAAACAGTGTAACACCACACAACAATTCTATGAAAACTTCAAGTTGAAAAATAATGACAATAAAATGAAAAATAATGTATCAAAATCTCTGTCAGTGTTTATTTTGTTGTGTTTTGTTTTGTCATTTTCACACAAACTCGCCCAAAATTACAAAGTTTCTTGACAGTGTTGCCGTTCATGCATCGGATTCTTGACAGGCAACAGAGAGAGCGATGGGTTTTGGCAGGCAGATAGAGGGTAGGTTTTCAAAGCAAAAGAAACATTGTTGAGCCTTCAAAAAAACAGAGGAGGAGTATAAGAAACTGGGCTGGCTAGTTGCCTTAACCACGCCCCCCCTTGACCCTCACACATGAAGCATCCTCAGTCTGTCTCTGACTGAGCTGGAGTCAACACCTCTCCAGTTAAAACAATAATGGCATGACACTGACCAACAATGCAAGTCCATTTCAGAGTTTGTTGAGTGGTTTCAAACGTGTAAGGAACATCACACAAACTAGGTTGCCGCTGTCATGTTCTTCTATGGGACAGACAGCACTGAGCTTGCTTTTGAACGGTAAATTATTAAAAAGGTCAATGCACAATTGCAACTGAATTATTGTATGAACAAAATTCCATCACAAGAGTAGTGTAGAGTAAAACTTTATTCATCCCTGCACAGAAATTCAGGTGTCAGAGAGCTCACAAAACAGATAACAACTGCCACACTACCAAATTCATATAGATGAGGACAGCCTAACACAGACTATAAGCTGTCTGTAGTTAGTTACTGAGTTAGTTAGTGCAAGTTGCAAGTTTCATTAGGTGAAACCCGAGTAGTGGGCGGCGGTGATGGAGAGGGTTGGCTTCACTTGGGTGTTGTAAAGAGGCACTGCACTCAGCACAAATACTTTAGTCAGAGAAGAGTAGCTGCACACTCAAGACACAAAACCTAAGAAGAAGAAGAAGAAGAAGAAGAAGAAGAGAAGACAATGTTGATTTCAAACCAGTGACTGACTGCAAACTGCCACTGCCAAGTGGTGGGCAGAAAGAAGAGGAAAAAGTTTGATGGAGTCTTGAGGACATCAGTGTGGAGAACACCGCCATCAGCAACAAAGAAGAACAGAGAGGAAAAGCAGCAAACAGTAACAGGTATGTGTTTCTTTGTATCTCCTGTGTGTGTGTGTGTGTGTGTGTGTGTGTGTGTGTGTGTGTGTGTGTGTGTGTGTGTGTGTGTGTGTGTGTGTGTCCATGAGTGGTTGATCATGCAGTTGGGGCCACAACTGCTCTGGACTTGTAACATACCTGTAAGAGGGAGGGATGGGGGTCAGACTCTGTCAGGCACTTAGTGTTGCTTGTAGTATGTATGAAAAGTGCATTATGAATAGAATCGGTCTTTGATAACATGCTGATTTGCTTTCACCCTGTGTTATGTGGTACTGCTTTGTCCCTAATCCCTTTGATGACATCAGTTTCAAATTTAGCAGAGAGTCTACTCAGGACAGTTTAGATGTTAGGGGCCATACAGGGAAGACTCCCATAACAGTGTGTGATTCCTGTGCAAGGTTATTATACAGTAGCTTCAAGTTTTTCGTTGCTCTGTCCTGCCACTGTGATGTCTTCATTTTGTGCTAGGCTGTCCTCACAGGACAGGGAAACAGGAGAGTGCAGTAACTGTGCATTTACTGCGGTTTGGCTCAGTTTTGAGCGTGATTTTGTACAGGGAAACAGGAGAGTGCAGTAACTACAGTTACTGCGGTTTGGCTTAGTTTCAAGAGTGATTTTGTAGTTACCATAATTTTTCATACCTCATATCTCTAAAACTGAGCAACATTGACCTCTGAAAACTTTACACAAGATAAAACATTTATTGACAAGTTCAATTTCACTTATAACTCAATTTGGAATTTTCGAGTAGTTACTGTGGTCTGGCTTAGCAGGGCAGCATGGTTATCAGCTGCTATCAAGACAGAGATGAGAATGTAGAGCAGGAGTAGTTCAGGAAGAAGAAGAATACAGTGTGTGGCCTGACAGCTCCACGGTGAAAGCAGATTAAACTGGCGTGCCCTTGAAAGGCTGCTGCTGCTGCTGCTGCTGCTGCTGCTGGTGGTGGTGGTGGCCGTGTAGGTCAAAAGATTTTTTTTTTTTTAAGTAAAATGGTCTACTGAAAACTGTTGTTTACTGTTATTTTTTAGGTGTTTTTTTTTGTTTGTTTTGTTTCTGCAGCCGGGTCAGGCGGCCGTGGTGGACAGCACCTGCATTCACTATTGAAAACCAGCCCAGCCCAGGATTCAAAGAAAGAAGAGGTAGCCTATATTTGTTCTCTTCATGCACTGAACCAGTTGCATTCACAAATTGACTCAATTTCCTGACTAAAACAACTTTGCTGTGCTGATTGGACTTAGCTGTTCATTGCATGAGCAGAAAGAAAAATATATGTGTACTATGGTGCAGAGATGACTTTATTACATCATATATCCCACCTCTGATCCACACAAAGAGCTCTGGAAAAGTTTGATGGAATTTTGAGGACCAGGATCAGGACTGTGGACATCATCACTAACTGACTGACTGACTATTGTATACTGCTCTCTGAGCAATCTGATTCACAGAAAACTGAGCAAAAGTCACAGGTTTACTGTCCAAACAGCCACCGGAAAAATGTTCACTGCCCGAGACAGTGTGGAGTGACTGCTACATCTGCTGATTGAGGAATCACTCTGTGTTTGTGTGCAAAAACATGCACTGAAATGAAATGAAATGACATTTCAAATGAAAATAGGGTGAGTATAATATAGGCTAGAAGTTTTAGGGTGAACAACTCAAGCAAGTTGTGGAGTGAATTCAATCTGATGGATCTGACAGACAGACAGACAGACAGACAGACACTGCTTTCTCCTAACATGGACCGAAATGAAATTCACGTTCACGCTGCCTCTCACTCTCTCGTATTTCGCAAACCTACTGCAAGGACTGACTGGCTCTCACTGAGGACGTGATCGAGGTTTGCGCAGCCTCTCACTCACTCACTCACTCACGATTCACAAACCTACTGCAAGGACTGACTGACAGACAAACAGACAGACACTGGAAATAGAGTGGCAAAAAAGGAGGAAAAAACTAAAATAAAATACGGAGGAAATGTTTTCAAACCATTCCACTGAGATCTGATTCACAGAAATCTGAGCGATGTAGCCTACCAAAAAAGAGTCAACTGGAAAAATGTTCACTCTCCAAGACAGTGTCGGCAGTGACTGCTGCATCTGCTGATTTGAGGAATCACTCTGTGTTTGTGTGCAAAAACATGCACTGAAATGAAATTCACGTTCACGCTGCCACTCACTCACTCACTCGCAAACCTGCTGCAAGGACAGACAGACACACACAGACACAGATTTTCTCCTCTCAACTATTGAAGCGAAACAACAAAGCAAATGGAATGGGAAAAAGGAAGAAAAAAAATATATGGAGGAAATGTTTTCAAACCATTCCACTGAGATCTGATTCACAGAAATCTGAGCGACGTAGCCTACCAAAAAAAAGTCAACTGGAAAAATGTTCACTGCCCGAGACAGTGTTGGCAGTGACTGCTGCATCTGCTGATTTGAGGAATCACTCTGTGTGTTGTTTGTGTGCAAAAACATGCACTGAAATGAAATCCACGTTCTATCCACTCACTCGTGATTCGCAAACCAGCTGCAAGGACAGACAGACAGACACAGACCGATACTGCTTTTCGCCTCTCAATTATTGAAGTGACAGTCTCAGCATGTAAAATAAAGCTCAAGTGGAGACATCAAGTCATCTCCATGCCATGAGTTTGTTCTTCTTCTTCTTCTCCTCCTCATCCACTAAACCAGTTGAGTCCAATCAGCACAGCAGTTTAGTCAGGAAGGTGAGCTAACGAGTGATTGCACCTGGTTCAGTGACAGAGCAGAACACATTCATGGCAGAAAATTGTGGACTGTGATGATGATGATGATGATGATGATGATGATGATGATGATGATGATGATGATGATGATGGAGTTGTCACATTGTGGTCGATACTTGTAAAATGCTGTAGGCTACAAATAAAATAGACTTTTGTTTTGTTGCCGCCTTGCCTTTCTTCACCTTGCCGTGCTAATTGGAAGAAACATTGTACTGCTACCAGTCCTAGTCCTAATACAGCAAACATTATAACAACAACAACATAATACAAAGCTGTAGCCATTAGTCAAGAATTTAGCTTTCTAGACATCCTGCAACATATGTTTTCAAAAGCATTCCCTGATAAGCAAATAACCTCACCGGGGCGGTGAGGAAAAGGAAGAGGTGTCAGTTTTGCCCATGGACAAAAAATCAATCATTGGGGACACTGTGACCCAAGGAGACACAGGATGTGTGTTTAATGTGAGGACAACACAAGGGATAATGAAAATGTTTCAACAGTAACTCATGGCAAGTAGGATGGCAGCCTGACAAAAAGGGGGGTGTTTTTAAAATCGACATCCAAATGTCCACAGTCCACAACCTGGTCACCAGGTTCATAGGCAGGGAAGCAACATGATAACTGAATCAGAAAAAAAAAGCCACTGTGGGAAAGACTCATAATGAATAATAGTGGTGATTCAGACATTGAGTTTGTTATTGACAATACAGGTAAAAAGCTACAGTTTGACCCTGTTAGAGCTGCGGTTGCGTTACAACTATGCAGAAAGCTTAAACACTTTAGCACTGTAGATTGTATTCTATGGCACTGAATAAAGAAATAACATCAGTAAATGTTAGGGGGCGGGGGGGGCAAGCCACTGTCCCATAGGACCTAGACAGGCAGTCCATTTCAACATTCAGAATCACTCTCAACATTTGATGTGTTACCTTTGCCTATGACATGCTTTGACCCAAGATTTGTGTCCCCCACCTTGGTTTTGTGCAATGAAATGTTAGATTTTGGCTGAGTAACGTCTGAAAATAATGACTGTTTTTTTCTTCTGTTGCAACAGGAGCCGTTAGCTTGGGCTGGTGTGAATGCTGTGTTCCTGGCATTCCTGCTCTTCATGAGGCTGCCCGTGGTGGTGGTGGTGGTGGCAGTGGTGGTGGTGTTGCTGTTGCTGTTGCTGCTGCTGCTGCTACTGCTGCTGGGATAAGCCGTTCTCCTCGGTGGCCACAGACACCTGTGGTTAAAGCAGTTATCCACAACTTCAGGACCCGCAGAGCTCATGCAGTAACAAAACTACAGATAGATGTAGTATATGGATAGGAGGTGAGTTCGGAAAACATAATCTCTCTATGAACACAAGCGTTCATTTTGACTCTACTACCCACAGATGTGGTGAAGGACGATAAACAGTTAGAAGAGTCAAGTAAAAATTTGAATGAGAAATGGAGCAGGTGAGGAAGGAAACCAGAAGCAGTGTTGTCGAAAGGTTGCTAAAAATGGTTATGGAGCATGATCTATATCACGTCAAGACCTTGCATTACAATGACTTGCAAGGGGTAATGGAGTGGCTTGGGGTAAAACACAGCAACTTGCCGCTCCAACACGAAGAAGACATTGTTACAGGACTCAAAATGTTTGTGGAAAAGTATAAACTCCAAAATGTAGGCGTGATGAGTATCAACGAACAACCTCAGATTATGGGGAAAAATCGCCTAGTGGTTTACATAAAAGAACCAGGGAGCAACAGCAGTAAACGGGACTCTGTGGTCCTGTTCCTAGTGCTCAAATGTGGTGTGAAAGCACCCTACACTCAGGAGTCTATTCAGCTGATCAGGGAAACAAAGGAAATACTTGAAAATCCCATGACTGTGATATTTCCGTCCTTTGTAACTCATCCGCCAGAAGAAATACAACCCATTGCTCAGCAGGATCGGCCTGTGATAGACCTCTTCCTGCCCTCAACGTACAATACAACCAAAACCAGAATACCTTCAGTCACCGCAGACAACTTTAGGCGAAAATACGAGCCTCTGCAGTCTACCACTACTCCAAATCCATGGAGTATTTTCACTAACATCACAAAAACAACAACAACAACAACAACAACACAAGGTGACTTGAAATGTGAATTGGATTTGGAAAAACTGATGACTGAATCATTCAAGATAATAGGGCGAGGAGGCTTTGGGGTAACCGTTAAAATCAACGAAAATCTTGTTGCAAAGACAAACCTCTTTCCAGAAATGGTCGACTGGAGCTTACCGTTCATAGACAATGAATTTGATCGCTACGCACACATTGCCTCGCAA
>NC_140914.1:27118072-27193799 GCF_045865225.1 Trachurus japonicus | reverse complement strand
CGAATGTTACTGTACTGAGCTTTAGGGCGCATTCACACTGTCCTCCTTTGGTCCGCTTTAAACGGACCAGAGTTCGTTTGCTCGGATAGTCCGGTTCGTTTGGGCAGGTGTGAAAGCTCATACGAACTCTGGTGCGGATCAAACAAACGAACTCTGGTCCGCTTGAAAACGGGGGTCTCGGTCCGTTTGCAAGTGAACCCTGGTTCGGTTCGTATGCAGTGTGAAAGCTCAGCGGACTAAACACCATAGGCGGCCTTACCTATGTTTCAACCGTTATCATACACACACACAGGCCTACATCCACCACACACACAAACAGCTCTGTCCACCGTGCGGTCACACACTCGACCCCTGATCCGCTCTACAACCACTGATGCGTATCATGCCACACCGCGACACTGTAGCCTACTAATCGCTCCTAATTAACAATAACTGCAGGAAATATCAATAACAACGTAGGCTATTACCTTTGAAAACGGCCCGCAAACTATCAATAGACCATCGTTTTCCTTCTCCCAGTATTATTCCTTTTCTCTTAGCGTTTCTAATGTCCTTTTGTTTTTCCTGCTTTCCTCCTGACGTGCGCCCATTTGTGTAACCTGATGATTGACGTCTGTCAATCACTTTCCTCCTCTTTTCTTTTTTTCCTCGGGTTAAAATGCCTCCAAACAGGCGATCTATGTGTACATCCTAACTTAACAGAGAAATAAAACACAGCGAGAGCACAACTAAAATGTGATATTATTGGCAGCTTATTTACAGATTTTACTAATGGAGGAGACAGCTGTCTGTCTGCTGCTCCAGCACCGCAGCACCGACAGGATCAGCACCTGTAGACGTCTGTCTGTCCGCATGTCTCGTCCTTTCCTTGTCCGTGGTGCTGAAATAACGCGGAGCACTTTGCTCTCATTACTTTTGTTGCCAATTTAAATTCAGAATATTGTTAAAGCCTGTAGTTTGTCTGAAAATGTACATGATTTTGCTTTTTGATGAAAGTCCTCATTTTTTCTGCGAAGTCCTGGTTTCTTGCCCTGATAGTGATTTTAACACTCAATGTGTTGTGCGTAGCTGGGATGCATGGATAGTGCGTTTACTGCGTCCTCTCAGGGTTTAAAGCATCAGCGACACATGGGCACATGGCTGGAAAATCATTTGATGTTTAACAGGGCAGGGCCTCATATGAAATATTGAAACGGGCCCCCAGCTGTCTAAGGCCGCCACTGCTAAACACATACGTAATGCATAGGTTATTTTATTGTTAGGTTACATATCTTGTCCGCCGTCTGTGTAGCAACAACGCCAACAACTCGACATCTCTCATCAGTCTCCGTCTTTTCCTCTGGTACCGTTTCTCCGTCCTCAGTGCAGTAGTAAGAGCGAAATGCGCTCTGCTTCGCTGCCTTACATGGTGGTCGTACAGCACGGCTTGCTGAGCCAAGTGCAATTGGTACATAAAAAAAAGAAACAACATCCCCCAAACAGCCAACTTCACATGCTGCTCCATGTTTACTGTTACCCAGCAGGTCTGTCAGTCGCGAGCGGAGTGACGTCGACTTTTGACGCTCAGAATGTTTGGTGCGCTTGGGGCGCAAGTTTGGTGCGGTTCAGAAGTTGCAGTGTGAACGCGGAACCGAACCAAGTGATAATGCAACAATGTTGCAACTTTCAGCCCCCCAAGCGAACTCGAGTCCACTTGGTTAGGTGTGAAAGCAACCTTAGTCTTGGTTGTCTGTCAACTCTGGTCACAACACAGTTTGACAGTGATAAAACTCTCCCCTCTGTCGCCCTCTTCTGGTCAGAATGTTAAACTGGTTTCATTTCTGAAGAAACGACACCATTACAAAGCAAATCAGCCTTCAGTCCAGTCCGGTTTACAGCACAGCTCAAGGTTCGTCTGTCGGATAAGAAAGAAACAAAGCAGTGAAGAAAACAGAGAAAAGCATGGGTCCAGGTTAGTGAAGCCTACCACTCTCCCTTTCACAATATTTTCAATCAGTGAATGTTTGTAGCCTGGCATGTTTCAGTGTTTTGATGACAGTTTAGACACAGTGATATGCAGACAGTCGAACAGATGACCACCCGACATGATTTTCATCCTTCGAAATCTACTCTACTGAGGCTGCAGCACCCAAAGGGGTCTCCCCTAAACAAAAGTAACATTTGGTAACCTCAGCTGTAGCCAGATGTTGATGTATTCTTCTCCTGTGTTTCAGTGACAGGCGCTGTGGTGGGAGCAGGTAAGACACTATTGGCCTACGCCTGTGTTTACTTTGTTTTCAGCTTGAGTTTATAAATCTGCTCAAGTCAACGCATGATCCATCTCCGCTGTTCTCTTGTCTGTTCACAGCGTGTGCAGTCGGTGCTGTGGCCTCCGTTCCTCTTGTCCTCGGGGCCGTAGGCTTCACCGCAGGCGGAATAGCAGCAGGCTCCGCTGCTGCTAAAATGATGTCAGCCACTGCTGTTGCCAGTGGAGGTGGAGTGGCAGCAGGAAGTACAGTGGCTGTTTTGCAGTCAATAGGTAAACACCACAGACCTGGATGTCAGTGTATCCTTACGGTAAATACAAGATTCAACAGGAGTAGGTACAATAGCTTTGGTGGCTACAGTAGCCTATGCTAACTAAGATGACAGTAATCATCCCTGTTTCAGTCATCTTTTTGTATATTTTTTGGCTTTTCGCCTTTATTGACAGGACAGAAGAGATAGACAGGGTATGAGGAGGCAGAGAGAGGGGGAATAACATGAAGCAAAGGGCACACAGGGGGATTCGAACCCAGGCTCGCTGCAGCGAGGACTATGGGGTGCCTGCTCAACCCACCGAGCTATACAACGCCCCCAATCAGCCTTTTTCAACCTTAAATTTTTGATTTGTCAGATGATCTGCTTGATAACTTGATGATATGCAGTGACGTTCAAATACAGTGTGTGGTTTCCCCTGTAGGTGCAGCTGGTCTGTCAGCGGTGACCGGTGCAGTTGTGACTGGTGCTGGAGCAGCAGTGGGATGGCTGGCTAGCTTCAAACGCTGAAAAAACCTCTGTATGGTTTCATATAGGAGAAATAACACAGGTACATTGGGTGGAGCAGAAACAGTTGCAATCCACTTTCAAATAATCTTTGTCTTCAAAGAGCTGAAAGATTTGCTTGTGTGCAGTTTCTTTAAGTCTTAGTTGGAACACAATTTAATGACACTTAAAGAAAAGAAGCCTAAATAAATGCATTGGAAAAGTTTGACTGGGTCATTGCCTTTTTTTAGGTTAAGTGTTCATCTATATGACAGATTATATGATGATCTAACCCTCAGGTTTATATGACACTGTTATGATACAGGTGTCTGATGACATGATAAAGATGACATCTGAAGGGGCCAAACTGGTTTAGCAAATACTCATTATTATTGTTATTATTATTATTATTAATAATATTAATATTATTATAGCATATTATTTTTGACTTTGACTGTTGTCATCAGAAACATTCATTTTGGTTTAGCTGAAAGACATGGGTCAGACTGACAGATCCAATCAACAGTTGTTAACTGTTGGGCCCCCCTCTAAAATGTTCACTGTGTGTTTGGTGTTGTGCCTGTCCCTGGTCAAATGTGTGTTTAAAATAATCCAGAAGCACCAACTGAAACTAAATGTTAAAGATATTTCCAGTGAAAACTGTTGAAATGTCTTTAAAGGTGTTAGCTGCAAGTTTAATTCCTCCCGGCCAGTATGTGTCGCACTCACACTTGCCCGCTCTCGCTCCAACCTTCAATTGTACTGGTTGCCAGGTAACCGTACTTAACGAGCAGTTGACAGCGGACTGGAAACACATCTGAACACAGATGAACCTGACAAACCCGCAGCATCACGCCTGCACCGGAAACGTTACAGTACTGCTGACCATTAGTTAGCATCAGTGTTGCCAACTTGGCGACTTTCTCGCTAAATCTAGCGACTTTCCAAACCCTCTTGGCGACTTTTTTTGTCAAAAGCGACTAGCGACAAATCTAGTGACTTATCACAGCTGTTTTCAACGAGCAGCACTCACCGATAGTCAGCCTACACAGTAGTGTCACGGAGCTGTCTCCGCTGCATTCAGAGAAAAAGATATGTAGCCTATGTATGACAAATATAAATATTCTTATTCTGTGGGTAATGGGGGCGGGACTAGATAAGCTTTTGCTTCTCCCGCTTTCCCTTTCGGCCATGTGTATTGTATTATTTGAACGAAGATGATGAAGTGTGATGATGATGATTTAAATTGACATGCCCGAAATAAACAAATTGACTGATTGATTGATAGAAAGAGTGCCGCCTTACTGAGGAGTTGGCAACACTGGTTAGCATTAGCACGATGCCATTTTCTCCACAGAGCTATCAGGATCTGGCCCCCTGATCTCGCCTTACATGATATCAACGTAGCCTAATGCTGTTGGCGCAGAGATCATTTCATACCGACATTGCCAACGTAACCAGATGTAAATATTTATATATTTTGGACCTGTCAAAATTTATAAAACAATTATTTCTATACTATAAAAAAAAATCAGTAAAATAAATACTTTTATTCTACACCCCTCTAGACATTCTGTGGATGTATTATTTTTGAAAAATTAATCGTTTTGTTGAAAAAGTTGCAGCTATAACCTTTAAATTCACTGATA
The DNA here is from genome assembly GCF_045865225.1 of Trachurus japonicus. NCBI lineage: Eukaryota > Metazoa > Chordata > Actinopteri > Carangiformes > Carangidae > Trachurus > Trachurus japonicus. The sequence continues at coordinate 27,189,147 of NC_140914.1, read as the reverse complement.
TGAATTTAAAGGTTACAGCTACAAGTCACAACAATGGTTGTCAAATAATGTAAAACAGGAAAAATAAAGGAGCTGGCTTGGAGTCGGGTTGCCATCACCTGTGGGGGTAGAGAGCTTGTTTTGAAGACTCACTCCTTATCACAGCAGCCCAGTGATTCACTGTCGGTACATGTAATCTCACTGACGCTATGATAAGGGGTAAAAAAATAAATAAAATAAAAAAAACAGCCCAGCAAGTAGCCTACATCTAAAGTTGTTTTTTTTTTTTTTTTTATTGCCTGAGGGAGGAGGCTGCTGAACATGGTGATATGATCTTTCTGTTTGTGTTGTTAAAATGTGGGAGGTTTGTCTGGATTTCTTGCACGGCAGTCCAACCAAATATGGCCGTAACAAAACGCTTCAGTGTGTCCCTCATGGACAAATAAGTGCAAATAGTTCATAGTAGTGATATAAATGAATCTATGACAATATTTCCAAAGAAGCTGGAATGATATAAACAATGTGATAAACATTACTTCTACTCCACAAAGACAGAGTAGAGTATCAAAGCAGGTATTCAGTTGGGCATACTGTAGATGTTGTGTGGGCTAAAGCCACCACTGGACACACAGACATGCAGGGCCGTTGCTAGGAATTCTGGGCCCCCTGAAAAAAAAATACTGATGTGGGCCCCCACCCCCTGACTTTTCATCACCACTTTTTTGATTGACTGTGTATAAGAGGAATTTAGTCACACAAAAAATCAGTCTCCTGGGCGGGGTTTATGGGCCCTACTGGGCTGTGGGCCCCTAGAATTGTCATTGCCTTTCTCCCCTATGCAACGGCCCTGCAGACATGTGATAGTTTGGGTAGAAGCAACAATCCTGCCTCAATTCCTCCAGAAACTGCATCATCTAGTGGTGGAATTGAAGGCTGTCAGTTTTATGTGAACCTTGCCTGTACTGTCTTTGTTCCAAAGTCACAAATTACCTTAATTTATTTATAGAGGATGAAAAGTTATAATTTATCTTGGAAACTATTCTGGAGCATCAAATGACACTTTAAGATAACTGACCACGTTTCCTCCTCTTAGCACATGTCAGATGTGGTGATGCTGTAATTTAGATTTATTTACTCATTCCACCTTTATTTATAATAGGATGTCCAATGAGACACAGGTGACAGCACCCTTTGTGCACACACAGGATAATAAAAGCCAAAGCCAATCATTTAGACAAACACTCACTAGCAGACTAGAATTTCAGCATTACAGTATAATGAACCTCACTTCTGAACCCAGGCTTCTGTTCTACTATAAAACATTTCGATTTATATTTAGGCTACTCATCTGGTTTGACTGGCTATACAGTAATTATGACAGAAGCAGAAGGACAAATGTGATGAAGCATAAAAGCAGAAGGCCTTATTCTGACATGAGTTATATTTATCCATATAATAAAGTTGTGCCTAAACCTAATGATGCCTCTGCGGTAAGTGGCTCTGCAGCTGCCCATGTTATTCTATAGAATTCCTATTGACCAATTATATTGTATTACCTATGATGGTTGAGGTTCTATCAATCTATTTCTCTCTCTCTTTCCTTTTAAACGCTGTTTCTACTGCAGGAATGAAAGCATAACCGTCCACAGTGAATTACAGCAGTCACAATTTTATTCAGTCTGTTCTTGTATTTTAAATATTTAAAAGTTTGTTTAAAAAGCAGTAGCAAGAAAAACATGTTATTTTAAACTGACAAACAATCAGTAAATAACACACTTAAATAAGTTTGGATGTAAGCAAAAGCAGCCCTGTGGTTTAGAAGCTGTAGGAACAGTATTTCACATGACATCCCACCACGCCCACATCCACTGCAGCTTGTACATGACGTAGCTGGTCGTCAAAGAAGATGTGAGGACAGATGAGCTGAAGCACGGGGCCTTTGGAAGGCCCTGACAGGAAGTAGGCCTCATTCATCTCCACACCCCAGGTCTTCAGAGTGTTCAGGGCTCTGAACCCTGCATTGCCTGCATCACGGGATGTCACCAGGTAGGTACGAATGGGGTTGTTTTTTTCCATAAATTTCCCCTGCAGCCTCACTACGGTCTTCATGAACTCCTTAAATGGTCCCTGTGTGGAAGAAAGGAGAAGACAGGAGAAGAAAAAGAGAAGCAAACTTAATCATTTCTTATTTTGGAGTACATTCACCTCATCACCATTCAGTCAGTTTACTGACATTGGGTAAAGTTGTTGTTGTTATGCAAAATAATAATAATAATGGAAGAATGTGAAAATCACAATGAATTTACTTGTTTCATTGTTTCGTTGACGTGCTCTCTCTCATGGTCAATGTATCCTTGGAGCCCTTGTCCTTTGAAAACAAGCTCTGATTCATTAGAGAAGAGAACAGCATCACCATCAAAGGCCACACGCAGCTGAGTCTCCGACACCTCTGTCATGTTCTTTGGTGTGTGCATCTCAGCAGCTGCTATACCTGAATCAGAAACATTAGACAGGGTCATTAACACCTGTCAACAGAATAAACTTGTTTCTTTAAGTTATCTGTGTTGATGTTTGTGTACAAGCTGTGGAATGTAGAGACGGCACCATAACAGTTAGTTTCCCTCATGTGTTTACCAGTCCATTTACACTTACCCTGGTTGATCACTTCTTTAACCTTTGACCCATTTGGAGTAGACAGGTATAGATGGGTTTTGTTTTCCTGTAATGCACTGATGAGATCACTGCCCTTCACAATCAAAGGAGTGATTATGTCTTCTAGGTCTGAAAACAAGTATGAATAAAAAGCTTCTGTTTGTAGCAGATAGTAATTTGCAGATGCAGTATTTCTGGACAGGAGCAGTTGCACCAGTTACTCACTGTGCTCTTTGCTGAATGTGTTTGTCTGCTCGTCTGACTTGTCTTGGATGAGTTTGACCACAAAGAGCTCGTTACTGCCGACCTTTCTAAGTTCAGCGTTCACTGCCTGCAGAGCCTGAACACCACAAAACCCATGACATTAAAAAATGCAATTGACTGAATAACTGCATTGGAAATGTGAGTGTGTGCACGTGTGCATGTACGAGTACGTTTGTAACTGTGTGTGTTTGCTCAACTCTTCCTTTATGTGTCCCTCAGTTTTTCCTGGTTCTGACCTTGACAAATGAGAATGCAGGTCCACGATGCACTGAGTCGCTCCCCTGCTGCTTCATGAAGAGGAGTTCAGATGACATCGCAATGGTAATGGGAATCTGTGACTCCTGCAAGGACAGACCAGAATTTCACTTCAAAATACCATTTGACTAGTTCAGAACAATACTACTTCTACTTCTCCACTGGGCACTACAGGTACAGCTGTATAGTTGGGAGAAAACCGCTGTTGTTTTGATGTACTATCAGTGACATCTCCACCCACAAAACTACTATGGTCATAGTGCACGGTCGACTGATAACAGCGGTAGGCTACAGTGTTGTCCTTTGGTCATAAAGAACCGGGAAACGTTGTTCCGGTGCCAATGTCAAACAATTAGTAGCTCCATTAATCTATTCCAGGAGAATTAGTGAATGCCTCCATCACCTCCATTTTAATGAACAATTTTAATACAAAAAACACAAACTCAAATCAATAATTATTGGTTGAAAAACATACACAGTCTGTTCCTTTGCTTTTGGTAAGTTAAATAATTCAGTTCAAATTTAAACTTGAATAAACCAAGTACATTTAGATCATATCAATGTATTAATTGGGTGTAATTTAGTATGTTCAAAAGGTAAAAACTATACTGCTGTGTAAACTGTAACTCACTTGTTTCCCTGTAGGATTTCCTTCATGGTCACCACTTGCTGCCATCTTCTTTTTTGGTCTGGTCAAAGGTTGGTTGTTTTTACAGCTGATGTTATCAGCTCTCGCTCTCTCTCTGCTGCAGCTCTCTATTAGGCCTCTTGGTGGCTTTTTTATAGGCTACTGTCTCCTGGGTAGCTCTGGGTCCCGTCTCCGGGTTTACCTGAGTCACTGTAATACTGGTCCATCAAGTTTAAACCTGTATACTACAGTCATAGTTGTATATCATAGTTGTACATGTTGTGAAATCTGAAGGAAGAGCCAGTGATGATGAGAAAGAGAAACTTAAAGTTTCAGGTTTGAACAAGCTCTGTGGTGGAATAAATGTTTATGGTTCAGCAGCACAATGAAGAAATACATTAAGAAAAAGATTAACAAATTAACAAATTAAAAATATATATAGGCTATATATGAATGATGGGAAATATATCCTAATGAAATGTATTCCTGTTAGGATCCGGTCCTGTTGGTAGGCCTACTGTGTTGTCTGCTGGGTTCCCTGTGTTGCCATGCCAACATCAAACAGTTGTTAGCAGCATTATTGTTACACGCCTGTAGAATCATTATGCATACTTTATATAAATTCAGTGCAGCCCAAATGCAATGATTGGAGAGCATACAGGCCTGCCACTGTCACAGATTTATTTTCTGAAAATGTATTTATTTATTGCTATTGGGATGCTACATAGAAATGTGAGTGAGTCCAATAGATTATCCTGTCCAGCTTTAATGTCAGAGAAACAAGCTCTGTGACTGTGGTAAATGTCTCTGAGGGATCACATACAGCTGCCCATGTTATTCCATCTACAATCCTTCCATAGACCTTTTTCATTGATTAAGGACAACTGTTCTCTTCTGTATGGTCATGAGTTAAATTACACATTATCTGTTCAGAAATAGAGTATGTTGTATAAACTTGTTTATCAATCTATCGAGACTAACTGAGTGGAGACAGATGCTTCATTTAAAGGGATAGTTCAACATTTTGGCAAATTGGCCCATTGCCATAATCGCTATAGTCATAGCAGTAGGTTCATTACCTTTAATTGTAGGTGTAAGCTATTTTCAGTACGGCGGAGCGCAGCAGCTGGCTGCTCAGAGCTACGCTATGGAGGCTAAGGGAATTTCTTGGTTTCCCTCATTAAACTCATCAAATTCAACATCCCAAAACTCCACAGCGCTTTTGTAGACAAGTTGTGACCTGCACAACCACCACGCTATGAGATAATGACGGAACGATACGAAACGGAGCCGTTTTCGAGGTAAATACAGGGTAAATACGGAGACTGCTTGCTGAAAAACCCTCCCTGAACGCAACGCACATCAGCGGTTTTGTATGAATTTACCTCGAAAACGGCTCCGTTTCGTATCGTTCCGTCATTATCTCATAGCGTGGTGGTTGTGCAGCTCACAACTTGTCTACAAAAGCGCTGTGGAGTTTTGGGATTTTGTATTTGATGAGTTTAATGAGGGAAACCAAGAAATTCCCTTAGCCTCCATAGCGTAGCTCTGAGCAGCCTGCTGCTGCGCTCCGCTGTACTAAAAATAGCTTACACCTACAATTAAAGGTAACGAACCTACTGCTATGACTATAGCAATTATGGCAATGGGCCAATTTGCCAAAATGTTGAACTATCCCTTTAAAGGACGAGAACAACTCAAGTAAGAACAATTACAAGAATGGACTAAGTGCTTAATTTTCACGTCTTTTATTTTGTTTAAGGATTGTACAGTGCATTAAGATGAACATTATCTCAAGCAGCAATGCAATATTAATTAAAGTTTGTTTTAAAATAAAGATTCACAGCTAATGATCATCCTGAAAATGCAATGGCAACTTTGCTGCATCTTCAGTGTCTGAAACTGAAACTGATACTGAAATAATTAATTATAAGATTATAAAGGGCAGAATTTCAGATGTGTCTGAGCTCAAGCACATGTTTTGACAGGTTTACTGTGTTGACGTGTCAATTTATGACAATGTCTTGAGTCATGGGACCACAACTATAAGAATCATTTCTGACAAACTGAACAGAAACTTACATTGTTGGATCTTTGAAGATCCCGTGTCTCAGGTGCAAGGAGGACTCTGGCATTTGGCTTGACTGAGATTGTCTGGTGTACAGGAAAGGCAAAAAAGAACAGGCCTGCAGGTTGTTTGTTCAGCAGCTTATTATAACCCATGCTTTTGTTTTGTTAAGGGGACATCTAGTGGCTGCAGTAATTATGACAGAGGCAGAAGGAGGAAGGAGACGCGGTGACTGAGTTCAAAGAGTGTGAATATCCAGGTCAGGAGGAGGTTAGGGTGGTTGGATGGGTCAAATGAAAAAGTCAGCACTCACAATTCTGTGTATAACACTTGCGTCAAGCAGTAGTAAAAAAAAAAAAACGTACGCGTTTTGGCTCTAGGCCATATTCAGCGCTGTGTCATTCAGACCCAGAGAAGATCAGAAAGCAGAAGAAAGACTGATTCTGACCTGAGTTATGTTAATGCAGGAGCGTAAAATCTGGCTGTTCTTCAAGCACTAACCACACAACTGCCTGTACAAAACCAAGTTGTGCTTAATGACTGTTATTCTAGTAGACATGGTAGAGCAGTACAGTCTCTGTGTTTATTATGGTAACCATGACCACCAAGAAACAATTATTATGGGTAACATGAGAGAGTGAAAAAAATTACCTGTGAGGATCTAAAAAAAAAAAATCTCCTTGGTTGTTTTGGCTGGATATTGTTAAATGAAGTAGCTGAATCCTGGAAGAATTAGACTTTGATTGTCACAGACTTCATGGTCAGCAGCTGTAGCTCGGGAGTAGTCTAGTGTAATGTGCCCTTTGAGGCTGATCCATAACGGTTCCACTGTGTGAGAAGGGAAACATCCGAAAGTCAAAACACATCAATTGCTGTTCACAATAAGATGTTATGAGACATCGCAGAAAGTGACATTATTTTGGCAGCAAGGAAACTGCTGCTGCTCCAGCTGAGCCATCACAACAGTAGTCAGAGTAAAAAAAAAAAACTCAAAAAGCTCATCTGAAAAACATTAACTCTATGATGAGAGTAAAACAAATATACAAAATGACCATTTATTTGCCACCAAATGTCATTTTAATCAGCAAATATGAAATACTTCCTCCTTCCTACTGGCACATGCATGTATGTGAAGGGCAGAATGCGGGCACAAACACCAACAAGGGGCAATGGGAAAACACTGAAATTAAATACACAAGTGAGAAATGAGACATGGGTTGGACAATCAAACACAGGTGAGACACATGAGGTAAACATAGATGGGAGATCACACAGACAATACACTTATACGTTATTGCACTGAATGTCATTTCATCATGTTAATCAGCACATATTATGAAAAAATTCCTGCTTCCCACTGAGATGTAAATGTAAACATGTATCCTACGATGTTTGATCCACTGTTCCCAAAACTTTTGTTTATTCAGACATTGTTTATTCATTTGTAAGTTTGTAAGTAGGCTATTTGTAAGTCAAATAAGAATCCCAGAGAGGTTGGAAAAATGAACAATAGGCATCATGCAGTATTAGCTCCAAAGATAATAATGATGGAAACAAACTTTCCAAGCTCCATAGATTTCTCTGAGTGAGAAGGTATCACAGCTGCCCATGTTATTCTATCCACTGGTTGATATTTGCATATTACAGTATTGATATGAGTCTGTCAGGTTAACTCTGTTCTAATTATTCAGGTCTGCTCCACAAATAAACCTAGAGAGAGAGAGAGAGAGCTGTGGGGGAGATTATGGATAGGTAGATTACACTGCACCGTCCCTCTGAAACATATATGCTGATGTCAGCATTTATTGAGTTCTGTGTGTGTTCTCTCTCTCTCTCTCTCTCTCTCTCTCTCTCTACTTCTCTCTCTCCATTTAAACACTGTTTCAACTGCAGAAAGGAAAGGTATTCACTGTGAAAAGTAAATTTGAGAGATAGGGAAAATTTAGCAAAAAGTATCAGAAAATATAAAGCTGGTTGTAGTGCAGTAAAATGTAGTACATTTTGGAGCTGCTATTAAGTAAAATTGATCATTAACATGTCCCAATCTCAGAACCCAAAGAATAACAATCTAGCTGTTTCCTTAGACCTTTGGAGCTTATTTATAGTAGACTATACATAGTAATTAAGTAATAAATCTTAAATCAGACAAACTTAAAGACATAAGCCCACAGTGGATCACACATGATTTTATTCATTATATTCAATAGTCTGTTCTTGTATTTGCACACTGAACAGTAACAGACCAAAACACTACAGTAGATCAAATGATTAAAGAGACAGACCATGCAGCACCATGACTGTAGACCTACAGTCACATAATCATCAAGTATTTTCTGCTTATGAAAAATGTTGTTGTTTTCAGGGTCAGTTACCAGATATGACTGACAAATGAATCGTTTTATTGAAAAGCAGTAGCAAGAAAAAATTATGTTATTTGAAACCCACAAACAAGCAGTAGAGCAACACACTGTCAGCACAAGCAGCCCTGTGGTTTAGGAGCTGGAGGAACAGTAGCTATTTCACATGACATCCCACCACGCCCACTTTCACTGCAGCTTGTACATGACGTAGCTGGTCGTCAAAAAAGATGTGAGGGCGGATGAGCTGCAGCACGGGGCCTTTGGAAGACCCTGACAGGAAGAAGGCCTCATTCATCTCCACACCCCAGGTCTTCAGAGTGTTCAGGGCTCTGAACCCTGCATTGCCTGGATCACGGGATGTCACCAGGAAGGTACGAATGGGGTTGTGTCCTCCCATAACCTTCCCCTGCAGCCTCACTATGGTCTTCATGAACTCCTTAAATGGTCCCTGTGTGGAAGAAAGGAGAAGACAAGAGTGTAAAAAGGGAATCAAACGTAATAATTTCTTATTTTAAAATTAGGGTTCATTCACTTCATCACCATTCATCAGTTTATATACATATTAGTTTTGCTGTTAACACTTTTTGCAGTTATGCAAATATAATAATCATAATGGAAGAATGTGAAAATCACAATGAATTTACTTGGTTCATTGTTTCGTTGACGTGCTCTCTCTCATGGTCCATGTATCCTTGGAGCCCTTGATTTTGGAAAACAAGCTCTGATTCATTAGAGAAGAGAACAGCATCACCATCAAACACCACACGCAGCTGAGTCTCCGACACCTCTGTCATGTTCTCTGGTGTGTGCATCTCAGCAGCTGCTATACCTGAATCAGAAACATTAGACAGGGTCATTAACACCTACACTGTGGACAGAATAAACTTGTTTCTTTAAGTTATCTGTGTTGATGTTTGTGTACAAGCTGTGGATTGTAGAGACGGCACCATAACAGTTAGTTTCCCTCGTTTGTTTACCAGTCCATTTACACTTACCCTGGTTGATCACTTCTTTAACCTTTGACCCATTTGGAGTAGACAGGTATAGATGGGTTTTGTTTTCCTGTAATGCACCAATGAGATCACTGCCCTTCACAATCAAAGGAGTGATGATGTCTTCTAGGTCTGAAAACAAGAATGAATGAGAAGTTTCTGTTTTATTTGCAAAATATGCATTATGAGAGACACACTGTTTATCACAGTACTGTTGATTAATTATATCATACAGACTTTGTATATTTGAGATGCTGTGGGAAATTAAATGATAATATTGGAGGAGACAGGTAGTTTTATGATTTTTTATTTTAATGGTCTAATAATTTCTACATGAACCCTTCCCTTGATTAATGCTGTACATCTTTACATCTGCAGATACAGTTTACTCTCCTTTCTGCTGAATTTGTGAAGCAGGACCATACAGCACTATATCCAGGAAGGTAACTGCAATTTATTTCCTACATCTTCTTGGAGCATTGCTTGCGTCAGTTCTTGATTTTTGTGTAATTAGTTTAATTGGTTATATTCCTTTGCTTGCAGTGTCGCTTGGCTTTTTGAATGCAGGAAAAGTTGCTCTGTTTTTGACAGTGTCATGCAGCTCTGGCTCATTTGAGGTAAAATGCCTCAAGCCTCCTTTTCCACACTCACTGTTACCATCACTTTAACATTCACATATAGGCTATTCAGTGAATGTATTCATGCAGAACACTGTAGAACTGACACAGTTAATTTTCAGAGGGAAGGTTTTGAGTTTTGAAAGCATTCATATTACAGACAAACAATGGAAGCAAATCCACCAAAAAGGAAGTGAATAAGAGCTGTTGGGCCTAAGTTGAGATCAACCTGATCCTATGGTGTCCCTCCATAGATCACCACTGTAGTACACTTAACGACGTAGCTATCATTGGGATTTTTTCTGTGTAAAATAGTAACTTCCTGGGGGTGAAGTTTCCCCTAGCCGCATTGTCATCAAACAAATAAGCCCCACCTGCTATACACATACATAAACAAAACATTCAAATATTTTTTACCATAGATAAATGGCTTTCTTATCAATCACATCAATGCATGATAAGAATGCTGACAAAATTGTATTGGTGCATCAGTTACTCACTGTGCTCTTGGATGAATGTGTTTGTCTGCTCGTCTGACTTGTCTTGGATGAGTTTGACCACAAAGAGCTCGTTACTGCCGACCTTTCTGAGTTCAGCATTCACTGCCTGCAGAGCCTGAACACAACAAAACCCATGACATTAAAAAACACAAACTGACTGAATAACTGAATGGAAGTGTGCATGCGAGTGCAAGCGTGCATATGTGCATGTTTTTACATTTGTAACTGTGTGTGTTTGCTCAACTGTTCCTTTATGTGTCCCAGTTTTTCCTGGTTCTGACCTTGACAAATGAGAATGCAGGTCCACGATGCACTGAGCCGCTCCCCTGCTGCTTCATGAAGAGGAGTTCAGATGATATCGCAATGGTAATGGGAATCTCTGGCTCCTGCTGGAGTATCAGGACAAACTAGTGTTTGACATTTTAACAATAATCAAAACTTTTAAGTATTCTCTAACCCTGAAAACAATATTTTCACTGCTCTACTGAGCAGTTTTTTGTTGCGGCGGTCTTTCTTTCTTTCTTTCTTTCTTTCTTTCTTTCTTTCTTTCTTTCTTCCAAAGAGTGTCTGGTTGCTGTGTGTACGCAACCCAGTGTTGTGCCTTTTTACGAGCATTGATGGGCAATTGGGCATTTACCTATCAACTTAGGAGGAGATAGCATTCATCAAGAACACAGTTGCAAACATTTCTAAGAACATGTTCATGAATGTGATGTAGTTTTCTTAAGAAATTTCTTAAGAACAACTTAAGAATGAATTTAAGAATAGGCTACTTCAAGAAGATATTGGTGACTGAGGTCCATTGTTCTAAGGCAACAAAAAACACACAAAAAACCTTGTTGAGGTGCCAACATCAGACAAATCACTATTAATCCACTCCAGTAGATTCTTTTTAAATTAATTAATGTCTCCATCACCTCCATTTTAATGAAAACATCTTTAAAAAACACTGATTTGGAATTTGACTAAATTATCAATATAGGTCTTCTCATTAGAAGACTAAAAGTGCCAAAATTAAAACTGTAAATGCAACTACATTGTTAATAATCTATAATTGTTGGTTAAAAAAGCACACACAATCTGTTTCTTTGCTTTTGATCAACTGAATAAGTAAACTTGAATCAATTAAGTAATAAACACTTAAATATGTCATCAGTTTATTGATTGAACATATGAAATCACTCTCTACTACTGCTGTGTAAGACTGTAACTCACTTGTTTCCCTGTAGGGTTTCCTTCATGGTCACCGCTTGTTGCCATCTTCTTTTTAGGTCTGCTTTCGGCTTTGGGACTGTGACTAGGACTCTTCGAGTCGGCTCTCTGGCGTTTTCTGGTTGGACCATTTGCTTCCTCAGGTGAACCTGGGCACTGACGGGTGATGCGACGCTGATCCATTGTCCTCTCAGCAGACCAGAAGGGAACTACTTGGCTGAAAGACTTTGCAATCGCTAAATAAAAAATAAAACTTAGGTCTGCTCAAAGGTTGGTTGTTTTTTTCAGCTGATGTTATCACCTCTCGCTCTCTCTGCTGCAGCTCTCTCCTGGGCATCTTGATGGCTCTTTTATATCCTCTCCTCATGTATAACTGAGTCATTTAAATACTGGTCCATCAAGCTTGAACCTGTACCTATACACTCATATTTGCATCTGAACATGTTGTGAAATCTGAAGTACAGTAACAGCCAGTGATTATGAGAAAGAGAAACTTAAAGTTTCAGGTTTGAACAAGCTCTATGGTGTGATCAATTTCTTTATGTACAACGAAGAATTAAACTATGAACACAATAGAACTAGAATATCAAATGTGTGTGTATTGGCCTTAAAACTTTACTTAAAGCTCAAAAGACCTTTATTGTCCTTAGAGGAAATTTGTGCTGCATAGTGAAAACCAAGAACTCAATAAATACTGACATCAGCGTACGTATATGCTGAGGATTAAATTATTAGCCCTCCTATAAAAATTTTACTTTTTTGTAAATGATTTCCCTGTAAAAGTGAGCAGCTAACTCCTGAAGTGATTTTTTAAATTAACAGGAATCCAGTGCACCCAGAGATGGACAGAGTACTCAACCCCAGTACTTGAGTAAGAGTACAAATACTACCGGTCAAAATTTACTCCGTTACAAGTAAAAGTAGCTCAGTCAACATGTTACTCGAGTAAGAGTAAAAAAAAAAGTACTTGCTTCTAAAGGTACTTAAGTATCCAAAAGTACATGCTTTTAAATCTACTTTAAGTAAGAGTAAGAGTACATTTCTTATTTTTCACATCAATGAATTACTATAATTTTTTCTAAATGAATTTAAGGAGCTTTTAACTCTTGTTTCTGAGAATGAACTCTTTGAAACCAGCTGCACTGCTGTGCTGCTTTTAGGGGTCAGGGTTTCCTTCTTTGACAAACACAGCTTGTGTTCAATAGTATTTTAGAAAAGAAAAAAAAAAGAGCAAACGTGAAAGTACTTTTCAGTCGAGTAAAAGTAAAAATATTTGTCTTGGAAATGTATTCAAGTAAGAGTAATAAGTACCACCAAAGAAATCTAATACTCAAGTAAAGTACAAATCCTCTGGATATGTACTTCAGTACAGTACTCAAGTAAATTTACTCTGTTACTGTCCACCACTGAGTGCGCCGAGGTTGAAAATGTCCACCAGTTGAGTAGAGCATTTGGAATGGCTTGCAGGTGTAATAATAAAGAAGACCCTCACCCTAACCCCTGAGTTCAGTGAAAAGGGGAATTATAGTCTAAGCTTCAGGAGATACAGTACAGTTGCATTTTGTTTCTAAAGTTTGGCTATGTTCCTCAAATGGAAAAACCATGACCATGTCAGTGTCCTAATGTCAGTGTCAAAGGTCATGGAGTTGATGAAGAGAACACAAAGATTGTGCAGGATGACTATAGGATTACAAATGATGATAGGTCACAGGAACACTACAAGTCAAACATTAATGAGAGTGAATTTGTGAGAATGATCACAATTACAGCTCGATGATACAGCAAACAAGGCAGGTTTTGGGTGTGTCACAGATGTGGTTCTTTATCTATTCATCCGTTTTTTTGTTTTGTTTATGGATTGTACGGTATGTTAACATGAGCATACCTGAAGGACTTGTTTTGAAGGTTTACATTGGTGACGTTATCACTTCATGACAATGTCTTTAATCATGGGACCACAACTACAAGAATCATTTCTGACAAACTGAAACTGAAACATTTGACATTGTTGATCTTTCAACTTGGCTCAGGTAAGACAACTGTGACCAACCAGAAGTAACTTGTGTAATGTGAAAACTACTGTATGAGGAATACTTTGTTGGTCTTTAAACATATCTCACTATTTTATTCATTACATGTGACTATTGCAAAAATAACTGCACAGTCACAAAGTTTATCAAGTGAATCAATCACTTGTGTAATGTTGTAGATGTTGTCATCAGCTGTTTGACAAACTGGTTGGTTAGTCTCTGTCTCCCCCTGATGGCAAGAGGTGGAAAGATGTGTCAACTATTAGTTCATGTGGACTTCACCTGCTGCTCTCTGTGAAGTAATCCTTACTCTTTATATCATTTGATTTAGTTCAAGATGCTGAACGTCTCTTCAGCTCTGAATCTGACAAATAACCAGTTTGTCTCTTTGTGGGAGAAATAAGTTAAGTTAGGTCACACCAACAGTGATGTTCCTGAGTGTTTCAGACACTCCCCCTCAGATCTCAACTGAGATCTCAACTCTGCTCTCTTGATCCAGAGCCATGTAGAGTGCTGTTACAAATGACCCCCTGAGAGCAGTGTAAGCTCTGCAGAGGGACTGCCCTGCAAAACCGCTGCACCGTATTTCCACTGGACAGCACCTTGTATCCAGCCTTGACTGTGGCAGTTGGCTCTAGTTCTCCCCCTGTGTTTCAGAGGTCTTCTGCATTCATTCTTTGTTTCGTTCTCTGGAGCCATAACCATCTCCTCAAGCAGAGGCTTATTCTTCTTTCCAGGTCAGAGATGGTGGATGGTGGATCAGGAACTCATAGAGGATTAGATGCTACAGTACTCTTTCCTATTCTTCTGGGGATCAGCTTTGGTTCTTCAGGGTCGTTGCCGTACCGGGTCCCTGGACCCATGTGGCGTCCTTTGGCTTCTGCGGCTCCCTGGGCGTGGTGTCTTGGGTGCTCCTGTGGCCGGGGGGCTGCGCTAGCTGACTGCTGACAAACACTGCTCCATGACAACATGATGTCACCAATGGTTGTGTACATAGAATAGTGTGCATATGCAAAATTGAATCATCAGTGGTTTGGGATTTTTGGATTAATCAACAGTTAATCTTTTTGGCCGTGGTTGGGGGTTGGGGGCTCCAAGGTCCCTTTTGCCTGGGGCCTCCAGAGTGTCTAGAAACGCCCCTGGCTCTGCCTGCTTTATTTCCTTATACCTTATTTCTCCTCACTGCTTCCCTGTTCCTTGTTATAATTAGTGTGAATGCTGGTGTGCAGGTTGCAGGTATTTTCATATATGCAAATGTTTTCTATTGAAAGGTGCAATCACGTGGGTCACTTCACAAAGGCACTGAACTGAATGAACTTCAGGTAGTGACTATTTAACCAGCAGTGTCACCCTCAGTTCTGCTTACCTCTGATGACGCACACCGCGTCGAAACGTTAGGTGTTGTGTACCTGCATTAAGTTTTCTGCATTTTATCGAGTGCTCCAGTTGTTTCATTTGGGTTCAGTCCCTTTGTGAAGTGACCCACGTGATTGCACCTTTCAATTACCTGTCCTGTCTGAGAGCACCGATTCACCGGCTGAAGGGCAAGAGCACCCCTCCTTTTAAATGTTTTCTATTAGGTGACACACTGTCCAGCCCATTAATACCAGACTTTTATCCACTGTACTGTTGTGCAGTGTCAGATTTTTTTCATTTGTTTTGTAAGCCACTATTATTTGAGTTTATTTTATCCCTTGGCTGCACACACAGCCCTTCATGCCGTTCTCTCTCCTCATTGGATAAAGCTTGTAGGATACAAGGAAGTATACAAGACGTTTTCTCCTCGGCTTACAGCAGAACAGAGTGACTGACAGACCCGTGTTTCGGACCAAACACTCTATGTAAGTGATTGCTGTCGGAAGATATAACTATTTAAGACTTATATTAACACAAATATTCCGCTTCTGCTTTAATAGTCACGTGTCACCTGTAATCTTAACATTTACACAGATTCCCCACTTACATAAATATTGAAGTTTGTTAAGCTGCAGTCAAAAAACCTAAACACTGTTGAACAGGAGCAGCTCATTTTTCTCTGTGCATCAAAAGGCAGAGACGTTGTAGGTGGAGTCACATATGACCATTCTATACCTTAAACCCCCATCAATCCAAAGTGACATAGGTTAAAGCTGAGGCAACACAGTGTGCAAATGGATGATGTGGGTGTAAGACAGGCCTAACAAGAAAGAGGCTTTTCACTGTCCACTGATGCTCCTCTCTTCCCTCAGACCTCTAACGCACAGGTAAGGCACATGTAGACATTAGAGATGCAATACTTCTACATTATCGTCAGAAATATGATACATTCTTTTCTAATTTATATTTTCAACTTACCAATAAAAGATGGGGTCAGAGATCAAAGCAAGGCCGGTGCGTGTCCTGGTCACTGGTGGATCAGGGTTGGTTGGAAAAGCCATTGAACATGTAGTGCAACAGGAGGGTGGGAAACGTGAGGGAGAAGAATGGATCTTCCTCTCCTCTAAGGATGCAGATCTTGTGTAAGTAGTTTCTGAATCTCAGTCAATATCATTACTCTTGTAACCTTGTGCTTAGTATACTGAAAAAGATGGCAGTGTTTCCGTCATCCCCCAAACGGTTCATTTTTAGAATTGTTGTTCAATTGTATGCAATTACCAGGTTCCATCCTAAGTGAAAATTATTTATTTTTTATTTAACCTTTATTTAACCAGGCGAGCAAATTAAGAACAAAATTCTTATTTTCAAGTGCAGCCTGAAGGGGAAGGGGGAGGGGAGTGCTAAAAGTGAAAACAAGGTTATATAAATTACACAGAAAAAATAAATGCAGTTTTATCTAAAATATTAACAGAGATGTTGAGCAGACCAGGGCTGTGTTCGAGAAGTTTCGTCCCACTCATGTCATTCACCTAGCTGCCAAAGTGGGAGGACTCTATCAACACATGAGGGAGAACTTGCACTTTTTGGTAAGATATTTCTGTCATACACTACTCACAAAAAGTTAGCGATATTCAGTTTTCGGATGAAATTTCAAGACACACCTGAAATGAACTAACCTTTAAAGGTGAACTTAATTTGACCTTCTCTAAACCTTTGAGTACACATGTCCAACTGTTTAATGTTTCAGTACTTTCTGTTCTCTAACAAGGGGATTAACCACAAGTGTCTGATCCATGAATCCACCACTAAATGTTCAGCTTCAGTGACAGTTTGTATTGAAACAGCCCTATTCATCATGCTGTTCACATTTTGTTTTTATACATTGATTGAAATGAAGAAATTACCATTCCACACTTCTACTTAAGCCCTACTGTCGTGATATAATATCACTGTAGCATGGACTTTTTACATTTTACCCGAAAGTCAAATATCGCCAACTGTGTGTGAGTAGTGTCTATGGTAAAATCATTGTAGAAGTGAGGTCTACTGAAAATGTCTACATTGTCTGTAAGCTTAATGACCAGTCGGTGACTATCTGACATCTTCACAGAGGAACAACCTCAAGATCAATGACAACGTACTACAAACGGCCCATGAGATGGGGGTCACCAAAGTTGTGTCTTGCCTGTCCAGTTGTATCTTCCCTGACAAAACTACATACCCCATTGATGAGACCATGGTAAGCCTCTTTAAAAGCCCATAATGTTGCTATTCTAAATATGAATACTCTTTTTAGTAGCATTCAAAGGTAAACATAATTTAAGGGAGATTTGTGGTGTTAAAAAGAGTTGGGAAAGTAAAGTACCTAGTATCTTGCTGTGCACTAATAGTATCCGACACTGATTAGAACACATTTACAAATTCTCAGAATTTTCTTTTCTAAACAGGAATGGAAATGGAGGTTGACCTGGGGGGACGGGGGGGTGGGGGTGTAGGGTGGGGGGGTGGGTCTTATATATTCAGATGTCTGTATATATTGAATTTGTGTTTTGTTTCTGTTATTTTTTGTCTTTATTTTTCTTCTTTTCAAGGTGTTTGTTTGTTTGTTTGTGTTTGTTTTGTTTTTGATTATATCTTTGTTGCTCTACTGGATTGAAATAGATAAAAATTAATTAAAAAAAATTGATCACAAAAAAAAAGGAATGGAAATGGGAACGCTTCAGAGAAAAATGCTCACTGGGTGGACAAAGGGTGTTGTCTAACCTTGTGTTTGTCTTGTCATTCCTCACTGTCTAAGATCCACAATGGGCCGCCTCATGAATCAAACTTTGGGTATTCACAGGCTAAAAGGATGATTGATGTTCAGAACAGGTAAGTTTACATACATAAAGGTGTGGCTGTGTTCTGCTTTGTTCCTGTGATATCACGCATAAAAATGCATCAGCACTGTCCTCATTTAACATCTGCTGCTCCCTTTTCAGACCATTTGAACAAGTGGACCAGCCTGTTCATAGTGTCTTGTTGAACTAAAGACAGAAACAACTGCTGTGAAGCTCTAAAAGCTTCACGTCTTATGTTTGTGTGTTGACAGGGCCTACTTTCAGCAGTACGGACGTTGTTACACAGCAGTCGTCCCGACCAACGTTTTCGGCCCCTACGACAACTTCAACATAGAAAATGGCCATGTGCTGTCAGCGCTCATTCACAAGACCTACAAAGCTAACAGTGACTAATCTCACACTCTAATCCATCTTAACTCACACACTGACAAGACAAACAATGAATAACAAACGGTAATGATCTGGTTTCTCTTTTGTCACTCACAGAGGAAGGAACTCCTCTGAATGTGTGTGGCTCTGGAGCTCCCAGAAGACAGTTCACCTACTCTCTGGTACAGTATCTCTGTCGTATTGTGCGAGTGGACAAGTGGACGGAAAAGTCTACACTGTCCAATTCCTGTTGTTGTTTGTGTTTATTCTCAGGACGTGGGCCGTTTGATTGTTTGGGTCCTCAGGGAATATGACGAGATAGACCCCATCATCGTCTCTGGTGAGTGCAGCGCTGGTCTGTTATCACCCTTATGTACAGCATCTTGTATGATACACCAAAGACAATGCAATTACCTCAAAACATAGGTCCATTCATTCAATCCTCATTGTTGATTTCATTTCAGTGGGGGAGGAGGATGAAGTTTCCATCAAAGAGGCCGTGGGTTTGATCGCAGAGGCTCTGGATTTCCAAGGCAAAATACAGGTGTCCTTCATTCCCCACTGGTCCTACACCTTCACCTGTCCTAAAGAGCAGTTTAATTACGATAATGGACTGAGTTGCTTCAGTGAACCTGAGATACACAGAATTTACTTTCAGATCAATAGTCAACTGTTCATCAAGATTATTTGATATACTTTATTTGATGAAGAAGACCATCTTAGTTCTTCAGCAATTACTAATAGTAACTATCCATGGTAACCATTATCATCATGTGGTTTTGTCTTTGACACCTCCTCTCAGTTTGACACCACCCTATCTGATGGCCAGATGAAGAAGACGGCCAGTGATGCCAAGCTAAGACGCTACCTCCCGGACTTCACCTTCACCCCCCTCAAAGAAGGTCAGAGTTCATTATACTCATCTCTATTGTATTGTGCTTCCTCAGCCCAGTGAAGGTAACCTGTTTTTGTTTTGTGTTTTCTCTGTCCTCCATAGCCATTAAGATGACCTGTGACTGGTTTGTCACCAACTATGACATTGCCCGAACATAAAGTGACCAGATACCGAGTTGATAATTAATCACTCTCTGGTGTAATGTTTGTTTTACTCAGTGGATTATCATGTGTTATATGGTATTCTTTAATGCACTGAAGTCTCTTCAGCTTCTAATCTCTTTTTCCATTTCATTGAAATTATTTACAATGAGTCTGAGAAACAAGGACCACAACATAATCATGAAATAACAATTATTCATCCCAAATAGTCCCATCATAAAACTTCTCTATTATTGTCTATAGTCTAGTAACAGTAACAGTTCCTCAATTCAGAATTTTAAAGTTTAATATTTGCAGAACACTGATTAGGATTTAAAGTTGTTTCACGTCATGTTTTCCTATGAAGCATCTTTGTTAAATGCATTTGGTGTATTAAAATTCCTTCATACACTGCCATTTGTGTTATTATTATTTAACAAAATAGTCAGAAACCAAAAAATAAGGTTAAGGGCGGTGATGCATTTGAGATTTAGAGCATCACAATATTATTCCTCCTACAGTAAAAAAAAAAAAAGCAGGTAAAATCCCCATGGCAACCTCTGAGGGCAGGGGGACACACAGGTGTTTTAAATCAGATTATTAGGAGCATCTAGGATGTTTGTGGTACTTTACTGTGTAGGTGCAATTCATACACAAAGACACTCACTCATGCACTTACACACACACACACACACACATACACACACACACACACACACACACACACACAAAGGCACATAGACAGGTTGTCTCCCTAATGTGAGTGTTGAAACAGAGAGTAGATCATGTGTCTATGTGATTAGCTCTGTCTGTACGATAATTATGTGACTGTTGATCGTGGGTTTGAATCTTATGTTGACAGAGACCACACCCTGGCAGCCGCTCCTGTCAAATAAAGATTCTTGTTCTTGTAATTGTGTAACTGTGTTCTGCGTTGTTTGTAGAATACATCATGTTTTGTATTTTTCATCCAGCAATGTTGAGTGTTAATAGTTGTTACATTCAAGGGATAATAACTACAGTAAGAACAACAACAACAATGAATTTGTTTGTCTGCCTTTTATTTTATTTATTTTTTTAAAGTGGAAAGTATGTTGAGATGAACACATCTCAAAGAGCTTTAGGATTCATAATTAGAGACAAGATGAAAATATGTAGAAATTTCTGTCAACCATTTCTGGTTGTACCATGTCCTTATTACAGTAGTATACTTGATTCTGTGTCACACACAGGAGAGCAAAATGTATGTTAGGTTATTCAGACTGACAGCACCGAAAAGAGGATTCCAGGTTGATTCATCAAGTAAAGAGAAAACTTAGTGAATATTCATGCTGCTCCTTCGGCTGTTGCATTTTTGTTACAAATGGCTGATATCATCCATCCCATTGCTCCTCCAACTGTTGTAACAATTCCAGTACTACCACCTGCACCTGCAGAGAGAATTACATTACATTACATGTGAGTTGCTGCAATTTACCGATCAGCTTTATGACATTTGTCTAATTTTATCTCAGGCTTTTTTTTAAAGTCTAAATGGGTTATGTTTCATCTTTTAAAGGTCCCATATTTTACATTTCTTTTGTTTTTCCACCAGTGGAATTGAACCGGGGCGGCGGCAATAGCCTTGGCATGGGGCGCCATCTGCTCTACCCAGCAATCTAAACAACATCCCCTCAGTGTAGTTTTACATCCCACCTTTTAAGATTCTCTCCAGTACTCTACAAGCTCTGTCAGCCAGAGCCTCTCCTCTGACTGAGTATTGAGTGTTTTGTTTTGTTGTGACATCACATTGTTGCAGTGGTCAGGACAGGATTTTTCATCTTTGTTTAAAAAGTGTCTCACTTTCAACAATAAATGACCTATTTTCTTTTTTTCAGCAAATACTCTTCCCCCAATGAAATTCTAATGTTTCCTCCACCCAATGTAATTAGCAGCACATAGTACACACTGGTGCTTTAATTACTCATTCAGCCTTTATTTACGTATCTGCCACCTGTGGCATAGACAGTGATGACCAAAAGACACAGCTCACTGCCTATGTCACAGGTGGCAGTAGCCAAAATCTAACATTTTCATTTACATTAAATGGTGAACTTATCGTCATTAGTAACAACATCTTAACCTTGCTCCTAAAAACTTTTTCTCAACCCAAATTTATTTTATCAACGAATGAAAATTATTATTTTTTAAATAAAGAAAATATTCAATTTACCAATTGACTGAAAGAATTCCACCAGCCATGCAGGAAGATATCCTAAAGCAGCAAGGGACATTATTTTGGCAGCAAGGGAACCAGCTATTATTCCACCTGGACCAAAACCAATCAGAGCCAGAACAGCAGGACCCAAGGTCAGAGACACAACACCACCTGGACAAAACACATCAGAAGAACTTGTTATTGTAATGTCTGTAACAAACAAAAAGGTTTTTCTATGCTGCTACAACACACAGCAGTGGTGTTTATGTTTGTTTTTGTTTTGTTTTAAAAATATATTTCCATTTATTGTGCTGCCCTATTTATAAAGTGGTGATTCAGATCAGACTCTTACCTGCACCTACAACAACGGTCTTACCTGTTAATATAAAAAAAAGAAGAGGAAAACAGAGATTTATCCTGAGCAGTTTGTTCATTAATCATTTTGTTGATGCATGTGAAGGATCAGTAAAGAATAAAATTACACTCACAGATTTCTTCCCTATAATCATAAAAAAATGGCACCAACTGCAGTGAGATTACATGTATATTTACATCCTTTTTTGTTTAAGTCAGAGTCAGCTTTATTGTCAATTTCTGTCATGTACAAGACATTCAGGGGATCAAAGTTGTGTTTATCCCCAAACCCCAGGTGCAAACAACTAAACAAAAACATATACTATAGTGTCAAACAGTATACAAACACACAAGGCACATTAAAGGTATTACACATTACAGTAGGCTATAATGAATGCTGGTTCAGTGGCATGGCATATTTTGAAGCCTTCATTAAAATGTGCATGTGCGTGTATGGCGTTTGTGTAGTCACATCAGTAAGGCTTGAAAATCCATTTTTAGTATGCACTTATAGTGACCTATGCTTTGGTCAGTGTTCATTTTGAACTCTATCTTTTAGCTAATGGGAAGCTTCTAGGCATCGGTTTCATGGATCTTCAGTCTTATCTCACTGAAGAGAACTCTGAACTCTAAACTGAGGTCTCTCCACCAGCAGGTCCACTTGTTGGACCCATGTTGGTAAGTTTTGCTGCTTGCTAACTTGCCTTTCATCTATCTAAGCTATACACCTGATCATCACAGTGGGCTCAGTTGCCCCAGACTTCCTGCCACCACCAGTTAGGTGGCAATCACTGCCTCCTATAGATCTGTGTACTGTCAGTTGTTTGTTTTTCTCTCCCAAGCATGCCTCCACTCACCCTGGCAGAGCCTGAACTGTCCGGTCTGAGACCCCAACTACGCTCCATTGAGGGGGGGAGGGGAGGATCTTCTGGCTGCACCGGTCTGGTCTCTTTGGCTCCCTCACTACGGTGACGCAGCGGCTAAAGAGGCTGGAGGAGGAAAAGGCGCAGCTGAGCCGTCATCTACCGCTCGCTGTCGCCGCCAAGCAGAAGGGAGAGGTCAAGCTGCCCCGCCGAAACGCTACGGCGAGGCGGAGGGATCGCCGCCAGCGAAGAGGCTTCTCCGCGGCGGATCCCCCAGCTGACCCACAGCCGGCCCCAGCGGACCCGCCTCAGCAACGCCCCACACGGGACCCCAGCATGTCTCGTCCTGCGGCGGCTCGCAGCACGCCCAGGCCGAAGCTGTCCTGGGGCACACAGCGACCAAAGTGACAGTTAACGGGAGGGACGGCGCCAGCAGGCTGCCTCGTCGCCCTCCCTCATTGTTCATATGGTTCTGTATGTTCTGCTTGTGTTCACTGTTCTGTGGATGTGAAAAATGTTTTTATTAAAACATGTTACTCCACTAACAGAGCAAAAATCCCCCCTCCCACCTCCACCATGCTCCCCGCTTGCCGCGCAGCCCTGACGTCGGTCAGGCTGCCGGTGGCTTGTGTTACACCGTCACATCCCTGCAGCGGGCCCGGCAGGCAAGGCCCCCCAGTCACGGTTCCACAAGCACACTCACACAACACACCCTCTACCGTCTCCGTTGTGGGAGACGCGGTAGAGCGGAGCACCGTTGTCAACCGGGTAAAAGCTACCGTTGTCCCCCTATATGAGCGCTACAACTGGCGAGGCTGCACGAGAAAACATCGCTCCCCACTGGTTGTAGCGACCACACAGTTAGCCCCGCGCGCTGCTAGCCGACACCGTGTCACTTCCGCGGTCGGTCCGGCTCAGCGTGTTGACCGGCTGATGAGCGATGATTGTCACCGCCGAGCCTGCGGCTACAGTGGTGAAGCTAATCATCGTTCACAGCAGCACGGCAGGGCTGTGTTTCCGGACAATGAGACGGTTGCCTCAGCTGTGTAATGACAGACTGGCTGGACAGGACCCTCAGACTAGGATATTCTCTCCAGTTCTGCGGGCTCCCCCCAGCGTTCAGGGGCATACAAGAGATGAATCTCTCCTCTCAACAAGAGATAGAGTTCCTCGAGGGGGAAATTCAGGACCTGCTATCAAAACAGGCCGTGTCAATTGTCCCTCCTCACGTCAAGGAACGGGGTTTTTACTCCCCATACTTTTTGGTTCCCAAAAAGACAGGGGGCTACAGACCCATCCTGGACCTCCGTGCCCTGAACACGCGTATCGGTTCCGCATGCTAACCACAAGGAGGCTGCTGGAACTCGTCCAACCAGGCGATTGGTTCTCAACCATCGACTTGAAGGACGCATATTTTCATGTCGAGGTGGCACCAAAACACAGGAAGTTCCTGCGTTTTGCATTCCAGGGAACAGCCTACGAATACAACAGACTGCCATTTGGCTATTCCCTGGCCCCTAGTACGTTCAGCAAATGTGTGGACGCAGCGCTACAACCGCTGCGCAGCCAGGGGATGAGGGTCTTCTTTTATCTGGACGACCTCATCGTGATGGCCAGGTCCAAACAATGGGCCATTTTTCACACAGTTCAGTTGATACTTCACCTGACCAAGTTGGGATTTGCCATCAACTGGGAGAAGAGCAACCCCCAACCAAGCCAGCGGGCTGAATACTTGGGGATTGTGCTCGATTCTGTCAGCCTGAGAGCCACTCTGTCGGAGTCCAGACGGATGGCCCTACAGCAAGAGGTTCTCAAGCTGCAACAGGGTCCGCGTGTCACAGCCTTGACCGTCATGCAAGCACTGGGGCACATGGCAGAAGTTCACCCGGTGGTTCCACTAGGACTGCTGACTGTCCCTCCAACAGTGCAGGGCAACCTACAGTACTGGGGGTCCCCACAACATTTGTTGACCGGGACACCACTAGGACGAGTGACCTCGTACACGTCGGTGTTCACGGACGCCTCCCTGATGGGGTGGGGAGGCACCTGCCTGGGGAGGGCAATAGGTGGTGTGTGGCCTCCGGGGGAGGACCGTCACATCAACCTCCTCGAGTTACAGGCAGTGTTCCTGGTTCTCCAACACTTCAGTCACCTGTTAAGGGGGAGACACGTGTTGGTGAGGACCAACAATCGCACCACAGTCGCTTACATCAACAGACAGGGCGGTGTACATTCCGCTGCCCTGTTAGCGATGGCAGAGAACCTGTGGTCATGGGCTTCAGAGCACCTGCAATCTCTGAGAGCCCTCCACGTTCCAGGAATCGAGAACAGGGGGGCCGACCTCATGTCAAGGGGCGGCCCCCTGGAAGACGAGTGGAGACTGCAACCAGAAGTGGTACAGCAGATCTGGACACGATTCGGGAGGGCAACGGTGGACCTGTTTGCCAACAGGTCGAACACCCACTGCCCCCATTGGTTCTCCCTGAGCCCGCAAGACCATCCACCCTTGGGGGTGGACACGTTTGCACACGCTCCATGGCCAAGAGGGCTACTTTATGCCTTCCCCCCAGCTACTGGAGAGAGTGAGAGTGGAGCGGCTGAGGGTCATTCTGGTGGCTCCCGACCGGCGGTCGGCTCCGTGGTACACGGAGCTGACCACAATGACGGCGGCCCCACCATGGCCCATTCCCCAAATCCGGGGGGCACTGTCACAGGAGGCAGGCACGATACAGGCGCTGCCGATCCTGGGCCAGCCGCTTCAAGCCTGGCCCCTGAAAGGGACAGGCTAATGCGGGCTGGGCTGACTGCGCAGGTGGTGAAAACCATCCAAGCGGCTAGGGCTGGATCCACCATTGCCTGTTACAGGGCTAAGTGGTTGGGTTTCCAGCATTGGTGCGAAGAGAGGGAAGTGGACCCACTGACATGTTCAGTGGGGGACACTCTTTCCTTTCTACAGCTTTTGGTTGATAGAGGGCTGTCTCACACGACTGTTAAGGTTTACGCTGCAGCCATCTCATCATGCCATGAGGGGTTGGGCGGAGGTCCAGTCTTCGCCCACCCTCTGGTAAAACGGTTCCTGCAGGGGGTCAGAAGGCTACGATCAGTGGCACGCACTTCTGTACCACAGTGGGAATTGCCACTGGTACTCGAGGCCCTCACAAGGGACCCCTATGAGCCTTTGGAACGCTCCTCCTTAAAGGTGTTGTCATTCAAGACAGCGTTGCTTCTTGCTCTGACGTCAGCCAAGAGAGTGAGCGAATTGTGTGCCCTGTCAGTCCACCCGAGTTGTTTACTCCTTCGCGGGGACCGCAGTGGTGCCATCCTTAAACCGAACCCCTCCTTTCTTCCTAAGAACATAAGGAGCTCATTTCGGTCCAGAATCATCCAGTTGGAGGCTTTTCACCCTCCCCCTCATGAGGATTCGAGGGAGGCGAAACTGCATCTCCTATGCCCTGTGCGTGCGTTGACATACTATGTCGACCGAACAGCCACTGTCAGGAACACCGACCAGTTGTTTGTGTGTTATGGTGACGGGACGGCTGGCAGAGCCCTGTCCAAGAAACGCTTGGCGAGGTGGCTGTGTGAATGCATCCTCTCAGCCTACAGTCAAGCGGATCGAGAGCCGCCCACTGTGGTCCGGGCGCACTCCACAAGAAGTGTGGCGATGTCTACGGCCCTGTTCAGTGGTGCGAGTGTTGAGGACATATGTACGGCGGCATCGTGGTCTTCACCCTGCCCGTTCATAAGGTTCTATCTCTTGGATGTATCAGGCTCCTTCTCCAGGTCTGTGCTCACTGTAGGGTCACAGGACATGTGAGAGGAAGGATGTGTCAAGTGTTTTAAATACTTGATCCCCACAGGGTGTCATGCACCTGCATTGGACTGTGCTCTGCTAGGACACTGTCAATGAGGTGCGCAGGAGGTCTAGGGTTGAGACCCCAGCGAGGTTAGACCACAACTTCACCCAGCCTAGCCAGGTGCTGCTAACTGGGATGAAGTTGGACCCGTTATCACTCCATACGGTGGTTAAGATTAATAAAGTGGTGAATGGGTCTTGGTACCTAACCGGTAGCTGGTGTGGTCAGTGGGCGGAGCCTCTCCCGCGGCAGGGAGTACATAAATCGGGCTTCGCCTGTGTGAGATATAACGAAGGTTACGATATAACCCTAGTTATATTAACACAGGCGGAGCCCTCTACTTAGGGCCCTGCCGCTCTTTCGCCTTACGCTGAAGTTTGGTGGAATGAGGGCAGCTGGCGGTGCATCTGCTTATATAGCCCGCTAAAGGGCGGGAAAGGTAGGCACGCCATACTGGCCGGCTACGTACATGCAAATTTCAGTGGGCCAACGCGCGTACGCAATTGGAGGAGAGATATACCCATAGAGTCCAGTAGAGGGCTCCGCCTGTGTTAATATAACTAGGGTTACAATATCGTAACCTTCGTTTTGTTTTGTTGTGACATCACATTATTTCAGAGGTCAGGACGGCCTCTGAATACAGGGGGTTTCTCTTTTGCTTGAGGGCTTTAACACTTTCATAGTATTAGTACACTGTAGCACCTAGAACCTTTTTTAGTTAAAAAAAAAACTGATGATGATGTGCCAAGCCCCAGTATGTAGGATTTGTGGTACTTGTAGTATGGTTGAGAAGAGCAACTGTCTGCCACCTCATTCCCAGAGAAGCACAGTAGCCTACGCAAATTTGTTGCCGTTGCCAGTCCGTGTCGATACTGGTACTGTCGTCGGTTAACAACTTTCCTCCTCTAAAACGGCAAGTTAAAATATTATGACTTTATTCTTGTAAATTTATGACTTTATTCTTGAAGTCTGTGAAAAAATGTTATCTCAATGTGGCCCTAATATGAGGTCCGTGTACGAAGTATAATTCAATTGCGTTGTTCACTTCGAACTATGAGAAATGTCATTTTTAGGGGTATTTCCTCATTGACGTAAGACGTACAACGCAATTCAGCGCACCAAAGTGCCCGCTTGTTCCTTTCTCCAACTTGTACAATGAAAATTGAAAAAGGAAGTCGAGAGCCGGAACCAGCCTTCAAAATAAAAGCTCCGCGTTTTGAAGCATGTTGGCTACAGCGCCGGACAATTTAAAAGAAAAAAAAAAAAACCCGAAACGAATTAAATACAAACTCACAACAAATCGCCTAAACGATTACCATTTCATAAATGATATAAAGTGATATTTCGGCTACTTCCCCCACAACTGTCAGGATCCCTGGGGATTTTCACAATAAGGGCACTGGATCGCACTGAGATGCTGTCAACAACGTGAGGTGAGTGAGTCAAACTCTGTTGTGGTTGATGACTTCATCACTGCTGCACTCATGAAGTAGGTCACACGTTATGTTGTTTTTCATTTTTTCGACCTAACTTCTCCAACCAGTGTTTAAATTGTTGACCTGCTAACGGTTAGCTCCAGAAGATAATCAACACTAGCAATGCTAATTGTTTACAGGTAAACTAGCTAGCGGTTGTAGCTAATAAACAGCTGTTGGATGCTAACGTAACGTTACGTCTTTTGTTATTATCAGCTCTTTAACTCCACCTTATTTGAATATTTTCTTCTCTAAGTCTGTGAGAAATGTCCTCATTTATGGTAGAAGTGAATAAATACACGTTTTTTTTATTTATTAAACGCTAGTTGTGTTCACAAATGTGTAACTTATATAGGCTACCAGCATCATGTTTGTCCACGCAGACTACAGAGCAGTCTAAACTACGTCTAAATGAAATATGAAATGTCACGTGTGTCTCTATTTGGCAGCTGATGCATGAACTCATCCTATGACAGCACCAGGATCAGCTTGAAACAGCCAGAGCTGGTAAGTTGAGAGTTACCAGTGAGTAGACTCCACCATTTAGACACATTTAGGGCATTTTGATCATCACATTTCCACGGACACGACTCCCACAGACATACATACAGTGCTTTCTGGACAAGTTTATCTCCTTTACCTGAATTTCAAAAAATTCAGGGACATCTTTCAGCCACTGTTTGTTGAGGACAACTCCAATCAGTGCTTTGTAGGCAGGGGAATCTTTTTGGATCCACTCCTTTCCACTGTTTTTATCATCCAGTGGCTCATGAAGGCACCTCCCAAAAGCCCACTCGTGACGGCCGGTCACATGGTAAAGAACACCTCGCCATAGACCCTGCAACCATGAAAACACCACTCACATTTTCAGTGCCACCAAAAGCAAAATGGTAAGATGAGCTGTCATGTGGAAGTTAGAGTAAATCAATTACAATTATGCTTGGTTCCGATCACTATCTTCATGCAAATTGATAACCAACAATTTCAATATACACACCATGAACTGCTCCATGTTCTGTGCCTCCTTGCAACAGAACCAGAAGTGATTGACGATGTCTTTCAACCACAGCAGGATTTCTTTTTGGTCTTTGACCTGTCCTGCCTAGAAAGGTTAAAAATTAAAATGCTGGCATTCAAAGTATTAATCCAGCTAGTCAGTGCACAGTGTACTGGAGATAACAATCTCACTGCATGAAGTCTCTTGGCCAAGCTTTTTGCTCCGTGCCACATGTCCAAGGTGTGCAGTACTCCCCGGTCACCATACTTCCCACACTTGGGATCTGTAACATATAAAAACAAAAAGCTGCTGTAAGTGTGATTTATCCTAATGCAGCTGGGTTACAGGTATTAGTAACAAGATCTCAGTACAAGCGCACCCATTAGAGCCTTGATTTGAATGTGTGCATCAGTGCACATCTCTTTCAGGGGTATTTCACAAAGAAGTTGGTCAATTGTTCTGATGAAGCCTTCTTTCTCCATTACAACAGAATTTCTGTTTGTCTCTCTTTTGTCAACTGTCGTTATGTTGATTATTTCCCGGGTCTCAAAGTCCATTGTTGTGTACGTGCAGTACTGTGCACTGTGCCCTGTATGGTAACATTATCAGAATACATTTTTGTAATGAGTGGGAGTACATGAAATACAGAAGGTGGGAACCATGTTATGCTAAATATATAAACTGATAAAATGTTTCATATTGTAACGTTGCAGGGTAGCTGGGTGGCTAACGGAAGAACGGGAGGAGACGAGATCAAAGTTGCTAGCTCAACTGAGCCCAGATTTATTCCCTCGCCGAAGCACAGCTAACCCGAGGTTGAGGTGTCCCCCGGAAAACAACAAACAGCGTGGCTAACCCTCGGAACTCAGGAACCGTCTCTCTTCGTGCTCACAAGCTTTTTCCCCCCTGCATAACAAAACTCCTCCCCCGACGTAAACACTGTCGTAAAAAACACACATCTTCCCCTCCCTTCCCTGAACACATCTGTCAGCCCCTCCTCACTACGGTGGACACCTCCCTCAATTTAACACACTGTAACACTACACACACATCAGTAAATCACCCATCCCAAATAATGTTAGAAAGGAATATGATACCAGAATGATAATAACTGCAGTACCTACCTGGAGAGTCCATCCTTCCATCAGCTGGAAAAAATAACGAGAAAGTTAGTCAAAAGCAAACACTTTATAACATTTTCAATCAATTTATTTCCATCTCATGTATGTCAGTGCACTCACCTATGGCCACAATGTGGTCCTTTTCACGCAGCCGGTTGATGATTGCGGATCTCTTCTACTGCCAGAACTCCTTGTTAGTATCCACACAATAAGAGTCTTGCACAGCAAAGAAAGTGGACTTTGTTACAATGCCCATGTTCATGAACTTGAACAGCAGCGATATTTTGTGATAATTGTTTCCAGACAGTAGGATGTTCGTGGCCAGCATGAAGTCCCCTGCCTGAAGGCCAAACTTGAAAATAGGCTGCGAGTTCCATGTCCACAGGATGTGACCTCGCGAACACACCTGTGCATAAAAGTGACAAAGAAAAAAATCCGAAATAATTTCAACATTTATACAAAATTACAGTCAAGAGTGTGTCAGATGGACATGGCTATATAATAATAATAATAGATGAAATGGAACACACAAAACTTTAGGGCTACAATAGCTTCCTCACCCATTCAATTGTTGTTGCTGTTCCCCGTGACTTGATGATAACCTCAAAGGGCTGCACAGCATCACATTCAACTCCCAGTAGAGGATCACTGAATTTGCATTTCTCCAGTGGGAATCTCAGAAAGCCTGTAAATTGTCTCAGGTTTTTCTCATATGCAATTGCAGCTTTCTCTCCAACAATGTCATCTTCACATAAAACCCTCTGGTAATCAGGAAAAGACATGCTCTCAGGTGGAGTATCTTCCTTCTCTCTCAAATCGTGGACCATTTCGTCAATGCCTACAGTTGGGAGTGCTTCAATAGCGAAGGGCATATTTAGGGCAGCACCGGTTCTATGTTGAGAACGACATATTTTAGCATTGTTAGTAATTATACGAGTCATACACACATTTTAACCAGACGTAAGAGCCGTATAATCTTCAATAACTATTGCACCATGAAATATCTTCACTATTTTAGAGGCAATCTAGGCCACACTGCAGACAACATACCGCAGACAAAGAGGGGGAACATAATCTGGATCAGAGCTTCCATCATCTTCTTCTTCTGTTTTTGACACTTCTGTTTCAAAGTCAGATCCTTCTCCCTCATTCTCCCACTCAATACTAAAAAGAAAACACACATTTTGTAAGCATTCCATAATGATTGAACATAATTTGAAAAAGAAAAAAAAGAGAAATATTATGCTACACATGTGCAGTCAACACAAAAACAGTCAACAGTGCTGCCTTGAAATCTTCCTTCACAACAATGTCCACATGTCGTGTATATGTGCGCAAGTCACACTATAAATACAACAAGCATAGCATACAAAGCTAACGGTACATTATCAGCAGCACTTACACACTGTTCTTGAGGTTGTTGGCTTCATCTTCATCGACAATGTTACTGTCCTCCATACTCAGGGAGTGCATGCTGCACATAAAAGGTGATAATATTTATGAGTAACTCTCTCATTATTTCAAAATAATATAACAGGAAAAAGAATGCCTCTTTTACATTTAGCAGATGTTTGATTTACCTTTCCTGTAAGATATCAATCACATCCTCTGGATCAGGGAGAGAGGACCAACCACCAGCACATTGAAGATATCATCCCTACAAGTGCAAATACATTTGTAGGTATAATGTGATTAGCAAGCAAACACACTTAGCAGAAGAGCATGTAGAAATGTCACGTGTGGATATTTACAAAACAAGAGAGCTATACAGCCAAGAATTTAGGCTGTATGTTGGTTTTAGGACACACACTCACACAGACACTAACTACTGTACCTTTGAGGTTCAGTGCCATTGCTGGAAAGTGATGGGGGAGGAGGTGGGCGGATATTTCTGTCAGTCTTCATGGGGGTTGATGATAATGGCCCCTTAGAGTACTTTTCGTAACGGTAATGAAAATTATGTAAGTTGTAAATTCTGTTAGAGTGGAGCTCTCCACGGTACCGTGTAATGCACATCACACACAGTAACACTCACCAGACACAGCATACTGTTTGTATCGTACACAAAGTAACACTGGCTACAAAATGTTTACTGCTCGTCACGTACACGGAGTAACACTCGCGACACACTGCATGCTATTGGTCACGGACCACGTACACGGGCTATAACTGTCCACACAACGTGTACTTCTTGTCACGGCACACGGGCTATAACTGTCCACACAACGTGTACTTCTTGTCACGGCACACGGGCTATAACTGTCCACACAACATGTAGGCTACTAAAGTTACTCGTCACAGCACACAGACCCCCGCAGTAAGTTACACACAGTAAGGCTACACACCTGGTAACTTACTGCTCGTTAGGCTAACGATGTGGCTAACACCAGGCTGCTAACAATACATTACATTCATAGCACCATTTCCAAGAAAACAGGGTTCCCGCGGATCCTTAAAAAGTCTTAAATTAAAATCTGGGTAATTAAGGTCTTAAATTGTCTTAAATTTACTGTAAATTTGCTATTGGTATTAAATTTCCAGATGGCGCATTTAATGCCGACGGAAAAGCACAGTAGTCGCCCGTAAAACGTCTATTTGTTTGATCCCTGTTTGGTCCGTGTTTTTTTTTCTCTCCAACTTTTTATGCATTTATTTTGAAAATACAGCTGGCGAGAGACAGGGAAGGGGGGGGATAAGGAGGATTGACAAGTCAGGGTTGGAAATTCTCACCCGTCACTGGATTAAAAAAAAAAATCGGTATCGTAACGACACGTAGGCCCGATATGAAATGAGTGTGTCACCGTGTCAGCTGTTTAGTAAGTGTGTGTGGCTGGCTGCGTTGTGTTTCACTGCTGACTTCCAAGCAGCTAGCCTATTAGCGCTACCTGGAGCAACAACAACAGTCGCTGCAGCTCCTACTGAGAGCGAGTCAGTAACGCACGTGAGACACACCAACCGACCGCGCACATGTCGTGGACATCGTCAAACTTCTCACACTGTTAAAAAAAACGACTGTTGTGTTGTGTGACGGCAGATACAGAACCAGGTATTTATTTAAAGTTAGAGAGGGAGAAGGAGCGAGGTGAGCCGGGGGAGGGAGGGAGGGAGGGAGGTGTGTGTGTGTGTGTGTGTGTGTGTGTGTGTGTGTGTGTGTGTGTGTGTGTGTGTGTGTGTGTGTGGACTTATGCAGAGTGGAATAAAGAGCTACTGTGGTATTATCATACAGTGTGCAGGGCCGTTGCTAGGAATTCTGGGCCCCCTGAAAGAATACTAAAGTGGGCCCCTGACTTCACTTTTTTTTAGACTACGTATTATCATTTTTTACTTAGCCTACTTTGTTTTGATGCAGCATTACTATGAGTATTAGTCAGGGTCTTATGCAGAAAAATTCAGTCATAAAGATTAGACTACTGGGGGTTTTTTGTGGGCCCTAGTACATGGGCGCTGGCCCCTAGAATTATCATCACCTTTCTCCCCTATACAACGGCCCTGACAGTGAGAGTTTGATGATATGATATGTCTTACAATACTGCAGTGAATATCATAGGCTTGTTATTGAGGTATTGTAATACTAGGGATGTAATGATATGAAAATCTCACAATTGCAAGGTTTTCATATCAGAAAAATAGTGGGGTGATACAGTTTCTCTACAGTAAAATTAAACGTGAGTGAAGAAATAGAGCATTTTCTAAATATTTTATGTGGTGGTACCGTTCCGTTCAAAATCAAACAAATTACAGTACAAATACCACAATTGTAGGCTACACTTGCAAAATGGTGGCGGATAAAAACATTGAGTGGCAGGTAGAATTTAGAACCCCCCCCCCATCGTTCATGTTGCAGTCACTTTACCTTGGACCATGTGGGAAAGTGGGTAAAACCCATTTTTCGATTTGCGTTTTGGTCTTAAATTTCATTTCAAGTGGCATTAAAAAAGTCTTAAAAAGTCTTAAATTTAACTTTACTTAAGCTGCAGGAACCCTGGAAAAGCAATAAAGTACTCGGTCCAGTACATGTAACAGCAACACATCCTGCTCGTAATAAACAGAGTCACTTACTTATCCAGCAGTAACAGGACAAGATCCGTGTCGGACCTCAGTCCAATCTCCTCCTTCAGGGCTCTCCATCGAGGTAAAGCGACACCAATGATAAACCGCGTTTGTCTTCTCCTTTTGTCACTCCCTTTCTTTACCAAGATACCTTCTGCTGAACGTGAAGGTTTTTTAGGCTTTTTAGTGGGATCCACCACTTCGGATCCACCTCTTGGTCGCTTCTTCGGGTTTTCCACCATGTTGCTACTAGCAGCGCTCTCCTCCCCCTCCCTTCTCGTTGCCAGGTAAAGAGTAGAACGCGTCATTCCTGTGCGCCAGCGCGGGAATGTCGCTCCAAGACAGTAAATACAAAAAGAGTAAATACTGAAAAGCACCGCGAGATGTTAGAGGAGCCGAACGGCTTAATCACCGTTGTATAATCTCCTCTTATAGTGGCTTGGGTGAAACGGATATTTACAGACACGTAGAAGTTACGCACTATAGCTTTAAAGGGATGGTATCATTTTTTTTAAAGTGGGGTTGTATGATCTACAAATAGCCCCTAAGTACTTTAATTGCAGTAGAAGACTCTCTGCACTCCTCCCGTTAGCAACGCCAGCCCACAATAGCCCTGCCCAGAGATTTACAACATACAGTGTTGTGAACAGACCCAAAGAAACGGCCTATTTTCGCGGCCTAAAAGAGATTTTACCGGAAAAATAAATACACAGTCCCATTGTTCGCTATAATATAATTTTTTCCAGCCCTTCAAAGTGCACGAAAAACGCAGTTTTTATTTGGACCACCTAACCAACTCACATATCCAGGGTTTGCGCCCGCCAATCAGCAGTTGGTTAGGTCCAAATAAAAACAACCGTTTTTCCAGCACCTATGCATATTTGAGAACATATATTTAACAAATGAAAATAACTTGTTTGACATTTGTGGTAAAATACAGACTGATTCCTGCCAAAGGTGAGAAAATCTGCTTACTGCTGCCAAATTTACAGATGAAATCTGCTTTTTGCAAGTTGGGATATGGCATTTTGGTACATGAAAGCTAACTTACCAGTCTTGCTAAGAGCTTCAGCGATTATTTACAGTACAATTTACAATACAATCTCTGTTTTGCTACTGATTTAGGGCAGACTGGATACTGCAGTGAGTCTATGTTGGAAAGTTTCATAACCGTGATCTGCTTGTTGTGTTTTTTTTTTTTTTTTTTCATATGGGTTTCATGTGACACTGAACTTGACTGAATTTTGGTTGAACCCTGGTTAATAAATTTGCAGCTTTTGACCACAGCTGGAAAGTTTGTTTCACTTTAAGGTTGAATAAAGCTCCTGAACAAAGCGTACGTGTTATAAGGTGTTGTACCGCTTCCTTCTCACATCGTCTGTTGAATATTTCTCACATGCTCAAACTTAACCTCAACCTCAACATCAAGCGTAGCCTATTTCATGCAATTAGATTAAAGAGGGGCTCGTACTGATGAACCCACAAAGAAACATCACCTTATTCTGCTATTTTGATAAGAAAAACAAGGGTTTTTAGCAAAAAAGGACAGTTAAAATTGAAATTACATTCACTTTGTTGCTTCACACACAGACCAGATGGTTAAAGTGTTGCACCACTTCCTTCTCACGTCGTCTGTTGAATATTTTTCACACGCTCAATCTTAACTTCAACATCTAAATATTATAGAAATATACAGACCAGGGGATTTAGATTTGTAGCTTAATTAAAACACTCCTTGGGTAAACCTGTAGGCCTGACTTCATCTTTGATGATCATCATCTTTGCTGTTTCCTCCCCAAACGGTGGCAGACAAAAAGCGGCCTTCCCAGACTCGTGATTGGTTGCTCTGTGATGGAGAGGATGGCAGTTTTGGATGCTGAGTGTGGATCCACCGAGTTGGATAGAGACTCAACTTTGCCAAAGTGCTGAGTTTTTCCAACAGTACTTGCTCCATGGACATCTAAAGATTGGCCAGGTCCAACCACAGGATGACACCTGTTTGCACTAAGAGGTCAATTAGTGAAGTGATTTTTTTGCAATTTGGTGATCCACACTACTCATTGCACTGTGAAAAACAATTTGCTAACTACAAATGTAGGCTAGGGTTGTTATTTCAGAATTTGAAATTTCCAATGTCTTGCTTTTCATACAGAAATACAGCTCATTGACAATGAACTGCTGACTGGAATGCAAAAGAAGGTGCTATAATCAGTAGTCGAGTTGAGGGGGGATGGGGGGGGGGGGGTGGCATCCCCCCTGAAATAAAAACGATCAAAATCATCCCCCCCTGTAAAAATGCCATCCCCCCTCTCCATCCCCTTTTTACATTAAAGGGATAGTTCACCCTAGAATGATATTTCGCTCATTATCTACTCACCCTCATGTTGACTAAGGGCTGGAAGAAGTCTCAGAGTCCTCCGTCCCTTCTCTGAGTTACAGGGGGTCTTAGCGTAGCAGTGCATTTCAAGGCAACGGTTGTAAAGGGACACCAGAGCTCTTCGTAAAAAAACACACACAAAAAAACATCCAAATACCTCCATGATGCTCGTATGTAATGTCCGTCTTGTGCTGAAGCCCCAAATTGCGTAATTGTCCCGAAAAAAATTAAATAAGTCCACATTCCAAGCATGTTTGTAGCATTAGCTCTGTGTCTGTTGTCCGGTCTTCCGCTGCCAGCGCGCATGCGCAACCAGACTGAGACTCGAGTCGGTCTCAGTGCGAACCTTGCGCATGCGCGCTGGCAGCGGAAGACCGGACAACAGACACAGAGCTAATGCTACAAACATGCTTGGAATGTGGACTTATTTAATTTTTTTCGGGACAATTACGCAATTTGGGGCTTCAGCACAAGACGGACATTACATACGAGCATCATGGAGGTATTTGGATGTTTTTTTGTGTGTGTTTTTTTACGAAGAGCTCTGGTGTCCCTTTACAACCGTTGCCTTGAAATGCACTGCTACGCTAAGACCCCCTGTAACTCAGAGAAGGGACGGAGGACTCTGAAACTTCTTCCAGCCCTTAGTCAACATGAGGGTGAGTAGATAATGAGCGAAATATCATTCTAGGGTGAACTATCCCTTTAAATGTTGGACATAAATTATATTAAGGCTGTCGCCTGGCCTGGGCTTCCCGGCTCTAGCCCCGAACATTTCTTACATAGCCCAGGTCCAGGATGTTTTCTCAGACGGAGTTAAACAGAAGCGCACATAACTGAGAAGGTACTTTTGTAATTTCCCGGTTACAGTGAATGCAACACAGGCACGACGCCACGACCGATCAGAGAGAAGCGAGAATCTTCCTCCGTGTTTTATTGGTTAACATCCAGGTAGTCTGGCCTGACGGAAGTGCGTTGCTGCGATTAGCCTCTGATTGGTCGGAACGAGCCACCCGGCGGAAGTCCCGCCTCCGTGCTGCAGCTTTCATAGTCCGCCCAGTAAAGGGAAACATCAACAAACAACAACAGGAACCGAACCATGGATCCGTGTCATGAACCGAACAGAAGAATACATATCTGTCAGCGGTTGCCAACCGCCGTTAAACCGAACAAAATAATAAATATCCGTCAACGGATGCCGACCGTCGTTACACCGCGGACCGAAATCCAGTTTCCAACCGGCAATATTTTGCAAGCGCGCCGTTGCTACGGCGTTGCTACGGCGTTGCTACGGCGCTGACCACAACGATTGTGACTGGTTGAAAGAATTCCAAACGGCCGGAGCGTTTTTTTCTCTGATCGCAGAATCATAGGCGGAGCAGCCAGACTCTCCTTCTTTTCTGGAGGAGGGTCTGGCAGGCGAGACTAACATCCAGGTAACATGCAGGTAACCAAGGTGACAATCTGAACTCTAGCGTTCCGAGCGGTTCAGAGGCCCGAGGTCCAGCCAGGCCAGACCGAGTCATATTTTCGGGAACTGCCCATTGGTCCGACCTCCCGTTACTCCGACAAAATCAACCACAAGTCGGACCAATTGGAGGTCGAACCAACGGGTGGTCCTGTTAGTTCGAACTGTCATCGCTACTTTGTGACAAGCTCTTCCATTGATAGGAGCATGCAGCTTTCTCTCTCTCTCTCTCTCTCTCTCTCTGTGAGAGAGAGCAAAATAACGAGAATTACTGAAAGAGAGAGAGCTCTCAGAAACACACGCCCAGAAAGGAGCCAGATCATGTCAGATCGCGCACAACCATCATAAATGCTGATCAAGATGTGTAAACTGATAATTAAAGGATCCATACAGTTACACACAAGCCATACAACTTTGAGAACCAGC
This sequence comes from Trachurus japonicus, assembly GCF_045865225.1. Taxonomy (NCBI): domain Eukaryota; kingdom Metazoa; phylum Chordata; class Actinopteri; order Carangiformes; family Carangidae; genus Trachurus; species Trachurus japonicus. The sequence continues at coordinate 27,150,805 of NC_140914.1, read as the reverse complement.
TGTCTGAATGCATCAAAATACTGATGCTATAGCAAGATTATTCAATTCTGTCATATGGTCAATTAAAATGTGCACATCTAATATTTGTGTACTAGAAAACAGCAATTAATCTATGTAGTTTTAATTAATGCAGTGTGAAACATGAATATATTTGATTCTCTTCAAACAACTTTAAACCTCAGTAACTATAGGGCCTGAGGAGAAACAAGCACTGACTGACTGCTTTTTAGTATGTGAGAAAGAATAAGTTCCTCTTCACACATTCAGATGTGTTGCTGTGAGAGTTATGCAGTTTCATCATCATGTTCCCAGAGTTAGTGTGTTAGTAAGAAGAAGTAGTCTCATTTTACAGTAGGAAGGATGTATCATGCGGTAGAGGTCTATGCAGACAAACTGATAATGTAGCAACTGTGTTTGAAATTGTTTAATGTTTTTAACAATGGGTAGTAGTATAAGGAAGCTGGTGGTTCATATCTGAAATATCATGAAAAAAACAACAGGCAAATATTATGCATGAGAATATTTGTCACAAACGTTCCCACTGTGTTCTTGAACTCTACCCACTGCCCTCTGGTAAATGTGGTGAGGTGTGAAATGTCATTTCATTGACATCCCACGCTGAACTTAAGGCCACTTCTTCTTTGTTTGCCACCATTTTTTCTTGCAGCTGCTGCACAACTCGTTTTCAGTAAATAGATGGTACAGATAGTAACAGTGAACAGTTCAGTTACGCTTGTATTATTGTTTATTTCTGCCCGTTGAGCTGAATTGAAAGTTTACACAAGGGTTAATTTAGTTAAATGTCAATAAATTAATATCAGAATCTTTTTTTTTTTTGAAGACTGTGAAAGAGTGACAGGAAGAGAGGGAGATGGAGAGAGGGAGGGCTGTGGGTGTGATGGTGTGGTCTACACACTATGACACGATGACTATATATATATATATATATATATATATATATATACAGTATATATATAATTTTATAATAATAAATTATATAATATAATTTACATTAATTACACTACCCCCCCCCCCCTTTTTTTTTATGGGGAAAAAAAAATTGACCATCCCCCCTGAATTTTTTTTACAACTCGACTACTGGCTATAATACCCTATCCCCAGTTGCACAATCAGATGGATTACAATCTACTGACTTGCTGTTTTATTTTAAGCCAATGTGCCAGAGTTCTTCCTTCTTTTTATCCATGTGTTCTTAGCCTAACCCAATTTTGATTCATTTTTTATGGTTTTGGATTTAGACTCCATTGCTCCATTAATGGGAATTTGTTTCCACCATTAGCAGACAACCATAGGTTTGAAAATGTTTACCTTTTTTTATATATCCGAGGCTACTGAATGGATTAATGTTGGTTAACAACACTGCAGTGAAGTTAGTTTTAAATTGGATATTTGACAGACATTTGCTCCTTCTCAATACATTAAAAATTCATAGAAAATATAAGATGTGTTCAAATGCAATAAAAACAGGTATGTCTCATAGAGGAGGCTTACCCCTACCATCCTGTGTTGATTTTGAGCCAACAGGTCACATGACCTGGGAGTTATTGAGCTCTAACGCTCACATTTACAGTATAAAATAAATCAAAAATTCATATAAAATATTGCATTTGTTTAAATGCAATAAAAACAAAAAATACAACAAACAACAAAAATATATAAAAAATTAATGTGACCTGTTAGCTCAAAATCAACACAGGATGGTAGGGCTAAGCCTCCTCTATGACACAAACACATTTAATATTTTATATGAATTTTTAATATATTTTATACTGTGAATGTCGGAATAGCAGCATGTAACCTTGTAAACTATGTGGGTGGGTAACATCAGCAGTGTCTCAGTGAAATACGTTGAGTCTTGGTGAAATAGAGCAAGCAGTGCAAACTGTTCGAGCTGTGAAAACAGCATTTCATCATTTGAGTTTGAGTGTTCTGCCGTACAAGCTGGTTGACTTGCTGAGGGGAAAAGATAATACTGCTTGTGGGGATTGTTTATCTAAAAGGTTAGAGGTCTTAGGACTGGGAAAGGTATGGACACTTTTTTGTGATCAAATTTTTATTGGGATTTGAAGGACAACAATCATCATTCATCAGCACATAAATAAAGTAATTACTATAAACAAGTGCATAGGGGAGACCGGGGTTGGTTGGCACACTTTTCACTCTTTGCCATAGCTCTCTGGCATCATTTATGTGAGAATATTCAAACCAGCATTAAATGAAAGGTTAAGGTGTCAGCTTTAACTAAACACATTTCAATGTCCACAGTTATATTCTAAAATCAATGTATTTGTGAATAAAATCATACTGCGCATTTGTGCCAACCAGCCCCGACACGGGGTTGGTTAGCACACTTCATGGGGTTGGTTGGCACAATGTAAAAATGAATGGATGAAGCAACCAATATAATAATAAATTGGAAATGTAATTCTAATATATTCAAATTTAAGAAGATAGCATGTATATGCATGCATATATTTGCATGTATAACACTAAAACAGGGCATTTAAGGCCACGAACAAGATAACATGTACACAGAACATTAAACAGTAAATGATTTGAGCTTTTTTTTTTTTTTTTTAAAGAGAAAATATTCAATGAACATATAATTTATTCTTAAATATAGCATATCACCTCTTTGTATTTGTATTTCTTCCCATCTCACTGTGTTTTAGATTTGCTGTGTGAGGTGGATGCAGATTATTTACATTTAGGCCTATATAGAATCACTGAAATTACAGTATTGGCATATGTGGGCTTTGTGGCCCATTTCACTGCATAAGTCATGTGCCCATTTCTTGCACTCAGTGCACTGAATTGTATGAAATTATATTTAATCACATTTGATATATGTATACTGCATTTTGGGGTTGGTTTGTGTGTGCCAACCAACCCCGACATGAGTGTGCCAACCAGGCGCGGCGCCAGGATTTCAATTTTGGACGGGCCACAGTAATTTTGGATGGGCCACTACTTAGGAAAAAATAACACTAACATACATAGAGTTGGAAATTATTCCTGAATGACTCGTTTGTGTCTATATTGCCTTGAAAGCACACATCTGCTGAGACCTATGGCTGAGACGAGCTTTGACAGCGCGGTGCGCCGCTCTCTCTCCCGTTAAAAGTTAATCTAGCTCACCCAGCGGACCTCCTCGTCTCTCTCTCTCTCTCTCCTGTTACTTATATGTGTTTAACCAAATACACGAAAAGTCAAATCAAATCAGAAATGCGTAGCCCATTTCTTTTTTAACTCACAGACATTTATTTTCATAAAGTAATAAAATATCTCGACATTTTGCCATCGTTAACATTGAGACAAAAGGCTGCAGGAATGGAAGAAGAATTCGGCAAATCATCTTATCACGCGAAAAGTCACAACATACAGGTTTTGCACAATGGTTTGCACAGATAAGTCTTAAAATATGTGCAACACCTTCTCATCACAACACAGTTACTGATATGTCAGGTGGAGCTGCCCATCATACCGACGCAGGATTGGTGATGTCAATGGGTAACAGGCTTGATGCAGGATTTGAAACTTAATATTGAGCATTATTTACTTTTATCTTATTCAAGTCTTTCTTTTCCAATACTTTTTCTCACCTAAAAATGTGGTGTTCCATTACAAATATTTAGAAGCATCCTTCCCTGTACTTTCCTTTTGTCTGTTTTGTTTGTTGTATGGCTCTTGTATGTATTCATATTTTAAGTGTCTTGTAAGCCCACGAGGGCTGGGCACCTGTGGTTTATGACACTTTGAAAATAAAAACTAACTAACGAGGCTATTCTAAGTTGTTTAACATATCTCAATGTAAATAGCTGAAAATAAAAGCCGAAATCCTGATCTCGTCTCATATTCATCTTTTGATGTCAAACCAAGATGTTTTTACTTTACTTCTGGAGGGAACTGTGGCTGGAGTGTTCACTACCTCAAGTTCAAGTACAGTTAAAAAATAAGGTAAAGCTGTTGACGCCGAGAAGTATTTCCTGTGATCTTGGAGTGGCTGTGTGGCTAGCCCTTGTTTTTGTTTTTTTTATTTCTTGTTTAGAAAGCTTTAGTGAATAACTCGTGAAATAAAGTCCAATAAATAGTTATAGTCTACAAAACCTTATATGGCTAAAATAGAGTAGCCTAAAAGAACAGTAATTTCTTATAAAAGTATATACTCAGAAGAAAAAAAAGAGACATAAAAGTGAAAGAGAGAAGTGTTCCAGGAAATGAGAAGTGTGTCTGCATGTTGTTTGTAGCTCAGTTTTCTGTCCTCCTTGTTTCCTCAGTAATGAATGATGCACAGCAGCTTTTTCCTCTGAACCATGTCGAGCAGACTGCAGAGAAGCCTACGCTTTTTGGTGATTGGTAAGACATATCAATCATTCAATTAAGTTCAGTTAATTTAAATGGAAATGAAACCATGCACATGTACTGATCAAGGCCATTTTTTTCTTGTGTAGTCTCTTTTCTGTTGGTTTCATCTGCACCAGCTGGAGGTCAGTCTATTCTATTGTGACATGTGTCAAATCTTTGTGGTTTTGAGCAAAATATTAAATGATAGGTGATGTCTTGTGCCTGATAGGTGCTCAGATCAGACTGGCTGGATCTGGATCTACTCGCTGCTCTGGAAGAGTTGAAATCTATCACAACAACACCTGGGGAACAGTCTGTGATGACGACTGGGACTTAAAAGATGCCATGGTGGTGTGCAGAGAGTTGGGCTGTGGTAAAGCACAGACTGCCCCTCATGGAGCCAGTTTTGGTGAAGGAACTGGGCAAATCTGGCTTGATGATGTGGAGTGTTCAGGAAGTGAAGAGTTTCTAAGTGAGTGTCACCACAGAGGATTTGGGATACACAACTGTGGACATGGTGAGGACGCTGGTGTCGTCTGTTCAGGTGAGAGAAATATTGACTCACTTACTGTTATAGGAATCATGATGTCAAAGTGAATCTGTTAGAAATCCAGTTCTGTAAGTTAGCATCAGTGCAACAGATTGTGGCAGGGGACAGGAAACACAATGAGGAAGCTTGAGTGTGACCTTCTGTAGATTACAAGCAGTGGCCTGTTTCAAATAAATGTAAAGCTTGATGATGCCTGTTTTTAGATTTGATGATCAAGAAACAAATGTTAAAGAGCTACAGAAAACTGAACCCACCTGATCAGTATCAGTGCTGACACTGACCTGATGAAGCTGGTCAGGTGTTGGACATGACATAACTGATCCACATTTAAAGTAACATTGCGGAGTTTTTCGGCCTTAAAATAATGTTTCCAGACTCACTGCAATGGTAGAAAAATGGTTAATAGGATGAATGGTGCTGCCGCCGCAGCCTGAGCGGGGTCGCGTCGGCTGAAACTGCACTATGTAACTTCCCCCCTCCTCCCCCCTCCCCTCTGCGTCGAGGGAGAGACGTGGTGGGTAAAAGCAAAACTTACGGTTCCCCTCTGGTCGTCGCCGCCGCCGCCACCGCTGCCGCCGCCGCCGCCGCCCCCCCTCCCCCTCCCCCGACCACCCGCCACACAGTCTCCTTGCAAACGTGGGAAATACTGTTGTTTATTAATGGGAATAAACGCTGGATGCGCTCGCTGATAAGTTTCGTTTTCGTTAACTTTCGTTTTTCCCACCAGATGGTGGAAGCACTGAGCTGAAACTCCGCAATGTTGCTTTAATATCATTTCTTTGTCAGTGTCAAACAAAGTTTTGTGTTTCCTCTGTAATTTATATTCATTCAGTCACAAATGACAACCAATTTGTACACTTGTGTTTGGTTTTTACTTTTTATATGACTGAAATAATTTGCAAACACAAACATGAATCATATTTGACATAAGTGACATCAAATGCTATTTTTGAGGAAGTTATTAAAGTTTAGTTTGTTATGTCTTGTGCCTGATAGGTGCTCAGGTCAGATTGACTGGATCTGGATCTACTCGGTGCTCTGGAAGAGTTGAAATCTATCACAACAACACCTGGGGAACAGTCTGTGATGACGGCTGGGACTTAAAAGATGCCATGGTGGTGTGCAGAGAGTTGGGCTGTGGTAAAGCACAGACTGCCCCTCATGGAGCCAGTTTTGGTGAAGGAACTGGGCAAATCTGGCTTGATGATGTGGAGTGTTCAGGAAGTGAAGAGTTTCTAAGTGAGTGTCACCACAGAGGATTTGGGATACACAACTGTGGACATGGTGAGGACGCTGGTGTCGTCTGTTCAGGTGAGAGAAATATTGACTCACTTACTGTTATAGGAATCATGATGTCAAAGTGAATCTGTTAGAAATCCAGTTAATGCATATCTGTAAGTTAGCATCAGTGCAACAGATTGTGGCAGGGGACAGGAAACACAATGAGGAAGCTTGAGTGTGACCTTCTGTAGATTACAAGCAGTGGCCTGTTTCAAATAAATGTAAAGCTTGGTATGATGCCTGTTTTTAGATTTGATGATCAAGAAACAAATGTTAAAGAGCTACAGAAAACTGAACCCACCTGATCAGTATCAGTGCTGACACTGACCTGATGATGCTGGTCAGGTGTTGGACATGACATAACTGATCCACATTACATATCATTACTTTGTCAGTGTTAAACAAAGTTTTGTGTTTCCTCTGTAATTTATATTCATTCAGTCACAAATGACAACCAATTTGTACACTTGTGTTTGTTTTTTACTTTTTATATGACTGAAATAATTTGCAAACACAAACATGAATCATATTTGACATAAGTGACATCAAATGCTATTTTTGAGGAAGTTATTAAAGTTTAGTTTGTTATGTCTTGTGCCTGATAGGTGCTCAGGTCAGATTGACTGGATCTGGATCTACTCAGTGCTCCGGAAGAGTTGAAATCTATCACAACAACACCTGGGGAACAGTCTGTGATGACGACTGGGACTTAAATGATACCATGGTGGTGTGCAGAGAGTTGGGCTGTGGTACAGCACTGAATGCAACTCAATCAGCCCATTTTGGACAAGGAACTGGGCAAATCTGGCTTGATGATGTGGCCTGTACAGGAAGTGAAATGTCTCTGAGTGAGTGTCAGCACAGAGGATTTGGGATACATAACTGTACACATGGTGAGGACGCTGGTGTCATCTGTTCAGGTGAGATTGAAACAGGTAACTTTTGACCCACTAGCTGGATTTACATGGAGCCAAATAATCGGAAAAAGAATTGGTCTAGATGTCCAAACCGAATAACAATGTCCCTTTTTTTTTCTTAAGTATATTTTTTGGGCTTTTTATTGCCTTTAATTGATAGCACAGTTGAGAGAGAGAGACAGGAAATGGGGAGGCAGAGAGGGGGAATGCCATGCAGGAAAGGGCTGCCCGATGCGGGATTCAAACTGGGGCCACCTGCAGTGAGGACTATAGCCTCAACATGGGGTGGCAGCTCTACCAAGTGAGCTAAACGCCACCCCAACAATTTCCCAATTTAACACCTCAGTCAGAATAAACAGGCCCAAACCAAATGGAATTTCATTCAGTTTTAGAGGGGTGGAATATTCCTTCTCCCAAACCAGTCAAAAGTACAATTATACAACAAGTAGTTCCGACCAAGCAATCTGATTGGTCAATAAGACATTTAGAACGTGCTCAAATCAGCATTACAGCACGGCTGACTCATCACTGAAAATATTACTTCGCCATGTCATGTTGTTTATACATCTCCATGGCAACATGGATTTTTCCCCCTTTTATTTTCAGAAACGTCATTTATTACTCGTGAAAATAAATCACAAACTACATTGACCTCCTGTAGGTTGTTCCTGTCAGCTGCCAAAGTCACATTTATAGAACAATTATTTTATTTTATTTTTTGTTAATATATTGTAAACTTCCCCGTTACAGCCGAGAGGATTGTCTCCCTCCCATGTGTGTAACGTTACAAAGTCGGAGAGTTGTGATCGCGGTGAATATGTTTTTTAAAATATGTCCTGGAGCTGAATATTTCATTGGATAAAACGGAGGTGATTACCTGTATGTTTCTCTCTCTCCCTCCTTTCTCGCTTGCGCCTTTTGGGCTTTTAAATAATCTGGAGTAATCGTTTGGCTTTCTCTATCAGCTGTGTCGGCGACACGGCGCTATAACTTCATTTACATGCAGAGTTTGCGGTTGTAGAAGCTACATCTGTGAAAGGAAAAAAACGGCATCTTTGTTATAACTTGGGCGAGTTTGTGCAGTATTGATTTAGTTGGGGAAAGTCCGAGACCGCGTTAAAACATGAACGTCAGCTCAGAGTTCACTCATCTGGGACTAGAAAATCATTTCTGTTGCTAGGTCGTTACTAAGGTTCGGACTATTTGCTGTAGAGGTGAACTAGGTACCATTACACATAGGAGTCTACTGACGTGACTGATTGTGTTTCAGTTATTAGTCAGACCCCATTTATTTCCATGGAAACGGGAAGCACACTCGCAAAAAACTTTAAATTTTGAGAGCAAGATGTCCATCAACATGAATATTTATTTAATTATACGCTTTATTTTGTTGGTAATTGTTGTATAATCGCAATATTACCCTCGAGGGTGTGCTTTACGTCATTTGACGGTGATGCGGTCAGGACCGAGGCGCTTACCCTCTCGGGTAACATTGCTTAATTATATCATGGTAACAATGAAACAGAATGTTGTCTGGTTTGCGTTCTGTCTGTGCTCAATGTAAACGCATAGTTTCCTAACTTGCAAAAGCTTGAATAAAAGTGTCAAAACAATGAAAATGACTGTACTAAACGGACGATAGATCTCCACCTTTGTTCAGTCATGTGATGTTTTGATCAATCTGTGCTTGAGCTCTCATCAAAACCCGATCCAGACATGAGGTGGCTCAACTCACTAGCATTAAAGCAGAAGTAAGCAGAATTGTTGTGTTAATATAAGTCTGGGTGCGTGTGTGTGTGCTCGCTGTGACTCTCGAGCTGTGTCCCAATTCAGGGGCTGCAGCCTGAACTGGGACACAGCTTCTGTCTCGGATGCTGTGTTAGCTAACGTTACGTTAGCTCGCTGTCATACCCTGTCCTGAGGCAGCTGATGTGTGGCCAAAACCTGACACCTTGCGTTTCATTCAACCAAACTGTAGTAACGCGCCACTTCACATTCTCAGTAACGGCAACGGCGTTGCAACGATGGGAAAAGTCCGTATTGACCCGAATGACGACCCCCCTTTTTCAAGACCTGTCTTTGGAAAAATACCTTTTTCAGACAAAATCAAAGAAAAAATTTATCTTTTTAAAATCATGTTTTCAGTATCTGTGAAATAACGTTCTGGTAGATTGTAGCCATAGTGCGAAATACGGGGGGGTTTGGGGGGGTCGGACCCCCCCGATTAACCCCTTGAGACCCCCTGAAAGACTCAAAAGCAAAATCTGGGGGGGGTCTCAATCTTGTCAAAAAAATAAATAATATAATATAATACAATAATTTTATTGTGGTCAATTAAATGTGTTTAAGATCACCAGGTCCAGTATTCATAATTCAAAACATTTATTCGTTTAACATTAAGCTGAACCATGTCACCTGCGCATTATGCAAATTAGCCATGTGCGCCAGCCCAGCGCAGGAGTCAAGCCCACTCGCTATCAGAACAGAGGATCCCGTTCCTCTCCACCCTCTGCCGAAGAAAGTGAAGTTGAGGCCGAGTGCTCTGAAGACGTAGCTGCTAGCACTGGTGATTGGCCGCTTTTCTTTTTCTTTCTTTTTTTTTTTTTTTACGCCTAAGCAGGTGGGGTAATGGAAATACCGCAACCCTTGGCTTGACATTAAGGCAGGAAAATAACTTAAGGTAAGAGGCTAGCCTGCTTCAGCATACTATGGCCTGAACCCCCAGTGGTGTTGTTTGGCCAGGCGCCTGTTGTGAGCTATTTGTCTGTGCTTTTTCAATTTTCATGATGGCCCGTTATACGAATGTGATTTGTGGATGTGTTCAATGCTGTGTTTAAACGTATTTGCTAGATGGATGGTTAGATAAGGTTACATGATCGGTCATAGTTGCAGGCTGAGGATCTCGTCGTGCACATAATTGCACGTCCAGATTTATACAGTTGGTTGTTATTCGAGTGCACGAGTTTGGTGTCTTTCATTCATTTTAATTGTTGTATTTTATTTATTGTCTATTCGTTTATTGCCCTGATCACGCGCCAGTCTCCTATACCTGGCATTTATTCATTGTTCAAGTGTGCCAGTGTGGTGCCAATTATTGTCTTTTATTTATTTGAATTATCGTCTATTTATCTTCAATTACTTTCTGCATTGTAATGCACAACTTTGCCTCTCCTTTTTAGGCTATAGGCTAATTTTCTTGGCTTATTGTAATGTTATAGTCCTACTTTATAAAAAGAAAAAAAAATAACGGTATTGCGCAACAATCGCGAGTTAGGGACCCCCCCGAATATTGATGGGTATTTCGCACACTGATTGTAGCGCCCACTGATCTCTCTGAATGTGTGTAGGTGTGTGTCCATCTCTCTTGCGCTCTGCTTACACAAAAAGGCACACGCATCAATTGCGGTGTTTTATTTTTGTAGCCCGGGAATTAGAAGCACACAGGACACACTTACTGGGGTTCTTGTAGCCTTCTTATTTATTTCACATCAGTTGCAAAAAGGCTTATTTGACTGAATTTCTAAACTCAAAGTCATTCGTTCTCATCTGAGACTTTAGAGAGAACCGAAACCAAAAGCATAAAAAGAAACAAAATAGCATAGGGGACAAAATACGGCAGTGGGCTATGAAGGTCTACAGAAACAACAAAATACACACGTCATTAAAATCATGACACAGTCACATTAACTCGAAAATTCAAAATATTACCACAGTCACTTACACGCCACGCAGCGTGGAACACGGGAGCTGGAGCTTCCTGAAGCTAGTCGTTAGCCCCGGTCGACGGCTGGCATGCTACCCTCTGAAATAAATCACCAATATCTCTAAATGAGACTATATTGTCACATTCTGTTACGGCGTCTCTTACAATGTGTGCGTATTTTACCTACCAATTGAACAGAACAACAGTCTCCTCTGTTCGGCGAGACATTTCAGGCACTTGTGGCTCACATTCAGCAGAAAAGACAACAATAACCCACAATGCACCTGGCGGCTAAACCAAAATGCGCCCAACTGAACCCAAAGCAGCTCAATGCTGCCATCTTGTGACCACTTGTTTAACTCATTTACATTTTGTTTACATTTACATCTGAAATATGACATTTAAAAGAAAGAACAAAAGAAAACAAAAACACATTATAGTACATTGGAATACATTCACCCTTAAGTGGAAAATTACACTTATGATTAATTTACCACCCGGCTACATTTTGAAAATTGTTTTGATTTTGAAAGTTGAGCGGATTCTCTCGTGTTTCTTTGTTTGACCTGCCCGGCTTGACGCCATCGCTCGCAGCTCGCGCACAAAATAGACCAGACACCGAAACGATCACTGCAGGGCGTCTGGTGTGAACGACACAATCGTTTAACATGAGCCCCGAAAGGAAACTGGCTCAGCTTCTCGGCGCTTCGCAGCTATTCGGCGCCTCCGCGTCCGGTGTGTCCGGTGTGTCCCTGTCCCCGGCGACAACGCGGCCGTAGCCGCTGTGATATGACGACCCCGCCCCCGGAGGAACTGTGAAGGAGTCAGCTGTGATTAAAATGACCTAAACCGAGTCGAGTTGAGCTGTCACTGTGTGGCAGCGCTCTGCTGTGTGGCGAAGGGGCAACACACACACTTGGCGCACACACGCGCGACCATCCTCTCAGATGCAGCTGCATCTCTCCAGGTCACTGGTGTGTGTGTGAGTGTGAGAGGAAGAAAAGCCCTGACTTGCTTGGACAGACGTTGTTTGATGTCACCCGCTGATTTGCATATATAAATATCGTCTTATATTCGGGTCAATACGGTAATTAGATTACTCGTTACTGACAAAAATAATGCCGTTAGTAACACCGTTACACTCTAACGCCGTAATTAGCTACTGATACTGATCACGTCACATGTGAACTCTTGAAATCTTCATTCGGAGTGCTTTGAATCAGAATGAAAAAACTCTGCATGTAAACCTGGCTACTGAAACATGGTTAGGCCTATCCGTCTTTAAAAAAAAATAGGGCTGCTCTTCTTTTTTCAATAGAAATGTATGATTCTACCACATGTTGTTTTCCTTGTCTGTTTTGACTTTTTCTGCTTCAAACACTCAAACTTTCTTCGAGTTTATATTTGTAAACTGATTTGTTCAGTTCGGTAACAAAACAGACAGACAGATTGTGCCACTGTGATGCAACTAGCTTTGCAGTCTCATAAGGACAAACCTAAATTAGAACCCAATAAATAAAGACAGGAGTACTGTAAACTATACATCTTTGACAGCTGCCTATTTGAAATGGCTCATCCTTTTTGTCATTCTGCCCAGGACAGTTACTCAGGAGGATATTTTACAACTACATGCTCACTGAGCTCAAAAACCAAAGTACATCAATGTCTCTTGTTGTGTCTTAACCTGTTTATTGTGTTATTTCTTCAGGGAGTTTCCCAAAGCCAAGTATCATTACTCCTGCTGGTGAGGTCACATGGGGTCAGGAAGTCAGCATCACTTGTTCCACTTCTGCTGAGCTTGTAGGTGGAACATTTATTCTGACAAAGTCTTCAGGCTCATTCAGAAAGACCCAAACGTCAAGCACCAACTCTGCTGCATTCACTATCTCCAATGTGGATTTTGACAATGAGGGATTCTACCAGTGTCAACATGAGAGAAACGTGTTTGGTCAAACTTTCAGCTCCAAGCAATCTGATGAAGCCAGAATCACTGTTGCTGGTAAGAAAATCAGTTACATTTCCTGTGTTGTAAAAAGCAAATAAATCAGTGTCATACATAATAAAATAAGAAAACATAAAAGAGCAGAGATTCTGTGAATGAAAGTGATATTTTTAAAACTTACCAAACTAATTGTAATCAGTAGGTGATGCAATGAAATGCCATCCTAGCCATTCGTGATTTTTCCTTTGCATTGAAAAATGTATTGTTTGCAATATACCTATATCTGTCTTTTATTTTCATTTTTCACAGTGCCCCTGCAGCAGCCCAACATCTCCGTGACATCTCCTGATGGAGGGCTGGTCTGGAGTCCTGAAGCTGCACAGGTCACAAAGGGTTACAGCTTCATCATCACCTGCATTTCCTCCTACTATCCTGGTGGTGTTTTCTCTCTCATCTTCTCTGGTTCCAACACCACTGTCACCAAGCCTGCAGCCAACCACTCAGCCTCCTTTGACTTCCCTGCAGCTGAGTATGAACACCAGGCCAACTTCAGCTGTGTGTATGAAGTCACACTGTCCTCAAGGACATTCCGATCTACAGATACAACACCAATAAGCATTGTTATCAAGTGTAAGTAGAATTTAAGATAATGATTTTAACATTATTTGACAATGGCACTGTTTGCTTGTGTTCCTGATGCAGCATGTGTACTCATATCAGACAGGGGTTTCAGTTATTCTTTTTAACTTTCTATTTTACCATAATTTTCTTCAACAAGTTAGAGAAAAAATAGCACCAGGACCATGTGGGAGTGGGCAGAAACAGAAACAAACTCCTTTTTGTGTTTTTTTTTTACCAAATTAGTTTAAGCATGTCACTCTGTGTTTCAATGAAAGGCCATGAAAGCACATTCAAGTGTCAAAAGCAGAAGCACATACATAAAATGGCTCTCGTGACTTTCAAAGGTAAAGGTACTTTATTTGTCACATATACAGCTAGTACAGTGAAATTCTTTCTCTGCATTTAACCCATCCCTGAGGAGCAGTGGGCAGCCGCGGTGCAGCGCCCGGGGACCAACTCCAGATTATGAGCCAGTGCCTTCATATTAGTAGATAATGGGTTCTATGCACAGCTCCACTACTTCCTTAACTTAATGCTGCTCCTTTGTTTCCTGCCTTACATTATTGGACAAACTGATTAATCCAGGTATGTGAATAGTCACAGTGGTCAGACACACCTGGATTAATCAGTTTGTTTGTCAATTTTTCAAATGTAACTCCAATGCAGATCCATGTTTAGTTTCTGCTTTGGTCAAGATGTGTTTGAGAGCCATAGCGATCTGTGACCACGTGTGTGTGTTCATCTCTCTCTCGCTCTACTACTGACGAATAGAAACGCACACACAAATAACATTGCATTTGTTAATCGCAGTGTTTTATTTTGAAATTTTTTTTATTATGAAAATAGACCGGATTCTCTTGTTGTTTATTTGTTTGACTTCCTGCCCGACTTGACATGATCTCTCACGGCTCACGCACAAAATAGACCAGACCCCGAAACGATCGCTGCAGGGCGTGAGCCGGCCGCAAACGTGTGCGTCACGTGCTGCTGGTGTGAACGACACAATCGGTTAACAACGGCGCCAAAAGGGAAATGGCTCCGCTCTCGGCGCTGCGTGGTGTACGGCGCTTCCACGGCAATCAAACAAGCTCCTCTCCTCACTTTTAAATGCGCTGCAGGCGAGGCGCGAGGGAGACAGTGACGCCAGACAGCCAAACTTTTTCCAGGAGGAAACTGATGTTTTGGTCAGGGAGGTCCAAGCTCCCAGTGGCTGAATATATGGTAACTAGGGCCGGGACTCGATTAAAAAAATTAATCGAATTAATTAGAGGCTTTGTAATTAATTAATCGCAATGAATCGCATTTTAATCGCATATAAATATTTGACCTGAGAACAGTGAGAAGCATTTTTTTTTTCACATGGATTTTAGTATACCATTGAATGACTGAATACATAAGCTTAAGCATTCAAGGTGGTACTTAACCAAGACCAACAGACTAGGGATGCAAATTATCGATTAATTCATTAATCGATATTTGATACATACAGATTAAATGGTCTTTCCTTCCAATACACTATGATGATTACTGTAGTATTTAACTAGGCTACTTAAATCACAGTAGCATAAACTGATTTGTTGAACTCAGCCTGATGTAAACATTAATAAAACTCAGTAACCAATCACACAGCAGCTCCATGTTGTCCCTGTGTGATGTTCAGGGACAGGTCAGGACAGTCTGAAGACAGAGCTCTGAGGGTGAAGTCCTGTCATAATGAGATGAGCTGCACCTGTGACAGTGACAGGTCATAGATATAGCGCTGCAGCTGAGCAATTAGCGCGATATAGCGCATTTAGCGTGCGCCCGTGTCTGTGTATCTATGTGCAGGCAGAGATCAGAGATGGTGTTTTAAGGCGAGACACTCCAGGTGAATAGGGTAAAAAACTTAACCAACAGCTATTGCCATGAAACTTTCTATGTTTATTACTTACATTGAGACAATTATTTTTTGTATTACATGTTTTCTTAAATATTATGCTTAAATATGGAAATGAGACATTATCTAATTAAATATGTGTGAATTTGTGTACATTTCCAGACCCGAAATCTGAAGATTGGATAAAGCCACTTTCAAAATTCTTGTTTTATTTTGTTGACATATTAAAGTCAAAAGTTTTTACAGAGGGGATTTTGGATATCTCTTTTTATCACTCTGTAAATGAGAAAATACAGTCACCAGCCCTAAAAAAATCAAATTTTGCCCTGTTTTAATTAAATTAAATTGTTGTATAAATCAGGTTGTGAATGATATATCAACAATCCCCTCTGTAAAAACCTTCAGAATATAGGCAGGAATACAACTGGAAGGTTTGGTGTCTGTAAGTGCTGCTGAACTGGAGATTTCGGGTCCAGAGTATAAGAAAAAGCTCATTTTGAGAAAACGGCCTTTAAAGATTCTATTGCAAAAATTCCACAAATTGGCTCTATGCACAGCTCTACTTCCTGAACTTAAGGCAGCTCCTTTATTTCCTGTCTTACATTATTGGACAAACTGATTAATCCAGTTCTGTCAGGACCACTATGTCAAAATAATATTTATTTACTTGCACAGTTTAATTTGGCGGTATGGTACTGTTCTGGGACCCCCTGCTCTTCCACGCGCTTGCGTGGAAAGCCTGAGGCAGGAAGAGCACCTTCCTGCCCTTCACGAGCCATCATGAACGGCATAAGCAGGGAGCGCAGCAGCAAAGAAAACCCAGACAGAGCAGAGCAACCAACAAGATATAATGACAGGAGGAGCTGGGGCGGAGGTGGGTTGCAAAAAAGCCGGCAGAGGAAGCAGCAGCAGCAAGGGAGGTGACGTCGGGCTACAGCAGTTTAAACAGCGCGCCCTGAATGCAGTTCCCCAATAGGGGAGTCAGCTGAGCCATCAGCTGACCTGCACAGGTGAAGACAGTTACGCTGTGCTGATTAGAGCTTGACGTCATGGCCTGCCAGAACTAACGCTATACGCTTAATTTCTGTCAGGACCACTATGTCAAAATAATATTTATTTACTTGCACAGTTTAATTTGGCGGTATGGTACTGTTCTGGGACCCCCTGCTCTTCCACGCGCTTGCGTGGAAAGCCTGAGGCAGGAAGAGCACCTTCCTGCCCTTCACGAGCCATCATGAACGGCATAAGCAGGGAGCGCAGCAGCAAAGAAAACCCCCAAAACAACCACACCGGCAAATCCTGGAACCGCTGCTAAGAGATGCCAGGAGGCTATCTAGAATGGAATTAATTTTTGCCTATAAAATTTAATAGGGAATAAGCCACACGCTACCTCTTAACAATAATAATTTTTACAATAATAATACCCATTATTAATAATAATAACAATAATAATATTAAATCAATTATTTACAATGAAAGGCTCATAGCTTTTTGTGCATCTAGAATGCTCTATTGACAGGCGCAGTAAGGCAAGGCAATTTTATTTGTATAGCCCGTTTTTACAAACAGTTTGTCTCAAAGGCTTTACATGGCATCGTAACAACATCCTCTGTCCTTAGACCCTCACATCGACTGAGGAAAAACTCCATGGAAAACCCTTTTAACAGGGAAAAATCGGAGAAACCTCAGGGTGAGCAACAGAGGAGGGATCCCTCACCCAGGACGGACAGACGTGCAATAGATGTTGTTACAGACAAGAAAACAGGGAGCAAAGAAAACCCCCCAAAACGACCACGCCGGCAAATCCCTGACCCTCTAGCAACAAGAGATGTCAGGAGGCTATTTAAGTTGGAAACAAATGTAGCTCATTTAAAAGGAAATAGACGAACCCCCCAAAACCCGCAAAAGGAGCTGCGTCAGTGAATAATTCAATGCCAAATATGATTCTGTATTATCGCTATGGAGGTTGAAACCCAGCGCAAATTAAGAATAAAGCAAACCGTTCCTTGTGTGACGCTCCGACCGCTTGGCAGCATCGCTGGCAAACAGAAACTCCACAGCCCCGGAATCGGCCGTCGCCGGTCAATGGAACAGCTGTGTGTGACGCCGCCCCCACCTGCCAGGTGAGAGCCCCGACGGAGAGAAGGAGCCCCCCTCCCCCGTCGTCGCAGACGGCGTCCTCCGTTCCAGAGCTTCGCTGAAGCCCCATGACACGACACCGCGCCAGCCGCCGCGGGTCCGCATCGTGGACGGGGGCGACGACATCGGGAGCAGCAGGGCGAGCACGAACACAACCAGCGATCCTTCCCTCATGCGGGAGCCCGTCTTGCAAAAAAGCCGGCAGAGGAAGCAGCAGCAGCAAGGGAGGTGACGTCGGGCTACAGCAGTTTAAACAGCGCGCCCTGAATGCAGTTCCCCAATAGGGGAGTCAGCTGAGCCATCAGCTGACCTGCACAGGTGAAGACAGTTACGCTGTGCTGATTAGAGCTTGACGTCATGGCCTGCCAGAACTAACGCTATACGCTTAATGTGTGTCTGACCATTGTGACTACTCAGACACACCTGGATTAAAGCAGAAGTAAGTGATATATTTGTGTTAATATAAGTCTTAAATAGTTGTATCTTCCGACAGCAATCACTTCTATAGAGTGTTTGGACCGAATCACGGGTCTGTCAGTCACTCTGCTCTTCTCTGAGCCCAGGAGAAAACATTTATCGTATCCTACAGTTTTTATCCAATGAGGAGAGAGAACGTCATGCAGGGCTGTGTGTGCAGCCAAGGAACGCCGTGAATGTGGCGACGTAGCGACGAGGACTGTTATGGTGCGTTCAAGGAAACTCGTATTTTTCCGACCGTAAAGTCGTACCAGTTCGATCTGGTACGAGTTCACCGGTCGGAAGTTACGAGTGGCCGTTATAGTGACTTTCACCGGTAAAACAGGTCGGAAAAACACGAGTGGGTTGCCTGGAACGCTACAAAGTCGTAAGTTGTGACTTGAAGCTGTAATTTACGATTTCAAAAGCCTGCCTGGAACGCAGCATTAGCCAAAACGACCGGACCACTTACTTCTGCTTTAATCAGTTTGTCAGAAAATAAAAGAGCTGCCTTGAATTTAGAAAGTAGTGGAGCTGTGTATAGAGCCCATACAGGAAACAAGGGTGTCTGGCCACTGTGAGTTCCAGGTGTGGGCCAGTAGGTCAGAGAAAATAAAATAATAAAAACAAACAAATAAGAAAAACACTTTACTGTAGGTGTAGTTGGGCTCATCTGTAATATGACAACCAATGTTTTCAGTTTCTCTAATAGTGTCTGGCTAATCATCTCTGGCCCATGTCAGTGTCACATCCGTTTCACCTCTGTCACTGAGAAGTAAACTACTGCAGAACACGTGATTCTGAGGATCGATGTTAATTTTAAGCCCTTTACCAGCGCAATTGGGACATATTAAATCTCCGATCAGTCCATTCAGACGTCATGTGTAAAAAAAATTAAATTAAAAAAAGCCACCGTTGTGTATCGCGCTGGACTCCAACGGCATCCAAACACTCGTTTTTTACGGATGACAGCTTCCGCGATGACGCACTTTGTAAAGGGATCTTATCGCTCGGTGAGTTTCTGTGCTGTATCTTTTGTTGTCTAGCAAGTGAGAGTTGCTGTTTTATTTTATGTGAGGATTTAAATCGATTTCCTTTCACAGCGATACCTGAGACAGGAGTCTGAACAGACGCGGCTCAGTAGCCGCGATAGAATGCTCAGTTCTGGTGAATTTAGGAGAAATCTACAGGCGACACCAGTCAAAGTGAAGTAAAATTAACACCCATAATGTGTATTTTAGACCATTTCTTTGTATTAGTCTGAAAGAAGACATGTTATGGAAGCAAAATAGCCCAAAATCTCAAAATTGATAAGTGCATGAAAAAACTATGTTTTTGCCTGCTGTGTCTCGCCTTAAAGCAGAAGTAAGCGATCCGGTCGTTTTCGCTAATGCTGCGTTCCAGGCAGGCTTTTGAAATCGTAAATTACAGCTTCAAGTCACAACTTACGACTTTGTAGCGTTCCAGGCAACCCACTCGTGTTTTTCCGGCCTGTTTTACCTGTGAAAGTCACTATAACGGCCACTCCGACCCGTGAACTCGTACCAGATCAAACTGATACAACTTCACAGTACGGAAAAACACGAGTCTACGAGTTTCCTTGAACGCACCATAACAGTCCTCGTCCCTACGTCGCCACATTCACGGCGTCCCTTGGCTGCACACACAGCCCTGCATGCCGTTCTCTCTCCTCATTGGATAAAAACTGTAGGATACGATAAATGTTTTCTCCTGGGCTCAGAGAAGAGCAGAGTGACTGACAGACCCGTGTTTCAGTCCAAACACTCTATGTAAGTGATTGCTGTCGGAAGATATAACTATTTAAGATTTATATTAACACAAATATATCACTTACTTCTGCTTTAAATAACCATGCTAGCGTTTCACCAGCTCTCATCTCTGCCAGTCAACCTCTCAAACTGCCGCCTCTCTCGCGTGCGGGCGCACCGCACGTAGACACACGTGAGAATTTTTTTTTTTTTAATTAAAAAAATATTCAAATTTTTTTTTAATAAGTGCGATTAAAATGCGTACATTTTTTTTTACGCGTTAATTTTTGTGTAATTAATTAATCGTAATTAACGCGTTAAAGTCCCGGCCCTAATGGTAACAGCAACATATCTCCACAGACTGATGAAGCGGAGGAGGTTATGTAAGGGATAATGCCCGACGAGGTGTCCATTATCAGAAGTTAATGGACGAAGCGGAGGCGTCACGCCTCCGCTTCGTCCATTAATCTCTGATAATCGGACACCTCGAAGGGCATTATCCCGCTTATACCATGGTCACTTACGAGATAAATACATATTAAATCAATTACTTGTAATTTAATGTTGTTTTTACCGTTAAAATCATACGTCTTTAAGCGGCTGAGCCGAGCGGACTATTTAATAAACTCGTCGGCGATAAAAGAGAAAAAAAGAGGGACCCGCTGTGACCGCAGCATAACGTTACAGCCAGTGACTCTGCCACAGCCTGGTAGTTGATCAGTGAAGGGAGGTGAGGTGACGGCTTAAATGTTACGGTGACACAAAGTTTTTCAGAGGTCCAGTGCTTCTTACCGCTGGTGTGTTTACAGACTCCAGTGCCGTGATGCGCTGAAAAAAAGTTGTTATGGTCCGAGTGTCCGTTGCCGTGGTTACCAACAAGCGTTTGAGCCAGCGCAGTAATATTTAGAACGTAATCAGGCAATTTTACCGGGACATCTTTATGGGTGTCCATTATCACTTGACACCCAGCAGCCAATCAGAATCGAGGATTCACCCAGACCATGGTGTAATAACCAGATATGCCCTGATATATGAAGAACCGCTCTTGATTATTTATAGATTATTCTGAAAGGGGAAGTCTAAAAACTGTACACTCAACAGAACATGGCATTTGGAGACAATTAGTCATGTCTTCCGGGATTAACTCTTTAATGCTTCTCTCCTAGTGCCTTTGATGCTGCTGGCCTCCTTATTAAGTGCTGGGATGGTGGTGCTGCTCTTACTCGTCTTGTTGGTGGTTTGTCTGGTGCGCAGGAAAAGAAAACAAGACAACAAGCCTGATGTTTTCATTTTCAGTCAAGGTTGGTGCTCACCAGGACACACACAGTTTACAACATTGAAATACACACTTTAATAAAAGTGCTTACATATGTATTCACATTTTCTTGTGATGCTTTGCATTTCAGTGGTTGAAAACAAATGTAATGATAATGATGATGATGATGATGATGACGACGGCAATGACTATGAGAATATTGATCAAGAGAACGATGACAAATATGACTACGATGATGTGGACGATGCCAAAATTTACATAAAGCCCATAGAGACATGTTTCAGTGCGGAGGACAACGGAAAAGATGATGAAGAAGAAACTAGTGATGATGAAGAAGAAACTAGTGATGATGAAGATGACTATGTAAATGTGATGTAAATGTCCATGGACATTATTGAAAAAGATGAGGACATATAAGAACTTTTAGATGTCTAGTAGTCAAGTGATGAATACAGACTAAGTATGGAGGCTGATCCACACCTAATAAAATCTTCAGTAGACGGGTGCGTAGATACGAGTAAACGAGGAAAAAAAGGATTTCCTAAACCGAAACCCTATTTTTTTCTTGTTTACTAGTAGTCAAGTGACACATTGATCACAGTTAATAGAGGGCTGCTTTTTGCCATTTTGGGACAGCTGCCAGTAAAACAGCTGGCTCAATTAAATATTGAATGATCCTATAAAAATTAATGCCTTACCTTTGATTATTCAATACTGCATCATATTAACAGATTACCATTTAAGTAGGCACAGTATACATTACATGATGTGATTAGTTTTGGTCCTTGAACCATGTCTTAAGTACTGTCTATTTTGTCCCCAGTCTTAAAATGTAGATCACACTGTAGTATCAAACATCTCATGCGTTTTTAGATTAATGTGTTCTAAAGTTCTATCATTAGTTTTCCTCTTAAAGCCCCCTGTAGACTTCCGGTTATGGTGAGGTGCTAGGTAGTCACGATTTTTTGAGCTCTGCTGCTAGCTTGTAATAAATCCTGCAAAACTAACCAGAACCTGACTTAAACTTCAGCAACACGAATATCAGAGCACTTGGACGCAAAAATGCCACGAAAGGACAAGAAAAAAGACAAACAAAAGCCTCAACAAGGAGACGAAAACTCCGAGGGAGTCCTTTTCTTTTTCTTTTTTCTTTTTTTTTCTCTTTTCTTTCATTGTCTTCTGTTTCAGTATGTTTCCTCTGATGGTGTTTTCTCAAATGCATTATCAATACAAACCTAATAACTCATGGCGAATAGTTTTAAATTAAAAATCACCTCATGGAACTGTAGAGGTTTGAATAAAATTGCAAAGATAAAGCAAGTAATGAGCAGGATAAAATTTTTACAATCAAAAATAATCTTTTTGCAAGAAACTCATCTGCTAAGTGGGGATACCTCTAAGATAAAAAAAAAAAGGTGGCAGGGTCAAGTGTTCTCTGCTCCTTATACTACTCATGCTAGAGGAGTCATGATATTAATCCATAAGTCAGTCCCCTTCCAAATTCATAATGTTATAGCGGATCCTGCTGGCAGATACATCATGGTCCAAGGTACTTTGTATATGAAAATATAAATCTGATAAATGTTTATGGACCAAACGAAGATGATCCCAAATTCTATAATAATTTATTTCTGACTATTTCAAATCTCTCTGGACACCAAGGCCCAATTCCGATTCTATTTTTCATCCCTACCCCTACCCCTAGCCCTACCCCTAGCCCTTAACCCTTGCCCTTGAAACGGAGCTACAAGGAGTAGGGTTGAAAGTCAACCCCTACGAATTGGGACACCACTTCAACAATCACATGCGTCATCAGTCGTCTCTGCTGGCTTTCATATAAGCAGACGTGACGAGCTTTTGCCACAAATCCTCTATTCAGAACCACGTTAACTTAATAAAATAAAATAAAATTTAATGAAGAATGATCGGTTCATTGTAAAACATTTATTTATTGATGTAAATGTGGTGATTTCTGTAGGCTATAGGCTACAGATCCCCCATTGCTGCTTCTGTGTCCAAAACACATGAAGCTTCACTTTTAATTCAAACAAATTAATGCGACAATTGTTACATTTCATCAATGAGACCAGCATTTATCTACTAAAAAGAATGTAACTACGCGGCGGTAAACCTTTAAAAACCTGCGGGTAAGTTAATTAGCGTCCATCTTTTCTACCGGGACGAGGTCGGGAGGTTGGCCGGCTGACAAGCTCTCCGGACTGGGTGGTGTCTCCGTGACGAGCCGCTGATCTGCTCCACAGGTGGAGGCTCCACCGTGGAGCTTCACTTCTCCGAAAAACATCGGAGCAAACGTCTAAACAGCCTCATTTGGATAAACCGACCGCACATTGGGGATCTAAACAGCTACTTTCTCGCATGAAAAAATATTAAAACTTAACAAAATGACGTAATAACAGTGCTACAGTGAGAAATAAATCAGCTGCCAGTTGCCGCAAGATGCATTCTGGGAAACTTGCCATAGCCCTCGGTCCGTAGTGTGCCCCTGAAAAATCTCCGTTTCGAGGGCGAGATAGCCCTACCACTTCCCCCTAACCCTCGTCTGAACCAGAATTGGGACACCCCTACCACTTCACGTGAACGCGCAAAACGAAGGGTTAGGGCCAAGGGCTAGGGCTAAGGGGAGAATCGGAATTCGGCCCAAATAGTTGCTGGAGACTTCAACTGCACACTAGAGCCGTCAATAGATAGATCTTCAGGCTTTGATAACACTCATACCAGGTCAGGGAAGATAATACATCATTTTATGAAAGAGTTAAATTTATTGGATATATGGAGATATGGAAAACCAGATGCGGTGGAGTACTCCTGCTATTCTAGCACCCATAAAACTCATTCACGAATAGATTTTTTCCTAGTCTCAGCACTACTTGTTTCCAAAATTAAAGAATGCCAATATAGCAGCATAGTTCTATCTGATCATGCAGCAGTATCTTTGATATATGAAGATGTCAAGCTTGTAAGAGACCCCCCTAAATGGTGCTTCCAACCAGAGTGGCTTATGGACCCTGTATTTGTAGATTTCATAGCGAAACAAATTGACCTGTATTTTGAATGTAACACTTCTGAAACTTCGGCTAGTATTAGGTGGGAGGCATTCAAAGCCTTCATTAGGGGTCAGATTATCCGTTTCACAAGTTCAAAAAAAAAGAGAGCACAACTTGAAATGAGGACGCTAGAAGAGAAAATTAAAAAACTTTAAACTGAACTCTATCAAAATAAGTCTAGCTCACCAGAAAAGCATGCAGAACTTCTGGCTCTCAGATCTCAGTATAATGAATTATCAGCTAACAAAGTAGCTGCCAACTTATTGAAACTCAAACAATCGTACTATGAACAAGGGGAAAAATCTGGGAAGATATTAGCATGGCGCATTAAACAACAACAAACAGAAAGGTCAATTAATTATATAGAAGCTCCAAATGGAAAAAATATTGTGAATCCTGAAGAAATTAGTGAGACTTTCAGGGTCTTCTATGAGAGACTGTATAGCTCTGAATGCTCTTCCGACTTGGATGAGCAGACAAAATTTTTGAATGACCTTAATATCCCCAAACTTTCTGAAGAGGAGAGCAAAACATTAGATCAAGTAATAACAAAACAGGAGATAGCAGATGCAATAGGCTCAATGCTGGCTGGAAAAGACGCAGGCCTGGACGGTATTCCCATAGATCTAAACATTTCAGTCCAAATTACTGACACCCTTATTGGAGATGTTTCAGGAATCCTTCGGGAATGGTCTCCTCCCCACATCCATGAGGGTTGCCCTAATTACATTGCTCCCCAAACCCGGAAAACCAAATACAAATTGTGAAAATATGCGGCCAATTAGCCTCCTAAATTCAGATACAAAAATACTATGCAAAATTCTTGCAAAAAGATTAGAAGGCCAGCTTCCGAGGCTGGTGGGAGGAGATCAAAATGGATTTATCCAAGGCAGACAAGGGTTTCACAATGTCAGGCGGGTACTGAATATTCTACATAGCCAAAGAGCGGCGAAGAACACAGCCTTGCTTTCACTTGACGCGGAGAAGGCCTTCGACCGGGTCGAATGGCCTTATCTGTTCGAAGTGCTTACTCGCTTTGGATTTGGAGATAGATTTTGCAAATGGGTCACGTTGCTTTGTACAGAACTCACTGCAGAAGTCTTAACTAATAATGTGGTCTCTAAACCCTTGAATATTTCTAGAAGCTGCCCACAGGGAAGCCCTCTATCCCCATTACTGTTTATTCTTGCAATAGAACCACTTGCCATAGCAATTAGGACGCGAACAGATATTTATGGAATTTTGGAGGGTCAGGTGGAACATAACATAGCACTTTTTGCTGACAACGTTATTTTGTTCCTTAACAATTTGAATAGTTCCATTCCAGCGCTTGTAGGTCTTATTGATAACTTTGGGAAAATATCTGGATACAAAATACATTACTCAAAATCTTCTATAATGTTACTTAATGAATCAGATAGGGTAAATGATAATGTTCATGTCTCTCCTTTTAACTCCACAGATAATTTCACTTATTTGGGTATAAAAATCCTTCCTGAGGTAAACAAAATTTCTCAAATGAACTATGAATCACTGCAGGAAATTACAACTTCATCTTTAGAGCGCTGGACATCATTACCAATTTCAATGATTGGCAGGATAAATATCCTAAAAATGAACATTCTGCCTAAATTCCTTTATTTATTTCAAAATATTCCTCTGCCCCCTCCCTCTTCCTTGTTTACTAGAATTAGAAAATCGTTTACCAACTTTATTTGGCAAAATAAACGTCCAAGATTACGTTTATCTTTAATATATCTACCATATGATCGAGGAGGCCTTACGTCTCCCAACACCCAGTGGTACTACTGGGCAACTCAACTACGTTCCATTATGTTTTACTTCTCTTCTGGAAATACCCCTGCTTGGGTAGACTTGGAATCCTGCTCGGTGAGACCTAGCTTACCACTGAATTTATTTTTGTATTCAGCGGATCGGAAAAGTCTGAGGAAAAATACAGACAACCCTATTGTATTAAATATGATTGATATTTGGTTTGATACTTGTAAATATTTGAACATCAATCCGTCTTGGTCACGTTTTAGTCCTATTTGGGGTAATGGCCATTTCAAACCAGGGAGTAACGATCCAGGATTTCGAATATGGGCTGAAAAGGGATTAAGGAAAATACAAGATCTGTACAGAAAAGATGATATATTTATGTCCTTTTCAGAAATATCAACCAAATTTAACATCCCCAAAACACATTTCTTTACCTTCAAATTAGGAATTTCATATCGTCCTCTCAAAATCATTCATTGGACATACCTATTACTTCTTTAGAGAAAGCAATTATAGGACATTGCTATGATAAAGGTTTAATTTCATCCCTGTACGATTTATTCATTTCCGGGTCTGATGAATCTTCAAAACATAAATTGAGATTGTGGATGGATGATATAGGTGATGAAATATCACTACAAGACTGGAAAGAGGCATGCAAGAAAGCTCAGAAACAAACAATTAATAGTAATCTGAAACTTATTCAATATAAATGGCTGATGCGTACATACATAACACCAGTCAAATTACACATGTTTAACAGTAACATCCCTGATACATGTGTTAAGTGTAGCCTAATGAAGCAAGAGGGACGTTGTACCACTGTATATGGGAATGTGTAAAAGTGAAATCCTTCTGGCAAGATATTATTAACATGATCGATAAAATATTAACTAAGAAGTTACCACTGGATCCTAAGCTTTTCCTTCTGGGCATATATCCAACTATCCCATATTTACAAAGTAAAGAATCTAGATTAGTAGATATGTGTATATTACAAGCTAAACGTATAATTTCCCTTAATTGGAAAAACGTTGATGCACCAAGAATTGGAAGATGGATTAAAGAAATGGCATCAAACATGGCATTGGAAAAGATAACGTACATTATTAAACGGAAACATCATGTTTTTGATAACATCTGGAGTCCTTTTATACGTTTTTTAAGACATGATGTTAATGTTGGTAATTTGCTTCAACAGGAGGAGGCTCTGAGGGAGTAGATTGTGTGATACAATGTCCTGAGAAACACCTTTGAAATTCATCATATAACTGTTATCAGTATTTGTCTACTTTTATTTATTTATTTACTTATTTATTATTATTATTCCACCCTTTTTGCTTTATTTTCATTTTGTTTTTGTAGGTTTAATGTTTTAATTATTTAGTAAGGGGAAGAAGGGAAGGGAGGGAGAATAGGGAGAAAAAGTTTGCTTTGTTTCTTGCTTGTAAGAATGTCCTGTTTGATTGACTGTAAATTGCAAACAAAACTAATAAACACATGCTTGAAAAAAAAAAAAGTTGTCTATCATCCTGTTTTCACCAAATGTCTCAAATGTGAGACAAAAGAGGCTGGATTTTGACCTCACGTTACATATCAAGCTGAATGGGGTGTGTGTAAATAATAATAATAATAATAATAATAATAATAATAATAATAATAATAAATCCTGAAATTATTGCTTTTTAGTTTTGGTGTGCCACCCCAAGATTTTAAGTGGCCCCACTTGGCCACCCCTATGAAAAATTTCTGCAGGTGCCCCTGCTTTATACTGACCTTCCTCCAAAGCTTCTCGCACCTTGGTGGGGTCAGCAGACAGGTAAAGGTTAGTGTGGTAGGCCTTCAAGTAGCCTATGGAACTGTTTCCCCCGGTCATACAGAAGCGCTCGATTAACAGTTTGTGTCCATGAAACTGAGTATATGTCCGAGGCTAATCATCACAAAATATTTCTGAGGAATTTTTTTCATATGAATTAATAACATTTTCTGTATGAATAGAAAGGAAACCTATGTTATCACAATTACAATGAATAAACCACCTAGCAGCAAATGGCAGCAGTGATTTATAATCTACTTTTGCATCCTACACTCTGTTGGTGAGGAGCAGGTCTAAGAGGCAGAGCAGACAGGAGGAAGGGCAAACCTTGAGTGACATGAAATCCTCATCTCAGCTTTTTAAGTTTCAATTGTTGGTCTAGTTAAACCAGTGAAATCAGTGTGAAGGGCGACCAAACCTCTACTGTAGTCTAGAAGCTCCCCAGCTCCCACCACTTACCCCTGAGGGACATAATGTGATGTGTGGACCATGAGAAATATCCCATCACAACCACCCACGGTCTCTGTTCATCCACAGGGATGAGAGTGACCCCTCGGACTGAGTGGCAATCTGTCAACACGTGCAGTTTAAAGGGATAGTTCAACATTTTGGCAAATTGGCCCATTGCCATAATCCCTATAGTTCTAGGAGTAGGTTCATTACTTGTTACCTTTACCTGCGCTGTGCCTCGCTTGCGCCTGGTCTACGAAATTAGAACCCTTAAAATTAGGGTTAGGGTTAGCAACTGAAGCTGTGTTCATACAGGCATCTTATAGGGTATAGAATAGTATTGGGAACAGATTTATAAATCAAGTGTCCCTAACTTTATAGTGTTGTGTGATTGATTATGTTCTATGTTTGTAGAATACATCATGTTTTGTATTCGTCATCCAGCAACACCAGTTGAGTGAAGGTGTTGATAATAGTTGTTACATTCAAAGGATAAGAGCAACAACAATGGAGTAGTTTGTCTGCCTTTTATTTTTGTTTTTGAACTGGACAGTATGTTGAGATGAACACATCTCAAAGAGTTTCAAGACTGATAATTAGAGACAAGATGAAAATAGGCAGAATTTTCAGTCAATCATTTCTGGTTGTACCATGTCCTTATTATAGTAGTATACTTGATTCTTCACACACAGGAAAGCAAAATGTATGTTGGGTTATTCAGACTGACAGCACAGAATAGATGATTTGAGGTTGATTCATTAGGTGAAGAGAAATCCCGGTGAATATCCATGCTGCTACTCTTCATGTTGTTGTTGCATTTATGTTACAAATGGATGATATCATCCATCCCACTGCTCCTCCGGCCTTGGCAACAGCTCCAGCACTACCGCCTGCACCTGCAGAGAGATTACAATGCATTGCATTACATTACGTATCTGCAACTAAACAATCAGCTTCATGATACTCCTTGCCTTATTTCATGTCAAACTTTTTTTCAAACCTAAAGAGACTTCATATTTTACTTCTGTGTTTTATTTTTAAGCATCTACAGAGAAGTTTAATTTTGTGTTGATTTTGGCAACTCCTGTCGACAAAACCAGAAGTGTTTTGCCAGACTGCATTTCCCATGAGCTCTAGCGCGTATTATCGTAAGGACGCCTATCTTGCTTGCGCATGCCATTTTCGGTGTGAGTGCCGTAAATCGTTTCGTCTGGTAGTTCGGCCCGACCACTGCTTCCTGAAAGGTATACAGTTACACTATCAAAAAATAGCTTATCCTCCCATCAATGGCCTCATTTGCTGTTGTAGGTCATACAGAGACTTCAGCCGAAAAGAGAGACTTTTCCATATCCAGTTAAATGGTTCTTAGTAGTTTGTACTTTTGGTGTCACTGTGTCGATAAATTACTTAGATGCATTGAGATGGTTTTGGTGTAGTTTTACATTCCATCTCTCAAGATTCTCCCCAGAGCTCTAAAAGCTCTGTCAGCCAATCAGAGCCTCTCCTCTGACTGCTTCTTGAAGGAGCAGTCTACTCCTCCACTGCCACAAGAGCATGATGGAGTTCTATGAAACCAGGTCCCACAAGGTTGGACAGTGGGTCTAGACTGAGCTGGGAACGTAACTGTTTTGTTTTGTTGTGACATCACATTATTTCAGAGGTCAGGACGGCCTCTGAATACTTGAGGGCTTTAACACTTTCATAGTATTTGTACACTGTAGCACCTAGAACCTTTTTTAGTTAAAAAAAAAAAAAAACTGATGATGATGTGCCAAGCCCCAGTATGTAGGATTTGTGGTACTTGTAGTATGGTTGAGAAGAGCAACTGTCTGCCACCTCATTCCCAGAGAAGCACAGTAGCCTACGCAAATTTGTTGCCGTTGTGAGTCCGTGTCGATACTGGTACCGTCGTCGGTTAACAACTTTCCTCCTCTAAAACAGCAAGTTAAAATATTATGACTTTATTCTTGTAAATTTACGACTTTATTCTTGAAGTCTGTGAAAAAATGTGGCCCCAATATGAGAACTTCTCATTATGGCCACATTGAGAAAACATTTTCCTCCAATGTAATTGGCAGCACATATTACACACTAGTGACTGAATTCTCATTGAGCGTTTATATAGTAATGCCCAAACACAGAGTTAACTGTCTATGGCACAGGTGGCAGCAGTCTTTGTAGGGTCTAAATCAAACATTTTAATAAACATTAAATAGTGGAAAAGAAAATAAACACCATGTCCCATTTTACCAATAAATGAAAAAGATTTTTTTGAATAAGGAAATATTTAAAAATTACCAATTGACTGCAAGAATGACACCAGACTTCCTGCCACAACGCCTCCTCCATTAGCCGTCGCAGCAATTGACATTATTTTGGCAGCAAGGGAACCAGCTAGTATTCCACCTTGCGCAAAACCAAGCAGAGCCAGAACAGGAGGACCCAAAGTGACAGACAGAACACCTCCTGGACAAAACACATCAGAAGAACTTGTTACTGTCTGATGAAAAGTGCAACCTTTAGTTAGGTATTATAGCCTAAATATTTATTTGTATATTCAGTGCTGAAGAGAATGAAAAAATAATAATAATGCAAACATATTGGTTGATGTTTAAAAAAATGTGAATGTTGATTGTGATTTTGTTTGTTTGTTTGTTTGTTTTGTTCCCTTATGTCGACCAAGGTAATCTCTCACAACAATGTTTTTATTATATTATTATTATTATGTTTCCAAAAATTTTCCTGCCCTATTTAAAATGTGGAGATTCAGATCAGAGTCTTACCTGCACCTACAACAACAGTCTTACCTGTTGAATAAACACAGAAGACAACAAAAATAGTTTTACCCTGAGTAAATACTTTTGTTGATGAATATGAAGGAACAAAGTTGTAAATTATACTCACAGATGTCTTCCCTAAAATTCCAAAAAAGATTCCACAGTGCCCTCAGTATTTCCCATATCAGCTTTCCTCCAGTGCAAAGCAGTGATAAAAGAAAAACTGCAGTGAGATTACATAAAAAATATTTAATTAAAAGAAAAATCAAAGTCAGCTTCATTGTCAATTACAGAGGATCACAACTTTGTTTCTCTCTAACCCCAAGGTGCAAACAACAAAACAAAACCGTATTCAAATACACAAGGCACATTAAAGGTAGGCTATTACACAAAATTTGAGCATTTGAGAAGGTATGCACATGACGTCACGGTACTCGGAAGTCGCTGTGGAACGTCCACTGAGCGGCAAAAAGACGAGTGGCAGAGCCGACGACAAAGTTTAAAAACGAGCAAGTAACAAAGCGATTTTCTCCGAGCCCACACAAGTCTGACATGTCTAGCTTTGCCAGCATGTAAAGCAGCATGACCTAACAGAGCTGCTAAACATCTAGAGGATACGTCTCACTTTGACCGAGTTACATTCAAGAACCTGTTCTCAATGACGGAAAGTAAATTCACTGGAGCGGACATTTTTTTCGATCCATCAGCTGTGTTTACAGTTTCAGGTGTCGTAGTTCTGATGTTTAGACAGATAAATTAGTCCTCTAACACATCCTACAGTTTGACTGGTCAGAGTTTTTCAGAATAAAAGCAGCTCGTGTTTTAGTGTCGGGAGTCAGTCAGGACGACAGTAACAGCTGTAATCTGGTCCCTCTGCACAGTAACAGTGAGCCTGTCAGTCACTCTGCAGGTGCCGCAGTCACACTGTGTGTTACAGGATTGTCAGTGTCCGTGGAGCAGACGGTTTTGGGGAGCTGGTTGTTGATTCCTTTTGACATCAATTTGTTTTGATATAAGATATTTTATCCAGTTTATGAGTCTACCGCTATCCGCCAGCACGGTGAGGGAGGTTTGTTTTGCCACTCAGTCCGATCGAACGGGGCGTTGCCGAGGGCAACGTGACGTAAACGCATACCCTCTATTTGTCCAGACGTGTAAAGCTTTTGTTCCACTGACGTCAGTTCTCTCTCTAACTCTAAAATATCAATTCACAAAGGTAAAAATCATCCGTCACATTTAAAAGAGCATACACAGACTTGATTAACAACAAAATATATATCCATGCATTGATGTTCATTTCAGATTACAACTGTTACAATTGTTGTAACATAACTAAACCAGACAGCCACAGCTCATCCACAGTGCTGCAGCCAGAGTCCTCACTGACACCATCAAAGGTCCTTACATCACTGCTCAAAGGTCAGACTTTAAAAACATATGATTTACAAAATGCAATTTGAATCTCATCTTAATGACTTATCTCTAATCTTTTTCTGCTGAAGCACATTGAATAATCTTGCATCGGAATGGTGTTGATATAAATGAACCTACCCCACAGAGAATTAAAAGTTATCATCTTCACCAACTGAATTAATAATGAATATGAGGGAACAGTCCAAAAAATAATAGTTGTACTCACAAGGTTCCATGTCCGCTCTGGGGGTGATGAGATGTGCCTGAGATGAGACTGAGCTCAAGGAGATGTTATATAGGTATCTAACCATGCAGAACAGGTTTACTGTGGGAATGTGTTTTGAAGTTTTAATGACAGTGTTATGAGGGAAACATGTCAGCAACAACAAGAATCATTTCTGGAGAATTGAAACTTAACAATAACTCGAAGAATCCCGAATTCCCCCTCTCTGCCTCCCCATTTCCTGTGTCTCTCTCGACTGTGCTCACCTAAAAAAGGCAATAAAAGCAAGTTGGTGTAGTGACGGGGCTTTCC